>NC_034590.1:138637446-138643627 GCF_900095145.1 Mus pahari | reverse complement strand
AAGACAACACTGTATTCAGCTTGCACACTTACGTGTTTCCCCATGTACATGTGTAATTCATGCTTACATGCTTTCCTGTGCATATGTGTACATGTATAATTCAGTAAGATGAAATATTGCTTTGCATAAATAGACCTTCACGAAAGCACACGGTACATGTTATTCTGCAATTTGTTTTAAAATGTCACTAGATTTTAAAGCATTTTAGCTTTTGGCACACGTGCAACACAAAGCAGCAATTTATTGAGCCAGTTTGTGGAATGCTGATTCCCAAAGCGAACACTATACATATTTAGCCATTCTTCAGGTGAGGACCATTCAGGCTGCATCTCATTCTACTCAGTCACAAACAATGTCTCAGAATATTTTTTTTTACTTACAAAAGCCTCTTCAAGATGACAGGATTTTCTCTTCTCACAGGAAAAGGTACACCTTATACCACAAACCAGCACGCATGTATGCTATATTTGTATGTGTATATGCATGCAAGTTTAGAGAGAACATAAAATTCCCCAAATGAAATCTTATTTTTATTCAATTATAATTTAGTTTAGGAGAAAATAGTCTATATTCCCTGCCCCCAACTCCAAAACTCCTAAGCACAGCTTATTAAAATACTACCACTACCAGCAGAATCCGTTCCACTAGCAGTCCTGGATACATGCAGAGACACGAATTTCTTTGTCTTGAGGAGTGCCCATGGTGTGCAAAAGGAAGGTGCTGTCCTTGTGAGTTCATGAATTAAACAAGTAAATGGATAGAATAAGTATTTAGGAGCACTTTACGCACGGCTAGAACACAGCTTTCCAGTTATTCAGTGTGCCCCACAGCTGAAACACAAGTCCTCTTTTAAGCTTTCTGGGTCACAGTTTTTTATTGGTTCAAGAAACACATGTACACACACACACACACACACACACACACACACACACGTGGGACGGTTAGAGAGAAAAAGAGCTAGAGCTAGAGACAGATTGGGACAGACTGAAACGGAGACAGAGACTAGACTCAAGTGTTCTGCAGATACTTTTTGTCCTGGAGCCCCAAGATCCCGATGACAGCCTTGGATTCTGCTACAGTGTGTGCACATCCAGGAAAGGCAGACAGACAGGGAGTGAGTAGGTAATATTCTCAACCCTTCACCACTGTCCTTATCTAAGGAACCCCATCCTAATACTTGACCACTATATTTCCTTTGAATATAATTGACAAAAATGGATATACCCCTAAAATAATTATTAAACGATGGATTTAGATATCTTTAAAAAGATTTCAAGATTTAAAAAAATAAAAATAACTTGTGAGTCTCTGGAACGTTTATAGTTGCATTCAGAATTAAAGAACAGGCTTGCTTGAGCATGCAGAATTCCCTGAGTTGGGTCTAGACAATTCACGTTGGCTCCTCAACCTGACAGGTAACCCCTTCTTCCTGTCACTGCAGAGGCTGACTTGCGTAGGACAGGGCAATGATATTGTTCAGCACCATCGTGGGCTGCAAACTGATATCTTTTCAGTGACCTTTTTGGCTTCATTGGCAAGAAGCTAATTGAAAAACCGCAATCCTTTTGCATTGCGCTTGTCTGTTCTATGAGTAAGCGGGTAATGTAAATTTCCCTGAAACCTGCTTCCTCCTGACGCTCTGTTCCACTTGCTCGTGATAAAGCTTTACTGGCTCAGCAGGATGCTCAGACCGTTAAACTATTATATTCCACTATTATAGTCACAGAGATGAAAATTTTATTATTGTTTTAATGAAAGTATTCAGCTCCTCGTGGGTTTATTTTGCATTCTCAAATACAGTGAGAGCATTTTTTTTTTTAAAAAGAAAATTCCTAGTTAGTAACTTGGGGAAGTGAGTTAGAGGTGGGGGGGTATTAATTAATTTGTACAGATTCATAATTCTCCCTCCTGTCTTCCCCCTGGGGCCTGGATTACTGCCTCCTCCTCTCTGTGCAGGGTGCTCCCCTTTGATTTGTCCTGCTTGTGTTTCATCTTCCCCAGTCACTGTCTGCATCACTGTCACTCCCATGCTCCTATAAAGCCTCAAGGGATCTTTATTTCCCACCACATCAAACCTCATACGCGGCTGCCTGTTTTCACGGCTCCTCCTAATCTGTTTATTCCTCACATCTCCGGCTTTATTTCTTTTGCCAAATGTGACCCTGATTCCTGCGGTTTGGAGATAATGGAATTTTTGTACACCTCCCAAAATGAAATCTGCATCATTTTTCTCAGGCCTAATTCAGCCCCGTTCCCTTCATCCAAAGCATGCATAGACATTGCACTCTCCCTATCAGGCGGTGGGAGAAAGGCTATGTGGTGGTCCCATGGGGGTAGTGTAGGGGAAAACCTTTTATAGACCACCATTTCTCAGTGTACAGGGAGGAGATCTAGGCCAAAAGCGTGGCTTTCTGGAGCAGTTTGTAAAGTTCTGCCATATTGCTACCTTTGGCAGAATTCAAGTCACATGTGGGCAAATGGGGAAATGGCAAATGTACAGCCAGCAGAGGCTAGCTCAAAGACCTATAAAGAGTCATACCCACAGATCCACAGAGGACTGAGCCGGTCACAAAGCTCCAGAGAACATGCCTGAGGGGTAGATGAGACTTAGGTGGAGGCGGTGAACTGCAGGAGGCATTTCACAACTGACTCTTTTGTTTTGTTGTTTTGCTTTTTTGTTGTTGTTGTTTTTCAAGATGGGGTTTGTCTTGTAGTCCTGAATTCAGTGTTTCTATTATTTATTTATTTATTATTTTGAAGTCAGTGTTTCTAATACTGTGATAAACACCATGACCAAAAGCAACTTGGGGAGGGAAAGGGGTTTATTTTGCCCCTCAGGTGACAGTCTATCAAGGGGAGTCAAGGCAGGAACTCAAGGCAGGAACTTGGAATCAGGAACTGAAGCAGAGGCCATGGGGAATGCTACTCACTGGCTTGCTTCTCCCAATTTTCAGATCCCAATTATTTAAACACCCCAGGACTTGCCCAGGCATGGTATCACCCCCAGTGATCTGGGCCCTTCCACATCAATCCCCAACTAAGAAAATGTACCACAGACTTGCTCACAGGCCAATCTTCTGGAAGCATCTTCTCAACTAATATTCTCTCTTCCCATATATATATATATATATATATATATATATATATATATATATATATATATATATATATAGGTTAGTGTCAAGTAGACAAAATCCAAACAGCACAGTACCTTTGAATCTAATTTATTTTCAGTTTTTGTTAGGCTCTTCTATTTTGTAAGGCTATGACTTGGGGAAAGTGTCTTTACCCGTAAACAAAGACATTAGTGATGTAAAGAACACCGGCTGCTCTGCAGCTAAATGACAGATATATTTGTTCACCTTTGCTTCTAGTAATCTGTCCCGTTTCTATACTGTCAATGATAATATCTTCGTTTTTGCTCCTCATTTTATTTGAGCCTTCACTCCTTTTTCCCTTTTTAATCTGGCTGAGGGCTTATCAGTTTTTGTTTTTGTTTTTTGTTTTTGTTTTTTCCAAGACCAGTGCTTAGTGTTGCTGATTTTCGGTGAAGTTTTCAGTGCCGAGTGTGCGGACGCCTGCTCTGCTCTTTCTCCGGCCTTTGCTGTGTTCTTATGTCTTCAGTGCCTTATGGAACGACAAGTTCTTTGAGCTCTTTCTGATTCTGTAAGGCTGTGATGAGTTTAGATATCAACTGCTATCAACTTCTTTCTTGGTACTGATTTTGCTTTGTGTGTGTGTTCTATTTCCATTTTTAATTTGTCCCAAGAAGTTTTTTTTTTTTTTCCTATTTATTCGTTGACCTATTTAGCAATCTGGTATTTGATTTCCATGTATTTGTTTTTATGGTCTCAAAAGTTTTTATTTTATCAATTTCTGATTTTAATACAATGTGACCAATGGTTGAAGTCAGTCTGTTGAGGAGAAGCCTGTACTTACCTTGCACCATTCACAATATTTAAGTGGAAAAAAATATTTATTTATCACTTGATGGGCAGGAAAAAAGTGCACATGTAATGCTCTTCAGCCATAAAAAGAAAGTACTCCTTTTATTTGCAGTAACATGAGGAGGACTGGAGAACTGGTAGACTGGGGGAGGACTGGAGGAGGACTGGAGGAGGGCTGGATGACTGGAGGAGGACTGGAGGAGGACTTGAGGAGGACTGGAGGAGGACTGGAGGGGGACTGGAGGACTGGAGGAGGACTGGAGGACTGGAGGAGGACTGGAGGAGGACTGGAGGATTGGAGAAGGACTGAAGGAGGACTGGAGGAGGATTGGAGGACTGGAGGAGGACTGGAGGACCGGAGGAGGACTGGAGGAGGACTAGAGGAGGACTGGAGGAGGACTGGAGGACTGAAGGAGTGGAGGACATTAGGACTGGAGGACTGGAGTTCATTATGTTACATGAAGTAAATCAGGCACAAGAGGGACAGACCTCCATGGGCTTCCTTAATGTGAAATCAAAGATTATTCATCTCATAGGCTGGGGTACAGAGTAGCTGCCACTGACGCTTGGGGAGAGTAGGAGACAGGATGGAGGGAGGGAGGGCCATTGGGTGAGTAGGGACAGGATGGCGGCCATTGAGTGAGTAGCAACCTGAGAGCTGGGGGAAAGAAGAGCTACTGTGCCATTGCAGAGAAGGCTGACAATAAAGGCAGTGTGTTGTGTGTCTCAAAATTATATAGAAGGAAAGACTTGGAATCTTTTCACCACAAAGAATAGCAAGTGTTTGGGGAGCTAGATGCATGGACTCTGAGTTGGCCATCACACAATGAACACGTGCATTCAAATACAACATGATACCTAAGAAAACATGTATAATCTTTATGCCAAAACCATCTTTAAAGATGATTATAATGGAGCTGAAATGTTCCTGTCATCTAGGGATGATGAAACAATGTGATGTATTAGTCATGTGTTTGTAGTGGTACACACAAACACCTACTGTGTGCACACACCTACTGTGCTCACAGTCATATAAAAGTGCAATGCATACAACTGTGGGTAGTCCCAGCACTTGATAATAAATGAGTAGATTATTGGTTTATGCATTTCCTCTATTTTATCTTTATCATTATCTTGAAGTTCACTCATTCTACTTATAAAAAATTTACTGCAAATAGTATATTGTGTTATGGATCCAGAAGCCCTATAAATCAGGCACTTACTTGATCTATTGACAGCATCATTTTCTCTTGGGCTTCATTTAACTTACAGTGTTTTAGCCACAATTTCCCTAGGAGCAACACAATGCACCCAGTAATACCCGGTATGTAATACCCAGTTTAGTCTAAGTTCACATTGTCATACTTCTACAATGAAACCCTATCTATATATTTCTCAGCATGGTTGTGCAACGTAGGCCGAGGTGCCTGTTTCTATGCATTGCCCCTTGTCAAACAACAGAACAAGAGAGCATCGAGTGACAAGGAATATTGTTCAAACATTTAGGTTCATTCCGGGAAGAAGCAGGAGCTGAGACACAGCAGAGACGCCTAATGACTCATGGAGCTTTGCAGTGATAAAGCACCTCTACATGCTAAACACGAGGATCACTGAAAACATTGCATTAACTAAAACAAGGCACAAATGATTGTACATTCGATTATTCAGTTTATATGACAGGACCAGGAAGTCTGGAGTCTCCTGGTGCTAGGATGTTAGATTGGAAACCTAACAAATGCCTTAGGTTCCTACTTAACATATGTAAGTGAACCTGGCTGCCAGCTTCTACCAGCATCCCACAGCCCCTCCCTGTTACAGGGCTCTCCTGGCTTACAAACCCCCGCCCTTTACCCTGAACTCTCCAACCCAGGGGGCTGGGCTGCTCTTCCCTAGATAATCCAACCATTTTGGTTACTCTGCTCTCTTCGGGCTTCCTGGACCTGGTTCCCTCTCCTCTGTCCCTTCCCCTCAATTTTCTCCTCAAGTGGCTCAGAGTCATGTCCACTCTGAACTCTCTGAGATGTCCCTGCCTCTGGCTGTGTCTCCTTTTATCTACAGTAAACTTTCTCCTCCACCAGACCAAGGAGCAGTCACATCCATTCCTTTGTATTTTTTATATTTTTATTCAACTGGTGTCAAAACCTGTAACCAGTCATATCATTTCCTTTTTCTTTCTTTCTTTCTTTCTTTCTTTCTTTCTTTCTTTCTTTCTTTCTTTTCTTTCTTTCTTTCTT
>NC_034590.1:138635882-138637361 GCF_900095145.1 Mus pahari | reverse complement strand
AGGTCTGATTAACACAAAACAATCTCTCTCTCTCTCTCTCTCTCTCTCTCCCTCCCTCCCTCCCTCCCTCCCTCCCTCCCTCTGGGGCTTCTGCTTTGAGGTGATGAGATGCTATGATGGTTGTGTACCTGTGAATACAGCACACATACTGGGTTGGATATTTTGAAAGAATAAAGTTTATGAGCTGTGAATTATATTTCATTAAAGCTATTATTTTAAAAACTGTTTCATGCAAACATCTTCTTGGATATGGAACAATTAGTTGGTCTTTCCCAATTTAACTCAACATGACACATTTGAAAATTACAGATCTTTTCTATATTATTCCTATTAGGTTTTTTTTTTTTTTTTTTTTTGATGCTTCTTCACATTTGTCTGCACAGCTTAGCCAGGAGGATCTCAAAGGGGATCCTGGATTCTTTTCCTTGGATTTTGTGCATGGCTTTATTCTCCTATCACTGGTTCAGCTTGACTGAGGTATTATAGTATCTACCAAGCATCATTCCTTAATGTCATCTTCTCTTTTTCCTTTGAAGTCATTTTACTTTGTGGGAATGCACATTGAGACTCTCTAATTCTTTACTAATATTTATTTGATTGTATCAGAAAGGATGCGTGCTTTCACAGGTAACATGTGGCATTATGGTGTGTTTCTTACGTTACCTCTTCAGGTCTTTAAGTTATCTCAGGCTTGGCCATTGAGAGCCCCATCAGGTTAGCCTCTGTAGCACTGTTGTGTGTCTTTGACTCCTGACTACATTCTCACTCTGATACAAGAAAGTGCCTCCTTTGTCTCTGTGCTCTTTGTCTTTGTGCTCTGTCTGCCTCAGTCCCTGAAATAGCTCATTTTCCCAGAAGTCCCTGCTTCATTTTGTGATATTGTGTATTTAGATACCAAACTCTGACCACGAAGGCCTGTGAACTGCTGGGTGTTACTGCTTCCGGGCCTTCCCAGTCAACTGAGCAAGAATAGATCCTTGTTTATTTGTATATTACACATTTATGTCCGTTCTGCATATGTGCTCATCCACCCACCCTCCTGCCTCACGATAGATAGAAGAACAGTTCACATTAAAGCCTTTACTCCAACTCCACACATCTGTTCCAGTTTCTCCTTTTCTACCCACATGGCTTCCTCTCTTAGACTAAGGAGCTTTGTTTCCTCTGGCCTTGAGATAGTTCTGTGTCCGCTAGACACCGGTGAAGTTGTCAGATGGCCACTCTCACACCCCTCAGCTTCCAAACCCCTCCCTCCTTAGATCTGGATGACCTTTGGAGTTGAATCGTTTGAGAAAGGAAAGAGGCTAGCAGTAGGTGGGGGAGAAAGCTCTTTAGTAATACTAGCATCCTCCCAACTATGCTGTGTTTAATCTTCTTATTTATATTTAAATTTTATGAATTTATTATTGTATGTACATGTCCGTTTATATACACATAAGATGCGTGTGTGTGTGTGTGTGTGTGTGTGTGTGTGTGTGT
>NC_034590.1:138616680-138635735 GCF_900095145.1 Mus pahari | reverse complement strand
CCCCCTCTCCCTCCCTGTCTCTCTCCACCTCTCTCTCTGGTTCCAGGGATTGAACTCGGGTCATTAGGCTTATGTAGCAAGTGCTTTTCGTCAATGAGCCATCTTGCTGGTCTTCAAAGTATCTCTAAGTTCATTTCTCTTTCTGATATGAAAAGGCTTTGGAATGCTAGAACTTTCTCAGATATTCTTTTAATGGCCTTCTTCTTTGTATTCCATGGGAAATATGAGGAATTCAGGGCTTCCTCCTTCATAGTTTCCCAGTGAATTTGGCATGGGTGTTCTTTAGGAATAGAAGGTGTGCTTTCAGTAGTGGACACCACTGACGAGCCTCACATAGCATCTGCTTGCAGCGGTGACTCTGGCTAATGCCACATGAATGTTTATCACAGCAGCATGCATTCTCTCATGGAGACAGACAATAGATTTCCTGAAGTTTCAAGAAAGGTTCTCAAAAATTCAACTGGATCCCAGTGTTGTTGCCCAGTTTTGGCCGGGGGGGCGGGTTATAGAAAATGATCAGTGGGAAGCAGAGCCAGCACCACCACTTTTGCTCTGCTCCATGTCCAGACTGAGCCTACAGAACTTCTGGGAGCCCAGAAGAAAGTTGACCAGCAGCATACACCTGCTTTGGGAAACATTTGTAATTTTAAGCAAAGGTGGCATCCGAGGACATTCCATGTAAACTCCTGTCACTCTGTAAGTCGTGATAATTGTCAGACTGAAACCAGGAGCACAATGCTTAAATAATGTCTGTAGTTGCTCCCTTGGTGACAGCTGTTGCCCTCCTACCTTGTCATTACCACACTCTCTTGGCTTTGCGTCTAATGTGAGTGACTGTTTCTCTGTCTGTGGGCGACTGGCTAACCTTGGAGGTGAGCGCTCTGCGGCTATCAAATCTGCCTCTAGCAGCTGATAAAGCCCGAGTTGCTCTACTATTTGCTTTTCGTGGCTCATAATTTCTTCTTCTCCATCTCACACCAGCTACTCTAGTTCTGCTTAAAAGAGATCTTTATAATCTATGTAGAGCCCTCCAAAAAGATCAGCATATGCCTGTGTGTGTGTTTATGTGCACATGCATACACACATACTCCTACAATGTATGTGTGCTTCTGTGTATATTTTCATAACGTGATTACTCCTGGGAGAAAGTGTGACTTCTAACTCTGAAAAGATGAGAAGGAAGAGGAAGTAATTGGGTGATAATCATTGGTTTGAGGTCTTTATGTATTGTTGCATCAGTAACTGGCTGTTGGGCAAGTGTGCTTCCCAGTGACGAAAGACATGCTTCAATTAGGCCACTAGCTCTCATGACCTAGAAAGACATGCTTCAAGCAGGCCACTGGCTCTGGTGACCTAGAGAGACTGCAACCCACTTTTTTTTTTAAGGCAAGGTTTCTCTGTGTAGCCTTGGACCTTGGCTGTCCTGGAACTCTCTTTGTAGACCAGGCTGGCCTCCAACTCATAGCAATCCACCTGACTCTGGCTCTCAGGTGCTGGGATAAAAGGCATGCTACACCACCTGGCAACTATAAACTACTTTTTAAAAAGATATCCATAAAACAAGGAACAAATACTGGCACCTGCATTTCTAAAGCATGCTCACTCATAAAACTGGCAAACCATATTCCTTATACATCCTGGGAACACAGCTTGCTTCTCTCTCTCTCTCTCTCTCTCTCTCTCTCTCTCTCTCTCTCTCGTCAAAAGTTTGATCAACATCCAGGGTAAACTGAGGAAGACAGTGAGCTGTGACATTGGGCGATTGCAGTTGGTGCTGATAGAAGCCCACCCCTCCCAGCTCCCAGAGGAAAATTTAATTATCTGGGTTAAGGCAAGAATGCTGGGGTGAAACTCTGAACNCCTCTGCCTCTGCCTCTGCCTCTGCCTCTGCCTCTGCCTCTGCCTCTGCCTCTGCCTCTGCCTCTGCCTCTGCCTCTGCCTCTGCCTCCCAAGTGCTGGGATTAAAGGCACGTGCCACCATGCCCGGCTGGTTTTGAGCATTCTTATTTGCATTAAATACTCATAGGAGTTTGGAAGAATGAACAAAAGTTTCCTAGAAAGGATGCAGAAAAGCCAGGTTTTGAAAGGCCTCTACATTCCAGTAGTAAGTGAAGGGAAAGAATTTTGATGCTGACCTATGAGTTTTAAGCAAGGCATAGGTATCATTATATTTGCATAGTAGACAGTGTGCTCTGCCTCCTCCATACCCTGACAAAAACATAACCTCAAATACCTATAGCTCACACATCAACAAAATTCATCCTTTCATGAAAGCCCACCCAATG
Source organism: Mus pahari (assembly GCF_900095145.1). Taxonomy (NCBI): domain Eukaryota; kingdom Metazoa; phylum Chordata; class Mammalia; order Rodentia; family Muridae; genus Mus; species Mus pahari. Next base: position 138,633,450 of record NC_034590.1, on the reverse strand, counting down.
TTTGGCACACCCACCCTGTTCCTGGACAAGTGATGAACACTGGATGGGAATGCCTAGATCTAAAGTCCTACTTGCGGAGATTGGCTCAGAGAGGATGGGTTGGGGGAAAAACGTTTGTAAGAGGAAACGAGAAAGCAGCTTGGGAGAGATAAGTCATTTGTTCTTAATTCATAAAGCCCAAGAAGTCAAGAAGCGGTGATGGGTTCATTGCTCTGAGCAGTATGAGATGAGGAGATACACAGATGTTCTTTGAATCCATTTTTAAAAGCAAAAACACTACTTGCTATATGGGAGAAGGGCTACCCAAATCTTATGTGCACTCACTAAGTAAAAGGTATGAACCTCCAAATGTTATGAAACTCTAGTCTCCTGTCTTTTAGCTGTCCTTGTTCAGAATCCTTGGTTGCTGATTTCACTTTTGGCAACAATACAAAGCCCAAAAGACCAAGGGGACAAAAAGACAAAGATATTATGTGCCAGACTCTCTCAATGTTTTGGTATCTTTTTTTGGTAATGTAAGCAGAGATGTCGGCTTTTGGGAATCATACCTGCCTTCTAGGGCACAATGTCCTCTCTCTCTCTCTCTCTCTCTCTCTCTCTCTCTCTCTCTCTCTCTCTCTCTCTCTCTCTCTCTCTCATACACTGTGTGAGTGTCTTGGATGTGTTACTAAGTGAAGGCAACCATTGTTCCTGCTAGGAAATGTGTAACATCTGGCTTTCGAGAAACAAACTCTCCAATCAGTAAATCAGTAGTATTTGACAGTTTCTGTAGTATAATTATCCCACCATAGCCACTTGCAAACCATCTGTGTCCTGCCCTACCAGAAGATGTAGACATAATCCACAATTGCAAGCCAGTGTGAGCTGGCTCCTATGTACAGCTTATCCTTGATGGCCAAGAGCTTAAGATCAAATTGAGGAGGCATTACCTTTAAAACATGAAAGTGTCACTTCAGCCTGTGATAAGGACAGTGAAAGGGGACCCTGGGAAGCTAGAATGTAATGAAGTAGCATGGACTAGATTGCAAAGCATTGTGTTTCCTAGACAACTATATTTAAGTTTATTGAAGTTTAGATCCTCACCAAGGTCTTGAGACTGAAAACCGAGGGAAGAAATACATATGATGAGTCTGAAACTAAGTTACAAGATGGGGCAAGAATGTGGATTTTCATGCTAAAAGCAGGGTCTATCCATTTGCGAACTTAAAGCTTTGAAGGAAAATGATGAAATTGTATTTTTAAAAAGTCACTTTAGACTTATCCTGTTTAGGGCTGAGCACCCAGAAGAGTGGCTTTCAACAACAGTAGCATTTATCTTGCCCATAGGTTTGCCATTTGGTGGAGGGACATCTTGTCTCTAATTTTCTTGACTTCAGGTAGAGCTATGAATGTTGGAGAGTGGGATTATCTGCAGGAACCAACCTCCACCACCACCACCACATGTCTGACATGACTGTTGACTAGGGCCAGTGGTGACCTTCCACATGACTGGTTGTCATCTTCATATGATTGTAACAGGTCTGCAAAGATGACTGTCCCAAGAACCAGGTGGATGCTCTATTAATTACTAGGACCTAATTGAAGTCACCTAGCAGCATCCCTCCCCATTCCTATAATCAAGACAACCATGATCAGACTCAAGGAGAAGGAAAACACTGTTTTCCCTGATAGTAAGTAACCATTCTGCAAGAGCATGTGAAATTGGAAACACTAATGGGCATTTAAAAAAAAAAAAAAAAAGTCTGCTACAGTTAAGTCTATCTCCACAGACGTCAAATCTACAGAGAAAATATGGAAAAAGAGCCAGATGCTCTTAGTTCCATGGCTGCATGTGAAAATTACAATTTTATCTTTTAAAGTCAGGATTTATGCATTATAAGGACTATAAATCCTTAAGTGGAAAAAGCAGAGGCTTTTTAAATTTTAAATTTATTTTTAACTCTTAAGACATAAATATTGCACATTTGTGAGATACTGTGTGATATTTTAATAGATGTATATATTGTACATGTGATATTTTTATACGGTTAAAGATGTCTAGCCACTTTATGTCTGTATTATAAAAACATTTCACTTTTCTGTCTTTCTCAAATACAGAGTGCACCGTGATCATTTATTGTTACTATATGGTCAAACCTCTTCACTCATATTTCACTGTTTTTTGGTATTCATTGACCAGCCTGCTCCCACTAATACCAAAGGATTTTGATATTGTCTCTCTGTCTTTCCAATGCCTGGCATAGCTGTGCTTTTAAAATTTTAGCTTTCCTGTGTGCCATGAAATTTATATTAACTTAAAGATAAATTGTTCTAGTCCAACGGTTGGAGAAATCTAACTTTTCCTGAGTTAACCCAGGAGCTGGTGAGTTTACACCATTTGTTTTTTGTTTGTTTGTTTCTAAGCTTAACCCTCAAACACACACACACACACACACACACACACACACACACACACACACGCACAATGAGGGGCACTGAGAAAAATGCAAGGGAATGAATGTTTTGCAGTGGATTTTGAAGTGCTTGTCTTCAATGAGTATTAGCATCTTTCTATCTAGGGGCTTCGTTTCATGCGAGGCTGTGATACCCTTAATGTGTTGTGTGAGAGTCAAGCACATTTCTCATGGCATTTATTTATTGGATTTGAAACAGCTTTTTGGTTCATATCCCGTTGCCCTTGGCTCCAACTGGGTCAGACATTCAGACCATTATTAACAAGAGACTAATCACTGTGCCTTTATTGACTACTGCAGAGCCATGCTTAGGAGATTGACAGGAAGCATCCCATTAGCAGAGCTCACTGGATCCAAATCTCTTTTCACTTTGTGGTTTGAATCGCTAGACCAAAACAAGATATAAATTAGTTCTGCAGGAACCCTAATTTCTCAAGACACTATTATTATACAATTTTATATCTTTGAACCTACCCAAATTCTTGCCTCATTGAGAAGTTAAGGTTATTACATGATAGAAGCTTAAAATCTAAGTGATTTTGTCATAATTACCCTCATACAACAAGCTTAGAATGTAAAGGTAAGCAAAGAAGAGAACTGGCGTAGATCTAAGTGATGGAGCACTTACCCTGCATGCACTAGGATCTGGGTCCAATCCCCAGGGTCACCACAACAAAAGTTACAAAGCCTATGCACAATTTGTAAAACCTAGGCATTCAGGTTATTTTCTAAAATTGGAAAAATGATTTTTATTCATGATCGTATCAGTCAGTTAAACTGTGTTTGGTGTATGTACATTTGTGTGTGCTGATATAAGTGGATTCAGTGCACACATGGAAGTGAGGAGAATTCTGGGTGTACTGGTCTATCATTCACCATCTTATTGCACTGAGATAGTCTCTCAGTGAATCTGTTGCCAGGCATGGATTAGTCTGCCCCAGTGTTCCACCTGTCTGTTCTCCCACAGCACTGAGATTCTGGGTTATACTGGCTTTTTTAAAGGTGCTGGGAATTTTCAGTCAGCTCCTCATGCTATAATCAAGCCCTCTTATCCCTATCCTTAATTTAAAATTTTTAATCTACTTTTTATTTTTGAGATTATAATATAATTATATTATTTCCCCTTTCCTCCCTGTAAACCTTCCATGTACGTATCTTGTTCTCTGTCAAATTCATGGCCTCTTTTTCATATATATGTGAGATATATATATATATCACATATATACATATATAATGTATACATGCATATATACCTATATATATGCATACATTCACACACATATATGTATGCAATATTCATACATATATATGAATGTATAGGAATATATATTTCTAAATATAAAAATACAACCTGATTATTCTTTATATCACTTGTATGTCTATAAATATAATAAAGTTTCCCCCCCAATATTTTCTTGTTTATACCAAAAACTACTATTAAGACAACACTTTATATTCCAGACATTTGTTAAGCTTCAAGTATTTAGCTACCCCTCTTCTCAAGGAATTATGGGGCTGAAATAACAAAACTAGTAAGTGTATGGGCTGTATCTTCTCTGAGTTGACAGCATAGATAGAAGCCAAGTGTTTCGGTGTGCATTTGTACTTGTAGGAGTCGTTTCCCGCTGTCCCCAGCACAGATATTTCGTTATAAAATCTGTCAGTTGAGAGGCTCAACTTGGCTGTTTACCAGCTTGCCTGGGGGATTATATGAATTATGAATTACGAACTCTTGGCTCCCACATTCTGAAGATGTTGGCTCACAGGGCAAGTATGAAGATGAGTGGTGTATAGTGTCCAAAGATTCCCCCAAATTCTGATATCAGCCTGGACTGAGAACCGCTGATCTGGAGTGCCGGGAACTGAGACAGCCTGCCTTGATCAAGTCTCTTAGAGTTTGGAATGATGCTACATTTAAATGTCCTTGTTATAGGCTACCAGTGAGATAGGTTTACAGTAAACTGTTTTATATTCATGTGCTTTACATGGAAACCACAGCCTGATAACAAACAAGGAAAGGCAATCTAATCGAAAGCTTTCATCATTATTTCTCTTTGAGTTTTGGGTATGGACTATAATGTGTTTTATATGTAAATATGTATAATAATAAAGATAACCATTATAATGATAATCTGGCTAGCTTTCCTTTTTTCAGATATCCCAGGCTCCTCATATCAAACACAGAATAAATGAACAACTATCAGCAATGAGTATACTTAGAAGCAGTAAACACACCATTCCTTATCAAAGTGAATATGGCTCTGTGGCACCTCAAAACACAGGATTTCCACAGACAGAGGAGATAAAAGATTATTTCCACACAGAGGGAACTAAGGCACAAAGCAAGAGGCAAATACTTGGAGCTGCATGGCACAGTCACAGAGTTGTGTGAATTGTTCAGTGTGGTCTGTGTGGCCTTTATGTGGGAGGCATATATATGTTGGCTTCCTCTGATAGGAACAAAGAATTCTGTTGGTTCTCTCCGCAGCTGTGTGGTGTGGTCTTCTGAGCAATGGATTAAGATGGGTTCTAATCCTCCCTCTGGCCTTGGGATTTCTTAGAACTGTGGGAATCAAGAAGGGCAGCAGGGAGACAGATGCCACATATTTCTGTCCCTAGGCCATATGATACAGACTTCTCTAAGTGTGTCGTCTACATTGTCCCTTAACTTGGTATATGATTCAAGGGTTTTTCCCTACACCCTCACTTGTGGTCTCTTAGGATGGACCAAGATTCCTGACTCATGTTGTGTTGATCTGTGGATGCAGATATAGGTGTTATGTGTTTGTTTGTCTTTTTAATCTTGTTGACAAGTATTGTGGCTTGAGTGTGCCAGAAGTCAGCCATGTGATAGAAAACGTGACAACCAGCCTGGTGTTCACTGCATGGCATCTGAATCAATACTCAGATTGATGGGCAGCTGAGGAGCTGGTCCTCAGAGTTTCTGCACTTACAGATCTCCATCTGAAAGCTGTGGGCCAGGCATCTCCTTCAAAACAAAATGACAGACAGACAGGAAGGAAGGAAGGAAGGAAGGAAGGAAGGAAGGAAGGAAGGAAGGAAGGAAGGAAGGAAGGAAGGAAGGAAAAACATACGACATAAAGCCACAAACACACATGCTAGTTGACCTAGTAAAGTTTCAGTTTGCTAGATCCAAATCCGTTAAGTGCATCAAGAAATTTCAAAAATGCATTTGTGTCTTCAAAACTGTAAATCACATGAAGCTTCCTTTGTTATTGAATTTTGTTATTCTTTTTGCTATTACATTTCAGCTATCTATAGACATGTCACTTAGACAAAGTTCATAGGCTCTGCATCAATACCGTTTGAACATTTTCTTTTTCTTTGAAAATTGTATTTGCAATTAGTATGATACTTTGATCCTAAGGCTTTCTTCATGGTTGTTTTTTAGCATTCTGAGATAAAATTACAATCTGTGTGGGTTTTCTGTCTGTTCCCTCCCATCCCCACACTTTCTGCTCTCACCCTTAGTATCAAAGGGCTGCTGGATCAATGCTGTTCTTGGCCATTTTCAAGTTGAAGAGATGTGGAGAATGAGGGCGTGGAGGATGGATTGCTCTCGATGACTCTGCAAAACTGAAATGAGAACATAGGTTAATAAAACATAAAGAATTCCTCTGAAATTTTCCAAACCATTGTCTCCTAGTTTATACTTGCGTGTGGTCGTGTAAGTGTCTGACAACCCGGGATGCCAGATGGCTCTTCTATGGCATTTAAAGGAGGCTAAAGACCCTGTGAGGTGACTTAAGACCCCATTAGCTCCAGCTTTGTAGGTTTATTTTAGTTAGCTGAGAAGGCCAATTGGTTATCAGTGCTAGAGGGAACAATCTTCCTTTTGCCTATAGATTAGATTTAACACAGAATTGAGAGCAAGGGAGATTGAAGAAATTGTTCAGCAGGAAAGAACACTTGATGCTCTTCCAGAGGACCAGAGTTCAGTTCCCAGCACTCACATCTGAAGGCTCAAAACTGCCCATAATTCAGGATCTAACACCCTCTTCTGGATTCTCAGGGCGTGTGTGTGTGTGTGTGTGTGTGTGTGTGTGTGTGTGTGTATTTAGAGACATATTTATTTGAAGCTTGTTTCACTGAACTAAAGCTTTAGATATAGTGACTTGCCCTTCTAGCTTCCAGTCCGGAATTCTGTTTGGTAATTTCTCACCCTGTGGATTGTAAGAGGTTCTTAGAGACTTAAAGTCTATTACTTTAACCTTAGAATTGCATCATTTAAGCACTTTAAGTTTTCTGGTTGCTACAGATGGAAAGTAGAAGAGAGATTTGGAGGTCTCACAGAGGACAAGCCTCGGTTATGCCATCTCCCCAGCTTCGCGATGTAACATCTCTGAGCATGTTTGCATATCCATGTCCCTCAGAAGATGGTTGTCATCACGAGATTTGTACATTAGAATGTGCAGCAGGAGCTTGGATGCTGGGATCATTAAACCCAGGAGCTCATTCCTACACTCTTGGACTGAGCTCGGGAGAATACATGAGAATTCATTGTCAATGATAAACCCCAGGACTGGTTTGGAATAGAGATAACCCTGGCTTGGGGATGGAGCACACTGCTCAAAAGCCTTTCAGAGTAGTCGTATCAGAGATGTGAGCAATAGAAGCCTTGACATAGGTAGGAGAAATAACACATACCTTGTCCTTCTTCCCTACAAACTGGACCTCTCACTGCATCCTTCTCTTCCTTGCTGGATTATAGCAAGAAGCAGGACATCCCAGGGATGTCCACCCTAGGCTATGGGGTTCAAAAGCATGTAGGATGCTATCTCTCAATATTTCTAAGTCTGTAAGGCCAAAAGCCTGTCTGTGGATCCCATGCACTTCTGTTACAGCTCTCACTCCATGGTATATGTTACTTGCTTTTTTATGTGTCTGAAGTTCAAGTCCATCAGTGAAGGGAGCTGGGGTGTTTCTCGCCTACTCAAGGTGGAATCCTCGGTGTACAGCAGTTCCAGCAGTTCCTAGTGTTGGTGAGACTTGGTAATCGATCATTCCTCTGCCATAGATGCAGTGCGCATCCTGCTGTATCTTCTTTTCCTGACCTTCTCTATTTACACCTGCCAGCCTTTAAAACTGCCAGCACTTGTATGCGTTGCCTGGAGGTTTTGTCTGGCTACTGAGCCCCTTCAGCTCCCAGAAGAGGAATGCTGCAGGTGCTGAGATCTGAGCCTCATCCTCAGCTGCTCAGTGGTCTCACACAGTAGTTGGTGGATTAGTATCATATACGCCTGGTCTCTTCGGAGAGAAGAGTATTGTGAACCGAGACTCCCTCATAGAGGAGGATAGAGGCTCACAGGACTTGAGAATCTAATGATACTTAAAGGTTCATGAAGCCAATGCAACTTAGCAATCGCAGAAAGTAACAAGATTCACAAGATCTCTCCCATGTTATAAAAGCAATAAACGATTTCTTAGGGAGGAGGCTCTCCTATCAGCTCAAGCTGTGCTGGAGGCTCCTGAGATACAGTGTTCTTGAGTTTTCACCCACGATAGGGCTGGTGACTTGATGAAACAGATGACTACTTCTGAGTCACTCGTGTGCCCATAATCAACTCCAGTAAATTCATTGGTTCACCAAGCTAGACTTTAGTGGAATAATTTTTTTTGTTGTTGTTGTTCTGCTGTCTGTGTGTTGGAAAGAACAGAAATGTGCCATGTCTCCCCATGAAAAGTCATATAGTATCTCTGAGTTATGGCTCCCAAGTTGGTATCTAAGACCAAGTGAAAACTTTCTTGATAATTTGACAGCATTTTATTTTCTCTCTTATCTTACTTCTTTCCCAATGATTCTTGGAATTCATCCTTCTCCCAAAAAAGCCACTGACACTGGAAACTTTGCCTCAAGCTCACTCAAACAAAACTATCCATTGAGCTTCTATGCCCCTATTCTAATTATAGGCAACGTTGCTCCAATTACAAGACTGAAAATGCCAGTTTCTATGTCTTTCCTTGCTGCTAGGCTTCTGTTTGTTTCACAGTCTGCCCCAGGATAATCAGGTATATCTAGCCCAGTCTCTAAATTGGAAGCTCCTATCAGGAAGAGTGAAGAAGTACCCAGAGATGTTTCTGTTGACATACAGAGGCAGACAACGTGAATGGCAGTTTCCAGAACCTGACATTAGTGGTACCTGTGGTAAAGCCTTAACTAGCTGTGATGTGATGGTGGTTTCATAGAAAATGCTGCTTTAATTTCTTTGGGGCTACCTCTTTCCCACCTCCGATTCTCTAATCTTTCCAATGTCTTTTCTAATAAATCTCTTTTATATAAAATACCAATGTTAGTTTCTGTAGCTTGTAACTGTGAATTCTGTTTGTATCCATCAGGATCAAGCCAAGAAAATAACCCTTAAGGTCTTTTGAACAGATGGAATTTAACAGAGATAGTTGGTTAAAGGGGTGGTAGGAAAGCTGAAACACACAAAAAAAAGAAACAATGAGGTGACCAGGATGAGGAACAGCTGGAAGATGCTGCATGCCTTCTCCCGGGGCCAGAGAAACCATGACAGAAGCATGCCATAGAAGTCATTGTCTGAGAAGAGCTACCTGGACAGACTGACCAGCTGGACTGGAAACAGAAAAAAAAAGAGCCAGAAATAGAACCCAAAGACTAACAGACACACATAATAGAAACACAGATATTTTGGGCTAAGGGAGTGAGGAGAGTCAGGGAGAAGGCTGGTTTCCAAGCCTTACATAAACTCTTAAAGGATTCCCTCAAAGACACAGAGAGATCTGAGGGAAACCAACGATGAGCAACCTCCTGGAAGCCACAGCTCAAAAGCAATCAAGTCTGCCAGAGTCCGAACTGGATTTCCAGGAGCTCGTCTTCTGAATTATTCATTGAGTCTAGACAGAAGACCCCCAAGTACTCATCCATGAGATTTGGGCATCATAGCTTCTAATCCAGATATTCCCTGGGTAGTATGGCTTCTTAAGTGAGGATAACAACGGCCTGCCAATTTTAGGTATAAAGGTGAGAAGCAATGAATAAAGAAGATGTTTAAATTCTTGGCAAACCGAGCAATGTGTTACAGCAGCATCTTAATCGACAAACTAGAGATACATGCATTTACTCTCACTTTGAATTTATGGACTCTGTGATGTAGCTTACAGGCATAAATGGGACATAGCACCTATGCTAGTGGCAGCCCTGCCTTACTGTGTAAAATAAACAAATGTCTGGGCTTAGAGTTTATTGAAAGAGACAAGGTGTACAATTTTTAAAAAGAACATAGATTTATTTTCTGCTCATATTTGTCTATCTGTTATATTATTTTTAATTGGAGAATCAATACTGCATTTATTGTGTTTACCATAATATTTTTAAATAGGCATACACTGTAGAATGTCCCAAACAAGTTAACTATCTGAAACAGTTTTCACTGTGGTAGGAACACAACCTCTACTTTTCTGTGCAAGCGCCTGAAGCAAGGTTATTACCTATAGTCTTCTTTCTGGACAGTGGATCTCCTGAACGTAGAATACTCCTTCTAGTTGAAATTCATATTCTTTGGTCAATAGCACCCTCAACACCTCCCACCCTCAAGCCTTGTCAGTCATCACTACAGCCTCTGTTCCTGTGAGTTTGGCTTTTTTCAATGTCCCATGAGTTTTCTGTTTTTAGGTCTGTCTAGTATGCTGATAAGTGTGTATGTGTTACATATATATATATATATATATATATATATATATATATATACATAAATATGCATGCATATATATACATTTCACATTTTTTTTATTCATTCACGAATGAGCACTTAAGATGAGCCTGTCTTTGGGCTATTGGGAATTATGTTGCAAGGCACACGGAAGTGAAGATATCAAAAATAGCATCAATTTAAGATTCAGAAAGATCTCATGTTAACGTATCAGCTCAGCTGTTTATTCATCTTATAATTTAACACATACTGTACATGTCTTTTTAGTTTATTGTTTAAAGTTGGTACCGTAACACAATTCTCTGCTTAGAACCCCGCCAGCTTGCTACGATACCAGGTGGAAGCTTCACACACTTACCCACGATACTCAGCACACTTCTTCCTTCCTCCATTGGCCTTCTTTTCCCCATAGCTTCAACTTGGATGGCACAGAGCAAATATAAATGGAAATTATCTTTTGGGGGGAGGCTACTGTGAATTTGGTCCTATAGAAAAGTGTTTGAGAGAATTCAACCGAAAGCCCAATGGCCTGCTTATTGATGAAAACACCAAAATCCACGAAATTGTATGCATTTATGGGCACTTAATCTGGATTTTAGATGGGGAAAAAAAAAAAGAAGTTCCTTTGTGCTCACATGACCCTGACTTGCCGATGTGTGTTGTTTGATATTTTATAAGGTCTTTTCCTCAGACAGCTTTTGGGGTTTCTGCGATCCGGACAAAGCATCCTCAAGCATGCTCACTGTTTCTTTTGGATACAGTAGGAAATGTGATCACCTTAAGGACTGGCAATAAAGCCTGTACCTTTGCCGTATGTCAGCAGCAGTCTGATGTTGCTAAGTTACCCTGCAAAAGCACAGGGCCTCTAGGCCATCTGGTTTCTGGAACAGCTACCTCCAGCTCAGCTGCTGAAATCGTAACACCTTTACTGGAATACAAACACATCTGTGCTCCAGGCAGGAAAATGCTTCTTGATAAGACTTTCCCCTTGTTGGTTTATATTAATTCAATTAATTCAGCATGAGTTGTAACTACCCGAGGATGGAGACTCCTGGTGATGAAGACTCTCAGATGGAGAAGAGAACTACGTACACCTCACATTCAGTCACTAGGATGTTCCCTGATGACCTTGCCCATAAAATGCCTTGTGAGCTCAGGTGAAACTAGACCCACCTTCAATCTCATCTTTACAAGGACAGCCGGCATGGTTTCTCTCATTCTTCAATTAAACTTTTTCTCCCCTCATTTTTGGGCAGCTCTCCTCTTAACCATTTCATTTCCCCAAACAGTAGGGAATATATATTCCTTCAATGGTCACCTACTTCAAATGGTAGGTGTGTAATATGACTTTCTATTAGCCCAAAATCTTGGAATACCCAAGATACAATTCACAGACTACATGAAGCTCAAGAAGAAAGAAAAGAAAAGGGTGGATGCCTCAGTCCTTCTTAGAAGGAGGAACAAAATACTCACAGGAGGAAATATGGAGACAAAGTGTGGAGCAGACTGAAGGAAAGGCCATTCAGAGACTGTCCCACCTGGGGATCCATCCCATATACAGTCACCAAACGAAGACACTATTGTGGATGCCAAAAAGTGCATGCTGACAGGAGCCGGATATAGCTGTCTCCTGAGAGGCTCTGCCAAAGCCTGACAAATAGAAGCAGATGCTCACAGCCAACCATTGGACTGAGCACGGGGTCTCCAATGGAGGAGTTAGAGAAAGGGCTGAAGGAGCTGAAGGGGTTTGCAACCCCATAGGAAGAACAACAATATCAACCCACCAGACCCCCAAGAGTTCCAAGGGACTAAACCACCAACCAAAGAGTATACATGGAGGGACCCATGGCTCCAGCTACATATGTAGCAGAGGATGGCCTTGTTGGGCATCAGTGCGTGGAGAGGCCCTTAGTCCTGTGAAGGCTCAATGCCCCAGTGTAGTGGAATGCCAGGGCTGGAGTTGGTGGTGGGGAACACCCTCATAAAAGCAGGGGGAGGGGTAACACTCAGTCCCCAGTAGTGGCGCTGCCCGGGGTGGTTGTGAGACCTTCAGGAGGTAAAGGCTTGATGGAGAAGTTTGTCACTGCAAGTGGGCTTTGAGGACGTAGAGCCTCACTGGCTTTCATACTCTTTATTCTTCATGATTAAAGACCTGACCTCTCAGTCTCTTGCTTCAGCTGCCATGCTGATGTTGCTGCCGCTTCCCCAAGGTCCCACTGTGATGGATTCTTTTCATTTAAAAAAGATTAATTTTTAATTGTTCTTAATTAGGTGTAGGTGTACGTGTCTGCATATGGGAATGTTTATGCAAATGCAGGTGACCACCCAAGCCAGAGGCGTTAGATCCCCAGATCCCCAGGATCAAGGCTGTTGACTGCCTGATGTGGGTGCTAGACCTGAGCTTGAGCTCTCAGGAAAAGCAACAAATGCTCTTCTTCACTGAGCCATCTCTGTAGCCCTGCGATGTACTCATATTAAGTTCCCTTTGTTTGCGGTGTTTCATCACAAAAAACAGAAAAGGAAGGAGTAACAGTGGGCCCTGAACCTGGCTTTTATAGAAAGAAAATAAAAGGCCTTTTAGAACAACATGGAACCATGCAAGGGGCCTGAGGAGTGGATGATGGAGGGTTCATCCTGAGGACCATACATCTTAAATACCTGAATCAGAATCCCTACAAGGGCAACTGGTCCTCTTCCGTCCCTTCTTTTTTAATATTAATCATGTTTTTTTAAAAAAATAACAAACTGCAGAGTTAATAAGATGAATTCAACATAGCCATTCGTTTTAATAGCTAAAATTCCCCATTCCAGTTGGAATGCATCTCTGCTCACTGCCTGTTATGGCAACTACGGATGCCTTTCTTACATCCCTTTCTCCTTCATGCCTTTCCTCAGTTTGCCTGTATTCTAATTTGTAACATTTGCATTATTTCTCAAGATTTATTTTATTTGTAATTTGCACATGGGTGCTTGTGGAGGCCAGAAAAGGGTGTCAAGTCCCCTAGAGCTGGAGTTATATATGACTGACAGAGTTGTGAGGTGTTCAGAACAAAACGAAGGTCTCTGCAAGAGTAGCAAGCTCTTTTAACCACTAAGCCCACTCCAGCTCCGAAACCACATTCAATTCTCTTTACAAGGAATTGTGATTTTTCTCCACCTTGAAGTAGCCATATCAGAAAACCCTGTGGTACTTAGGAGGCTGAGGCAGGAGGATTCTATTTCAGGTTAGACTGAGCTACTAACATAGTTAGGTCCAGGCTCATGGAGCCTGAGGCTATACAGTGAGATCTTGGTTGACTTTTCTAAGGGTCTTTGCCTTGTCTATGACTTTCAATTCAATCTTCTACCAACCCCAAATCTCCAAATGTCAGGGAAACATGGTGCTTACTAATATACCATCTTTAAATGTGGTTTCTTTACTTTGGAACCAAGTGTTTGGTTCTCTGTTCTTACTCTAGTAGACCTGTCTGGAGCGTTTGGTGTCCGGAATTGTCTCCTGCTTCTGGCAGATCCCTGGGTTTGTTCTGTCTCCTGTTGCCTTGGCTATGCTTCTCCAGTCTCCTCTGCTACATCCATCGCCTTGGCTAGACATCCAACATGAAAACCACTCAGGATCCTGTTCTCAGGCCCTCTGCTCCTGACAGCTTTTTGTTCTGCCCTGCCCATATTATCATAATGATGGTTCCCAGATCTGTATTTTCCCTCATGTTTTAAACCCCCACTAGTCACTCTAGTGGCTCATTAGACACCATCCCTGAATAATCAGCGGACATCCAACACTATGTGGCAAGCATGGAAGTCTCCAGCATCCCCCTTTCTGCTCTCATCCTCATGTGCATCTCACTGGCAAAACTGGAGCCAACACCCAGCAATGCTCTTGTTCAAGCCAGGAATCTTTCCTTTCACATAACACGTGAGCGTATTTATCTATTCTATTTCCCACAGATGCCTCAACAATGCCCAGTCTTTGCATTTCCATGATGCCTTCCTTAGCAAAGACATCAATGACATTTGTTTTTCTGAACATATATAATAGCTTTCTATCAAATATTTCAGCTTCCAACCTCATACATAACACCTCCCCAATAAAAAAGCATAAATAATATCATATACTCAAAGTCTTGTCATCTCTTTCCATCTCCATGGCTTCCAGAATCCTCCATGCTCTTCCTCTTGCCTCCTAAGCCTTTGTTTGGTTCCTGACAGTACGATTTTCTCCCATGACCTTTGACTAGCACTTCCTCTAGCTGGAATCAGCATCTATAGTCTATTCCTAGATATCATATTGTCATTCCATCTGAAGTACCACCTCCTCAGAGTGTCCTTTCCCAAGCTCCCACACAGTAATTTTCTTTCCCAACAGCCTACTGTAATTCCACAGAAGGTCTTTATCCCTGCCTGGTGCATTTCTCCTGTACTTTTTTGTCTGTCTAGCCCATTCCTGAATGTAAACTGTATAAGAGCAGTGACCTTGTCAACTACATCTTAGAGCTTGTCATCGGTGTCTTGTACTAAGAAAGCACTCAGTGCCTGTCATTGTACACATGAATTCATAGACAGGTGAAATGCACTTGAGACACCATCTGTCAATGAGTTTATATCTACAAGTGACAAGGCTGTAAACCAAAAAGGGAAAAGACTTGCATAAGGTCAAGTAAGTAGTGGGCTAATTGGCCTATTGTTGTAAATATGCTCATTGTTATTGTATTCTTGACTCCATCCCACTGGACCTATTTTGAGTTTTCCTTTTTGTTGTACCAGTGTTATCAGTTGGCTGCATCTTGGAGCCAGGGATAACATTCAGCCTTTCTGGCATTGTTGCACCTGAGGTTGCTGAAGGCAAAGCCAAGAGCATGGTCTGCTGTGTCACTTGTCAATCATGGCTCAGTTGTGTCCTGAGGCAGTTATACCAGCTCTAGCTATAAACTCTGGAAACTAAAATGTTGGCCCTTCTCTCCTGTGACCCACTAAAATTCACAATTCTTTCAAACCAGATATTTGATTGCAGAGGGAAATGTTGGAGATTTATTTCGTTTGAGCTGTCGTGGACTAGTTTACAGAGAATTTGCGGTTTGATGGAGGCAGCTTGCACCTTGTAATCTGGTCTTTTCATCTACTCCGTTATCTGAAACGAGGCTCCGATATTCTAAGCTTCAATTTTGTCAAATTATCAACTTTCTTGTTACTTGTTTAAGAAAGAAAACAACAGTTACAGGGATAAGAGGGAGATTAAATGAGGATGTATGGGAGACAGTGATCATAATATCTTATAATATATGAAATGGTCAACTAACAAAATTAACCCATGGAAAAGTAGATGATGAAAATAATGCAACAACAAAGAGGAGAGGAGAGGAGAGGAGAGGAGAGGAGAGGAGAGGAGAGGAAGGAAGGAAGGAAGGAAAGAGAGAGGGAGGGAGGGAAGGAGGGAAGAGAAGAAGGAAGGAGAGAAGAAAGGAAGGGGTAAAGTAAAGGAAGGAGGGAAAGAAGGAGGGAGGGAGGGAAGGGAAGAATCAGAGAACGAGAAAAGAAACCCCCAAAACTTAGAACCCCCTCTTGTCTACTTGCCATACAACAGTAGAGGAGAAAAATTCTGATAAGGATGAGACAGGCCCGTGCGGTAAAAGCACATTTGCTAAGTTTAAAATGCATCACAAATTCAGGGGGTTAAATATCAAGTGCTGCTCAGTTGATAATGAATTGAATATACAGTCAGCTGTAATGACTGATTCTTTTAAAAAATCCCTGTTACATGCCAAACTCTTAAAGCAACTGCCTTGTTACCCACTATACTTTTAAGTGGCAATCTTTAATTCATTATTTCAAATAAAATGTGCTCAGTGGAAACAATACAGACAGTATTACAAAAAGAAAAATGAAAGTACCTTTCTCTTCGAGCCCCACAGGTTCGGCATCCACATAACTAAGTCATGCAGGTTAGTTCCAATTTAATATTAACAGTTATTAACAGTGCTTTGTTATGAACCAGATAAGGTTGTAAACACATTGCGTATTAACTGCCGTCAAAGCTCACAGTTGGTCTGTGTCTCAAATGGTCACACTCCCCTGACTTTGTATTTGAGCAAACCAAGGCTCAAAGAGGAGGAGAGACTTCTCCAGTGCCACAGGCATCTGAGGTTGGGAAGTTTGGCTCCCAAGTTTGTGTCACAACAGTGAAACGAGATAGCTTCCCAACCAAGTGCTGCACGCAATTCTGCATGATCTTAGCACACTGGGTTCTCTATCACTCACTTGACCAGTTTCCAATTAATGAACTTTTTTTTTGTTTCTTCTTTGTTTTTAATCATCAAAAATAAGTAACAAAAAGGCAACGCTATAAAATTCAACTGTATTGATCATCCCTGTGTTCTTGTACATCTCTCTATGGGCAAAAATCTAGAAGTGTATGGTTATTAGGTATGTATACCTTTTAATACCACCAAACTGCCTTCTATAATGAAGAACTATTTTCACAGTCTATAAGCCACGAGAAGCTCTGAGAGAGTGTGTGGTTTCTACGAGCCTCTGCTGTGTGGTTTCTACGTGCCTGCGCTGTGTGGTTTCTACGTGCCTCCGCTGTGTGGTTTTTATGTGCCTCCGCAGTGTGGTTTCTATGTGCCTCA
>NC_034590.1:138575687-138616660 GCF_900095145.1 Mus pahari | reverse complement strand
CTCATGTCTCCGCTGTGTGTTTTCTACGTGCCTCCACTGTGTGGTTTCTACGTGCCTGCGCTGTGTGGTTTCTACGTGCCTCCGCTGTGTGGTTTCTACGTGCCTCCGCTGTGTGGTTTCTACGTGTCTCCGCTGTGTGGTTTCTATGTGCCTCCGCTGTGTGGTTTCTTTGTGCCTCCGGTATATCATTCCACTCTTTCCTGATGCATAGCCCTGCTGTTTTGACACGGCCTTCTACTACATATCAAGCACAATGGGGAAATGTGTTCACGGTTCTATAAGGTCTAGCTCTGCTCAAAAGGGGTGAGCAGGCATTTGGCTCCTCTTGGCTTGTGCTGCCTGGCACCCTGAGGCCATGAGAGAATTACTGTGAGGGCTGGCTCACCTGGGCTTAGCCTGATCTACACTGACAGCTTTATTGGCTCTTAAACATTTATCTAGCCAGAACCTTTAAACCAATCTAAGGTTTCATTTAGTTTTACTCTAGGGAGAGAAGAGAAATGAGAATTGTGCTGAGTGAAACTCCACAGAGAGGTGACCCCATCCCACCCCTTCCTCAAAAACTTCTTACAAAAGGGAACTCACCCTTTCTCTCCAATTGTAGGTTACTTTCCAGTCAACATTTCTCTGAATCCATTGGTAAATAAAAAGTACATTGGTGAGGGGAGATTACAGAGCTCTTTCAATCGGTATCCATTTAACTCTTTCATGAATTACTTGCTTTGTTAGGGAAAAGTATCGAATAAGATACTAGCTTGGCCTCTTTTCCAGTTAAAATTCACTGACAAAAGCAACTTCTGTGAGGAAGGGACATTTATTTTAGTCCACAGTTCTAGGTATAGCCCATCATGACAGGGAAGCCATGACAGCCGGAGTGAAGCAGACGGTCACATGTCATCTATAGTCAGAAACCATGAGCAACTTGTGCAGGCATGCTAGGCTAGTCAGCTTCCTTTCTTCACTTATAGCAGGGACTGGCGCCTCCCATAGTGGGCGGGTCTTCCCTGTTTAATCAAGGTAGTTAAGATAATGTCCCATTATCTTGGCTCGGAAGCCCATCTCCCAAGTGATTCTGGATCATGTCCAGTTGACAATTAGCACTAGCCATCACACATAGGATACCTGCATGTGTAAAACTGGTCATCTTTGTCAGCTTTCCTAGGAATGGAAGATGGAGAAACTGGGTCCCATATACATAGGAGGGAAATTAGAGCAGCAAGGACAAATGTGGAAGGGAGTTGCTAGCCCTTCTTTATTGATGAGGACTCTAAATGCTAAGCAAATGAAGTGACTTGATATTCTGTACTCAGTCACCAAAGAGGAAGTCACATCTCAAACTCTGGTTCTGGTTACAAAACTCAAGTGTCCTCCCTTGTAGCAATATGTGTTCTGCAGACCTAATTCTTAACTACTGTGCATTTCCAGGACCTTTTACACAATGTGACATCCTCTGCACTATAGATACATCTATAGATACATGTAAACACTGAGTGAAATGGAGCACAACTATTTTGCATACACACACACACACACACACACACACACACACACACACACACTCACCGCACAGACTTTTCTAGACTAGAAATGCAGACTTTTCTAGAAGCCTCTGTGGAGTCTGTCATGGAATGGGGAGGGCTGTGGCCTGGCTCATCTCCACCCAGCCTTCTCCCTTGGTCTCTGAGTGGACAAGCAGCTGCTGTCAGAGCTTGGCACCGGCTCTCGGCTCCATGCTGTAGTGTGCTTGCTTTCTGGCCGGTACCTCCAACTGCATATGCTTTGCCTTTCCGCTCTCACGCAGAGGCCCCTTGGCTGCACCAGTCAGCTGTCAGCAGGTGGCCTGCCGGCCCCCAAAAGCTTTCTGCGTGATTTACTGTGTGCATTTTCTGCACACTGAAACTTGGCATGCTCCCCGCCACACACACTTCCTTTACCCCACTTTCTCTTACATACTCCGTGTTCCTGCAGAAGCTATCCAGATTCTCGCTGAGGATATTGGCCCAGTGCCAGGCTTTCCTCAAGGATTCAGCTAGTTTCCACTATAAGCTGCAATTCCTCCTCCACTTACCCAAATAAAGCATCTTATATATAGTAACTTTCCATCTTCAAGGACCCTCTGTCTTCTTCTATCTTTGACTTTACATAGCCACTGAATGAGCTGCTCACAGCATCCCATCACCCTAGAGTCTTTCATAGCTCTTGTCTTTTTCAGGATAATGAATGCATTCCATAGGTGGCAGGCAAGTTCCTTCAAGGTAGCACACCAGCTCACCCACCCAGTCCCCCTGTTCTCCACACACATTTCCCTGCATCTATTGTCCTAACAAGGGGCTCTGGGTCCCACTTGCTTTTTCATTCATCATTGTCTTTCCACATCCCATTCTATTCCCTGTCCTTTCTCCACTCTGTTCCCTGGTCAATGTTTCTTTATATTTCAAAATGTAACCTGAGTGTCACATCCACTGGGAAGCTTTACCCTGACTCTATCCCCATCCCTATTCTTCCACACAGCCCAAAGAGTTCTTGCATATACCCCTTAAAGACAAGAGTATCTGCTGGCCCATCACTGCTCTTTACTGCATTTGTGGTTAGATTCTGGTCTTTTCATGGTTTTATTCCAATGCCTACGTTCATAATTTCTAATATATAGTATCAAAACTATCTGTAATAATTCTGTTCGAGGGTATAATACAAGAATGTTCATAATTGGGGCTGGAAAGATGACTCCACAGTTAAAATACCTGGAGCTTGTCCAGATGAGCCAAGTTTAATTCCTAGCACACACCAAGCTACTCACAGCTGCCCCTAACTCCAACTTCATAGGATCCATACCACCTTCTGGCCTCCATAGGCACCCCCACACAAGTGGCACTCAACCAGTCCCCCGCCACACACACACAACAATAATCCTAAAAATCTTTAAAAATATTCAACTGTCATCTGAATTAGTTCCAAAATACAGATTCTATATAGTGAAAAAGAAATTCATAACCTTTTAAATAAGTAAAACCTACATGACAATGAGTGAATTACAACTACATGGTGCTAAATGAAAGAAGCCAGACAGAAACACAGTCATCAGTGTTTAATCAGCTCATATAAGCCCAAAGGCACGCAGAAGTCATCACCTGTAATGTTTGAAATCACGGTTGTCTGATAGGGGGCACCTATGGCTCAAATAATGTTCTCTTTCTTGATCAAGCATGCAAAATTCCTATGTATATAGGAATTTTCAGGCTGTCAAAATTTGAAGACTTGAATATTTGTGATTGGTACACATACCTGAATTATACCTCAGTAAACACTTTGATTTGGAAATGTCCTCTGTGTGAAGGACATTTTTCCTTGGGATTCAGATCTGAGTCAGCAATGGAGAATGTGATCTGGACTCAAGTGACTTGCCCGTGTGAGAAATGGGCTTGTCCCATTCACAATGCCCCTCACTTGGGAGAAAGGAAAATGAAAAGAGAACATGTTCTGTGACCAGAGTATAGCATTTGTTTGGAAAATACAGTGCTCAATACGACAGCAGGTATTCTGTGCGTGGCTCAGTATATCACCTTGAATTTCAGCAAGTTCAAATGTTTTTAGGTTAAGTCATGGTACGAATAAATAGATCCGGACTCTGGAATTCCACTCTTGCAGAGCTCGCAGGTCTGCATACATCAGTCACATCTGCTCACCTTGTTGCTTCACCTCTAGCATTTAAAATGCATAGGACTGTGATTTGTTACTGAAAGAACCACTTTGAATCAGTAGGTGTTTTTCCTCCAAGTTTGTTAAGGTCTAGAAATAGCAGACTGCAGGACATTTTCAAAACAAAATATTTTTTCCCTTCAGATAAGCGTATGAATGTGGAGAAAAAGCCTGGAAATCCTTGTCTTGGCAAAAGTGTCAGGGACTGTGGCTGCTGTTTTCTGTGGGTCCCCACCCTGGAGCCAGTCCAGCCTTCGCTGCAGGGGTTTCTCTTTCACAGTCCTAATAACGACTGCTCAGCACCAGCACAGATGGGGATTCTTATCTACCTTCTCACTTCACGGTTCCTGCATTTTCTTTACTAAGGTCCTCACTACCCAAAATAGAATCAGAATTTTTTTTTTTTTTAATTTGAAAGGCATTGTGTGTGTAATTAGAAATTTCATGGGAGAGTAAACAGGGTGTATGTGGCTCCCTTTAAGTTACCACACCCTAAGGTCATTTTCCTTATGGGTTAGAAGGTAGATCAATGGTGCAGAAGAATGCTTGGCACTCTCTCAAAACCAACACTCCATGGTCACAAGGGATGGTTGAAATGTCCATCCTGAATCAGGGAATGGATACAGACCATGTGAGCAATGAGGAAGGAGAGGGTAGGAGACTTTGCCTAACAGATACTTCCAGTTAGCTTCACGAACCCTCTGGTCTTGTAACATCACCTCCTGAAGTAACATGTTTCCCTTTTCTCTGAAAAATTTCTACTAGGCTTCTACCAAGACCATTCTCCATGTTCTTCTCTGCCAAATTGGGTTTTCTCTTATCCTTCAAGGTCTCATTCATACCTCAGATCCTCTGGGAAGACTTCACTGGATGGCTTGATATAGTAGGTTGGTCTAACACTGCTTGTATTCTAATGCCAAGTGCTGGCCTCCAAGATTTGGAGTCAGCACATAACTAAAATATTAATACTACAGCTTGACCCAGAAGTAATTTTCCTACTGTCTAAATACTAGAGCCCTTGATTGTTGGGTTTTCTGATGCTCTCTTTACGCAGGATAAGTTATATGGTATCCAGAGAAATAACAGAGTAACTGAAAATCTGGTGTTAGGTACTAGTCTCCTCAGATGTATATATTCAGGATCCTTCCGATGAAACCATGAGGAAGGTTGTATTATTCTTCCCATTTTACAGATGAGGCTCAAGGCCCATAGAGATCTCAAATCTCCCTAACCAGATTGGAAGCTCCATTCATCATCACCTTGATTTACCGATCTTTTTTCACCACACAAGATTTAGTACCTTGGAGGTTGGTAATTACTCAACCAATATTTGTTCAACTAAACCTAAGTATGCTTAATGAAACCCAAGACCATGAGAAGAGGATTTAAGAACCATTCCTGACAGTCAGATATGCTACCTTTCCACTTCTGTCAACACAGTGAAGTGGGTAAGGTTGATCAAAACCAGAGTAACAGCAGCAGAGCCCAAGTTGCTATGTAGTGTATCCCAGGCCTGGTCAAAGCCTGGTCAAAGGGATGAATATTCATGTGCTCGATCTCAGCTATTTCCCCTGAAAAGGATCATAACTTTAGGAAGGCAAACAAAATCTGGGGTTCATCATTACCAAAACCCACATGCCTTCCTTTTAGGAGTTTCACTGTCTTCAGTGAAAATAGACATACATTTAGTTGTGGTACCCACATGTTATCAGATAAAGGTAACTGGTCATATAGGCAAGACACCGCAAATATTAGTAACTGTTTTATCAAACTCTTCTATACTCATTTGCATATATGTGTGCATATGTATACTTATATACTTGTGTGCACATGTATGTGTGTATGAGAGGTGTTGCTAGTGCATGTGGAGGTCAGAGTTCAACATTGGCTGTCTTCTTTCTCTGCTCACCTTATTTTTTAAGACAGTCTTTTATTGAACCTAAAGATCATTGATTTAGCTAAGTTGACAGATCAATATGCTTTAGGGATCCACCTTCATTAATCTCATAGTGCTGCGATTAGAGCCAAATATGCCACTACATCCAACGGGTGCAGGTGTAATGCAGGTGTTGAAGGTCCAAATTCAGGTCTTCTCCTTGTAAAGCTATCACTTTAATGGCTGAGGGGTGTCTCCATCCGCATCAGCAAACATCTTGTTCTACTTCCTTGCCTGGGCAAATGGTTCTCAATCTGTGAGTTGTGATCTCTTTGGAGGTTGAATGATCCTATCACACAGGTGGCTTAAGACCATTGGGAAACACACCACTTGCATTATGATTCGTAACAGTAACAAACTCATAATTTTGAAGTAGCAATGAAATGATTTTATAGTTGAGGGGTTACCACAACATGAAGAACTGTATTAAAGTGTTGCAGCATTAGAAAGGTTGAGAAACACTGGCCTAAGCCAATCTCATATGACTGAAAATTAGAAGAGCGCGTACCTTTTTAGGCAGCAGCAAACTGTTTCGGCCAGTATACACATGAAGTTGTTTGACTTATTTACATGTGTCAACTAAGCACATTTCAGCAAACTCTGTGAATTCTGTTTCCCATAATCATGACTCTACGCGATGTATTCAGAGGATTTATCTCCCTTCAGTCACATGCTATATAGGTGCTACAGAATGCCATCTATGACCACCCTATAGAACCAATGTGCCCAAGGAATAATAATAGCCCTTGGAACACCTGGTACTACAGGAAATCTGGTTCTTTGAAAATTGACTTTCTAGTAGAGAAAATGAAATCCAAACTCCTTTGCCTGATTTATGATGCTCTTTACAATCCAGCCTCAACCTGCTTTTACAGATCTAATTTATAACCTTTCTTTTCAGCATCTTCATGGTTCACTCAAACCAAATTATATCGGAGTCTGTGGTGATGTTCAGGGCTTCCACTCCTGGAGCCTTCATGGATGCTTCTGAGAATTCCCTCTTCTCTCCCGCTGACCCCCTAGCTCCTCTGTGTAGAGGGTCTTGAAGTATATTCCTTTTCTTGTGACCTTGGCTCGACTCCATTTACAATTAATCCCCTTTAATATGGTATGTTTTATTATCTTCTTCTTTTTTTTTTCTTTTTCTTCTCTGATTTCTCTGCCAAACTGCTGTACACTCATCCAGGGTAGAATGCATCTTAAATAAATGTCTTTGTTTTCCAGTTTTGATAACACACTCTGACCTGAATTTATTTCACCATTGTTTTTTTTTATCAAGTGCTTCCTGCACAGAAAAATATAAGTGGGGTCAATTCCCACCATGTAATGCTAGGTTTAAGAAAACAATGAGCCACTCCACAGCGACCTAAGTTTGCTTGCATTGACCTCTGGACTTGAGTTATGGATCCCTCGATGTAGCTCAGGGTTAAAGTGGCTAGTGAATAGGCTTCATCACAAACAAATCATTGGGGAATATTTTTTTCCCATTGTAGAATTTCTCAGATTTGAAACACTCCAAAGGGGCCTATGCTTGGATGCTACCATTTATTCCAGATACATTCTCTTAGTTGTGTAACATCTATCATGCAAAAAACTTTGTTAAGATTTCCGGTATGTCAATATTTCCTTCATCCACCAATAGAATGTTTAAGTATGTAAACAGACCAATTATCTCAGGGACTTTGATAGTGTTATAGTAGAACTAAGAGCCTAGTCCCAAGGTCCCAAAGTGGGGAGAAATGCCAGCTACTCCTTTGGATGGCCAAGTAGAAGCTGGCCTTAAGAGAAAGAGCTACTAAATAAATTTCTTGTCATAGAAAGATCTCATGTGGTGGAGGTAGCTGTAAATTGAGCAAATCTGATCTTGTTTTGGGACTTGTAAAGCTTTTTATCCATACAAAAGTCTTACTGTGAATAGCATGAGCCACATGACTGCAAAAGTATGATAAAATTGCCATAGACAGAGTTTTGAAAATGCTTGGGGGAATAGAAATATTTGTATCTAGAGAGCAGCAATAGTATTTGAAAGCTGTTTTCTATCCAGTTATTGAGTGCACATTAACCAGCCCAATAGTACCAAAGCCTTTACTAGCAGATACCAATCTTGAGGAGAATTGGCATCAACTTATAACACTGACCTCATGGGATACATCTGTAACATTTTTAGGTAAAGAACAATGGACTAATTCTGTAGGATCAGAAAGTTTTTTAATTCTGAAGAATCAGAGTTCTCATACTCAGCCACCATGGATGACTTTATCCCAAGTTCCAGGGTGCATCCTTTTTCCCTGTCATAGTTGTAGCATTAGAGCATAAGACTTAGTGCTAGGGAGATGGCTTATCAGGTAAAGCACTAGTTAGTTATGTAAGAGGACCTGGATTTAGATCCCTGGAACTCACCTGAATGTCATGTGGGTGTGACATCCTACCTATAATCCCAGCCTCAAAAGACAAACACAGATACTTGTAGCCATCTGGTTGGCAAGACTAGTTTACCAGTTTTGGATTTTGTTGAGAGACCCCTGCCACAAAGAGGTTAAATAGTGACCAGGAGCATGCTTGTGTGTGTGTGCGCGCATGCACACACACACACACACACACACACACACACACACACACACACACACACACATAAAGGGAGGAAAGATATATGAGATTTCATGAAGCTTCAAAATAAAATTTTCTTTAATTTTTAATATTTATTTTTATTTATTTTATTTTTTGTGTCTATTTTGTCTATGTGTATGTATGTGTACCCTATTTATATCCAGGGCTCTTAGAAGTTAGAAGAGATCAGAAGATCCCTTGAAACAAAAGTTATGAATTTTTATAAGCTACTATGTGAGTTCTGGTATCCAAACTCATTCCTCTCCAAGAATTACAAGTGCTCTTAACCATCAAGCCATCTCCCTAGCCTTAATTTAAGCCTTTTTAACTTGACTTTCACAATCAGATCATGGATCTTATTTTCAGGCAAATATGCCTTCCCCTTACCATAGAAAATGCCACCTCTGAGTACTGTAAAAGAAGCTGTGTAGTTTGTATTTTGTGGTCTGGATTCATGGTTGCTTTGGCCTATAACTCCACAGGCCTGGTTATTATCATTTGTATCCCATATTTCAAATTTTAATGAATTTTTGAATACCTATATCTTTTCTTTCTTGGTCACTAGTGAGTTTCCTAGTAATCTAAGATATTACCATGTGTTCAGAACCATCAGTAACCTATGTTCCTCCTACACTGTAGCTTCACTATAGGAACTTATTTAATACTAGAAGCATTGGTTATATTTTATAATTAAAAAGTATTTTTTATTGCAAAGTCAAGATAAAATACTAGGGGATACTTATGCTAGAATTTAGGCATGTGTATATATATATATATATATATATATATATATATATATATATATATATTTTTGTTTGTGAGCTTCTGGCATGCATGCTATTTAGTTGAAGCTCTTTTTTCTTTTTAATTCTTTAATCTTTCTTTTACAATCCAGACTTTATCTCCCCTCCTGGTCCACAGAACTCAAGAAGGCTAACAAGAGGGCCCAAGTGAGGATGCCTCAATCCCACTTGGGAGGGAGAAAAAAGAAATTATGGGGTGGGTTATGGAGGGAGGGACCTGGGTGGGAAAAGCTACAAGGAGAGGAAGAGAGGAACATGATCACATATTGCTGGGAGGGGCAGTGGGATGAGGGACAAGACTAAAGCCCTGAGAGCCAAAAGGAAGAATTAAAACAGGCAACCTCAAGAGGTAGGAGGTGGGGGGGACCCTCTAGAATGTACTAGAGACCTGGGAGGTGAGAGACTCTCAGGACTCAAATGGAGAAATCTTAGATGAAATGCCCTACAGTGGGGAGAGGAAACTGTAGAGCCTATCTCCAGCAGAAAGACAGGCCATCTCAGTGAGGGATGGGGTTGCCATCCAACAGTTAGAAACTCTGATCCAGAATTGTTTCTGTCTAAAAGAACTGCTGGAACAAGCATTGAGAAGAGCCTGCGGAAAAGGAAGTCCAGTGGCTGGCTCAAATTGAGATACAGCTCAGTGGGAGGCCCCAGGGCCTGACACTATTACTGATGCTATGGTGTGCTTACAAATAGGGGCTTATCATGACTGCCCTCTGAAAGGCCCAACAAGTGACTGAAAGAGTCAGATGCAGATATTTACACCCAACCAATGGACAGAAGCTGGTGACACCTGAGGTTGAAGTATGGAAAAGCTGTAAGTAGCTGAAGAGGAAGGCAACCCCATAGGAAGACCAGCAGTCTCAATTAACCTGGACTTCTGGGATCTCTAACCACTGAGCCATCTCTCAGGCAGCATACACAAGCTGATATGAGGCCCCAACACATACAGCAGAGGACTGCTGAGCCTGGACTCAGAGAAGATGCACCTAACCCTCGAGAGACTTGGGACCCTAGGAAGTGGAGAGGTCTGGTGGGGCAGGGTGCGGGGGTGGGGTGGATGAGGACATTCTCTTAGAGATGGGGTGGGGTGGGGGACATGTGGTGTGTGGAACAGTCAGAGGATGGACCATGTTTTTGTTAAAATGCTTTTCTCCTTTTTTCTCCTCCTATTCTTTCTCATTTTCTCTTCCTTTTCTTCTCCTATACTCTTCTTCCCCTTTCTTTCCTTCCTTCCTTCCTCCCTCCTCCTCCTCTTGCTTCTCCACTTCTATTTCCATCTTTCTATACAAATAAGGTCTCATTACGTAGTTCAGACTTGCTTGGAACTCCCTTGGTAACTCACTCTGGTAACGAAGTTGGCATTTTCCTGCCTTGACTATCATTTCCTGGGATTATGTCACACACCACCACGCTCAGCTTATGTTCTGCATTGCCTTCCTTATACTGACTTTTAAAAATAATGGTCATCTTTTCATCTTTATTTTAGTGTTATTTTTTTCCTTTTTACTATACTACAACTTTCTTTGCCAACACTTTTAGATAAATGAGTCTATGGGAAGGAATGTAATAGACTTATATACATTATAAAATAATTATAGAATTATATAATTATATGTTATATATATGTGTGTGTATATATATATGTATATGTATGTGTGTGTGTGTGTGTGTGTGTGTATGTGTGTGTGTGTAATGTATAGCATTACCACACATGTCAAGGGTTTACAGCAAGTAATTTTTGTGTCAGTTGACCACCTGTCTTCTTTTATATCTTTGCCCTGAAAAAACCCAAAACAAAACAAAATACAATTGGCTTCGTATTCAACTTAGAAGACCAGAATTCCATACACACTTTTGCTATTTATTGCCTCTGTGTACATTGATAGTTAGTCTCTGAACCTTCTTTTTATATTAGAGATAATATATCTCTAATATAGGTAATAAAATATATGCTGATACCATCCAAGCACTCCCTGTTGATGGATACCTTGCCATTTATGCCCACACCTCTCCTATGCTACTGTCCTATGTGCCCTTTTCTTCCCACCAGAAAGGCCCATCTTGTCACAGTTCTAGTAGCTGGCTTTCCATTGCTTTCCATGCTCAGGACTTTCCTTAATTCTGAGAGGTTTTTTGGTTTTTTTGTTTTGTTTTGTTTTTAAATCCTAGATAAAAACTTATGAGTATCAATGACCATGCATGCAATATTCTTTAACATACATATAACACACTGTGATTATTTTATGTGTGAATATAAAACACTGTGTTTGTGTATCCAGCTAAAGCTAGACTTTGAAAAATTCAATGTGGATGCAAGACTTGGCATAAAATAAAATCTTAATAAAGTTATTAGTTAAACAAACTTTTAAATTTACTTTATTGAGCATGGCTGTGTTAATGTTGTAGAATATGTAGACAAATAACTAAATTATATTGTTACTTGTACTATAGGCCAGATGCAAATATTTCACAATTTTCAAAGAGCTTTTTATGTTTTGATACCAAACCAAAATATTAGTATCTGTATGAATTTCTTGAATTATAAAATATAATAATGCCTCAAATGCTTATGTTTATAATTCTTGTATATTTTCTTAACTATGTCAGATACATTAACTTAAATAATTGAATTGTGAGTACAATTTGAATTTTGAAAGGATCACACAATTGATAGATAAACAATTATATGTAATGTAAAATCAGCCTTCCCTGTTTCTATTAACCAAAACTTTGAAGTCTCTTTGATAATGGAGTCACATGGGAAAAAGTAGTGTGGGCCTCAGGAATTTCTGAAGTGTCAGTCACATTTTGAGCCCTGCTTTAACTAATTATGCATGAGAGTAAGTTGCTTGCCACCATCCTGTGATGTGTTCCTAATATCAGAAAACATGAGGCACAGAATCCAGGTGGCAGCTTGGTAGTCTACAACCTGATGAAGGAAGGAGACCTCACAAAGCCACAAGCCATCACTCCCCGTCCATTTTGTTCCCAATCATCCGACATAGCAAATCATGAAGGCTCAGATTTTTGAATTGCAAACTGATGCTCTCAAACATGCAGGTCTGACACTGAGCTAGCATGGAGGGATCAGTCAAACAATAGATTTTTAGAAGGTTGGCATGATGCTTCTATGCATGGAGGAAACTTACATTGAAAACCTTTTTCAGAAACAAAAATCTTTTATAACTACAATTCTCCCATGACATCATAATGATCATATGTTCTAAAGTCATCATGGGGAACAGAAGGAATGAGAACATTGGTTCCTAAAGTTTATGAAATTGCTGAGATCAATCGCAGGTCCATCTTTATGCAGTAATGTGCTGGCTGTTGTGGGTGCAGGCTAACCTCTAGCTCTTTATCTGCCAGGTTGCCTAAGATGCATGGTCCTAGGTTGCCTCTGCTGCAATATAAAAGACAGGCTGTAACCGAAGAGCTCAGCTGGGGGGACCACTTGGACTTCAACCACTTTTCACTTCACTTAGAGTCAAGATAGGAAAGAACAGAACTGGGTTTTATACTTTTAGTAACTTCAGTGTGATAGGCTATACTAAATGTATTTATTTATCGCATTGAGCCATTTCTGTAGAACTCTGTTGGTTTTGTTTTGTTTCTGTTTTTTGGGTTGTTTTTGTTTTTGTTTTTGTTTTTATATGCTTCGGGATTTTTTTTTTTAAAGTAACAAGGAAACTAAGGCAATGACCACTGGGGAGATATCAGGTGAAAAATGTAACAGGGTGTGGATATAAACCCATTCTAACCACACAGCAAGGCTAATAAACTTCCCGCTGTAATTTCAGCCTTTTCCTTGAGGTACAGTAAATGTCAATCTCTGCTCTCCTTGAGATTAAGGCCAATTTGTTTGACAAAGAGAAAGTGCTCCCTATTTCAGAATCTAAATTCAGCCCTAGGAAGAGTTTCAGGATGTACAGTACTACCTGCAGACATTTCTAACTAAGGTATCATCAGAAAGCCCACACTGGGTCTGCTTCTATCAGTGATGATCACCAGGAGCTAAAGTTGGTTTTTGTTGGAGACTGTAGACTGAAACTAGCTGTAGCAGGAACTCTTGTCTGCAGTAGTTGCTCTGAGAAGTGGTAGCTCACACCAGGTTATCTCACCACATCCTTTCTCCTATCAATGCAACCTCTTGGTAGCAAGGCAAACTGTCGTCTGTCATGGGCTCTTCAGCCTTGGGCAGCTTTGTACACTATAGTTTGGGCTGTGCCTTCAACCATGGTTTACATTACCTAAGGTTATGAAATATTCAGCTTCCTTTTCATTTCCAGTGAACATGATCCCCTCAGAGAGGTGGGAACAAAGAAGTACTTGCTGTCTTCCTGGAAGGACCTATGTTGAGGTTTAATGAAGGATTATCTTACAATCTCCCTTCTTGGGCTTAGGAGGATCTAAATAAATTAATATCCAGGGAGATGCCACCATTTTTTCCCGTGATTCTAAATAGTTACAAGAAGGAGTATGTTGGAAGAAACCCCTTCAGAGTTGATATAATGATCACTTACCACCACTTCCCAGCTGACACTGTGGGGGACAGAGACAAGTCTCCCCACTAATGCCTGGATGAAGTGAAGATCCATCATATAGGGCTGGAGTGATATTCTTTATAAGTTAGAGTTTTGACTGGAAAAAAAATGATCACTTCAAGCCTACAAGACCTGCTTTTCCTCTGAATCTCACTGGACTACTTACCTGTCATTAGAATATGCTGTCTCAGAATTATACTCTAATGCATGTAGGGTATATAGTAGTAATTCAGGGATGGGTTTCTTGGAAACAGGTATCTTGTTAAGTCATCTATATCTTCCGATACAGTGAATTTCTAGGCAGGAGGTGCTCTATAAATATCCCTTAGCTAATTAAATCAGATGCTGTGTTATCTAGGAAATAAAACCACCTCTTACTGTGCAAGTTTTGCAACATAAGATATGGCACAAAGCAAATTTATTAAGACCTGTCTAGAGTGTGAAACACATCGACCTTTAAGATCATTGTAGTATATGAGCATTATAGACAAGGCATATAACTGCTGATTCCCTAGTCCTTTTGCTCATTATTTACTGCTCCATTGCAATTTGAGATCCAAATCTTGAAATTTATTTAAGAAGTCAAACCACATTAGAGCCCCATCATTCCATCTACCTTTCTAATTAATGAATCACAGCACAAATGAAGCAAGTGTTCAGTTAATGAGCTACAAATAAATCTATGTGTAGATACTAATTATCACTAATATACAAATTAGTTACACTCCAGGTTTGTTCTCTTTGAATTTACATTAATTTGTCTCCTTTACCCTAATCAGTTAAGTCTCATCTAGAGATAATTGTAGGGATGTGACTTCCAGGATGGAGTCTGCACAACACAACTTTAATGGGTGACATCATTAAATAAAAACAACCCAGCAATTATTTAACGTCTTTGTACATGGCTCAAGGCCATACAGAAATGAAGAAACATTTATTCAAGGAAATCTGTGTGGTCAATTAATGTAGACAAGGGCAGTAAGTATATGCAAAGGAGAAAAAAAACGTTTCTTCAATAAATGGTGCCAGGGTAATTGGATATCCGCATGAAAAATTAAATGGAAAATGGACCCTTATATTCTATAATGATAAGTTTGAATAGATTAAAGGCAAGCAGGAAAGATCTGAAACCATAAAACACTTAGAAGACAGGGGCAGAGCCCTCATCATTGGACTTGGCTTTATCTAGAGCACCTGAAGTCCAGGCAAAAAAAATCAAAAACCAAGTTGTCTAGGTCAAACTCTGAAGCTTCTGCGTAGGGAAGAAAATGTAACCTAAATGGAAAGACAATTCATAGGATGGAAAGAAACTTGTATGTCATGTGTGGTAAGAAGTTAATATTCTATACAATGGAATATTATTCAGATATTATATTTGGTTGTGAGCCTATCCTTTAAACATTGAGCCATCTATCCCCATTCAGCTATTAAAAACAAGGCATCATAAAATTTGTAAGCAAATGAATGAAACTTGAGAATATCATCCCGAGTGAGGTAATGCAGACCCAAGAAAGACATGGATGGTACGTGCTCACATATAAGTGAACATTAGCCACAGAGTGCAGGATAACCATGCTACAGTCCACAGACCCAAAGAAACTGCACAATAAGGAGGGGTCAAGGGAGGATGTGTGAATCTCAGAAGGGGAAACAAAATAGTCATTGGAGGTGAGTGGAGAGAGGGAACTGGGTGGGAAAGGGGGTGAGGAGGAATATGGGGATGGTGATCAGGTATGGGAGAAAGGGGCAGGAGAGGGTTGGGAGTAAGAACGAAAATTGTGGGGGGTAGCTGAAGATCTAGGATGCAGGAGGTTACAAGGAGTCTATGGGGGTGACTCTAGCTGATATTTCTTCCAGTGGAGGATATAGAGACTGAAGTGGCCACCTCCTGTAGCTAGGCAGGACTTCCAGAAGAAGGGGGGGGGACATCAACCAACCTAGAAAACCTTCAACCCAAAATTTTTCCTGCCTACAAGATGTGCAGGGAGAAAGATGGAACAGAGACTAAGGGAATGGCCAACCAATGAGTGGCCCAACTTGAGACCCATTGCATGGCAGAGAGCCAATCCCTGATACTATTAATGATCTTCTGCTATGCTTGCAGACAGGACAACTGTCTCCTGAGAGGCTTCATCAACCAGTAAATAGAAACAGATGCAAAGACCCACACCCAAACATCAGGCAGAGCTTGGCAGTCTTGGAGAATAGTTGGGGATAGAAGTGAGTGAGCTAGAGGGGTCAAGGACACCACAAGAAGACCTACAGAGTCAACTAACCTGGGCCCAGGGGAACTCACAAAAACTGAACCACCAACCAAAGAGCATACAGGGGCTGGACTTAGGGGCCGTATATATTTGTAGGAGATTTGCAGCTCATCCTTCATGTGGGTTCCCTAACAATTGGAGGAGGGGCTTTCTCTTACTCTGTTGCCTGCCATTGGATCCCTTCCCCTACCTAAAGTGCCTGGTTTCGCCTCAGAGGGAGAGGATGTGCTTAGTCCTGCTGGGACTAGATGTCCTGGGATAGAGTGGCACCAAAGTAGGGCTTCCCTTCTCAAAGGAGAAGAAGAGGGGGTATTTGTAAGGGTGGGACTGGGAAGAGGGGAAGGAGCAGGCTGTGATAGGGATGTAAAGTAAAATTTAAAAGTAAATTATTTAAAAGTAAAAATTTAAAAGAAAAAAATGTTAATATTCAAGGTATACATGGAACTTCTGTGAGTTTATAGCAAAGAATAAATAATTGAATTTATAAATGGGCAAAGGAGGCCTAAAAGTAACTACATATATTACACGCTGATATGTAAACTCTAAAACAGCTAAATCAAACAGTAAAAATCAAGACAGCAGAGTCAGACAATGGTGGCACACACCTTTAATCCTAGCACTTGGGAGGAGGCAGGGGCAGGCAGATCTCTGAGTTCAGAGCCAGCCTGGTCTACAAAGCACATTCCAGGACAGTCAGGGCTACACAGAGAAACTCTGCCTCAAAAACCAACCAACCAACAAACAAACACGCAAACAAAAAACCCAAAACAACATTTATGAGGAACCAGGAAATGTAGAGGAGGTTGGGAGAAATAGGCTGACAGATACAGCGTCACAGTCAGATAATTTATAGTAGTACAATAATTACAGTCAAAACATTGTATGGAAGAATTCAACAAAGCTTGACAAGACGGTTTCTAATGTTCTTGCTGCAAATAAATGATAAATACTGGAGATGGCGAACAGCACACATATCTCGAGTTGAAAGATGCAGTGTATAAATGTACTGAATCATAACGATGTATTCCTTAAAGCTATGTGATTACTGCCAGTCAATAAGCAAATAAGAATGTTTCAAAATCAAAAGGATCAAAGGACTAGAGTAGACATTTCTCCCAATTAGGATATGACAAATGACCAATGTATGTATAAAAAAGGTGTTCAAAATCACTGATCATTAGAGAACGGCAAATTAAGACAAAGTGACAAATCACTTCACTGGTTAAAATAACTACCCCCTCCCCCCCAAAAGAAAGATGACACACTGACATAATGCGGAGGAGTTGGGGAGAGGGAGTCCTCACATACCATTGGTAGAGATCCTTGCTAGTTCAGTACCTGTGCAAAACTACTCAGGAGTTTCTCACAACCATTAAAGTTAGAACTACCATATGCTACTGCAATCCCGCTACTGGGGAGATAATCAAAGGAAATGAAATCACATCAAAGAAATACCTGCTGTCATGTTTACCACTGCGCAGTCTCAGCAGCCAAGGTAGGGCGAGGCGCCAAGGAAGCACCAACAGTGTGTGCAGCAGGTCCTATGCAATCACAGAGAAAAAACGTGGAGGACACTAGGGACTACCGTGCTAAATGAGGAAGCCACAGCAAAGGCAAAGGTGCCACCCCATTCACCTGTGGAATTCAAAGACGTTAACTCATAAAATTGCAGCAGAGTAAGGGTTCCTGAGCATGGTGGGGGCGGGGTGGGGAGTGCAAGAGAAAACTATCCACCAAAGGGTACACGATGTGTCCCATGTGTCAGTGTGATCAGGTCCTGGAGATCTAATTCAAAACAGGGATGGTGATAGATATATCAATTAATGTGATAATCATTGTGTAGTGCATGTGTATATTAAACCAGTACATTCGATGCTTTCTCTCTGCAAAAAGCTATTGGGATTTGCTGATAATGGCGAGTGATTGTAACAAACTCCAGTCCGCTCTTCCTCGCCCTTCACCCCTCCCTTAGTATGCTGAAAGCTTGACTCCAGAGGAAACTCTCTCCCACAAAGCACTCAAGTGCTATTGAATTTCTCTAGGATAAATAAATGGCCCATGTTTCCCAACGGTTCTTAGCTCTCTCTTCAGAGGCAAGTTTCCAGATCAGTGTGGCCAAGATATCAAGGACTTCTTCCTTCCAGGAGCCCCACTGAGAGCTCCACCGGTCCAACCAGGAACAGAATGTTCAGTCATCCGTACCTCAGCTTTCTCAGAGGGAGAATATTGAATGTTGGGATCAGAAAGCTACAGGGACAGGGGTCACTGCTGATGCTCAGCGTCCATAAAGCAAGATGGGTACGGAGGAGAGGTGGATTATTGTCTTTTCGTCAGAACCAGAGAGGAGCTCGGAAATTTGGTCACAGCACGTAAGAGCCCACCCTCTGAGTTGATTCAGAGCAGTGTTACGACCATGAGGCTGGCTCAGTAGAAGCAACCAGCACCACAGGTCACCTAGGTCACCATGGGTGGCCAGGAGAAGGAATAAGGAATGTGAAGATGAGGAGTTCCTCCCTCAGCCAGACTTCAATAGATCAGACTGTGAAGCAATTCATGCACTGAGGCATTGTTTGAAAAGCTAATTAGCAGCAATTAGTGAACTTCACAGTGTCTACCCAAGGCAGGCTTACAGCAATCACAATGGAACATAGAGCCCTGCCAAACTCAAGCACTCCAGATGACTGAGCCTATGTCCAAGGCTATAGTCCCTCTGGGTGCCACCAGACAGTTCATACCATGGGCAATAACTTCTGTTAAGATATACCAGCCAAGCTACTTCACAATGAATGTTAGTAAATAATCATGGAAAGGGGGAATCAGTATTTGGAGTTGCTTTACTATTAAAAGTTCTGCTTTCAACAACAAAACCTATGAGATATTTTTACTCATTAGCATAATCCAGGATGGGGATGTGAAATTGGATTTTAGAAACTGCCTATAAGACAACCGATCAAACTAAGTAGGTCTTTAATACGGCCTAGTCACTGTGTTTGAAACTAATGAAAATCAGGCTTACAGAAGTAAAGGAAGATACAAAGAAACAGGGAACCAAAAAGAATGAAAATGAAGAGAAACTGTAACCAATAAACTAAACAAAAGTTCTAAAGTTGAAAATATAGTAATTAAAATAAAACATTCAGTTCTGACTGGAGAGCTGATCTGAACTGCCCAGTGAATCAGATCTGATTTAGACTAAATCAGAATTTGGACTAATTGGATTTAGACTAAATCAGAACGATTTATATTTCGTCTATGTAATATAAAGTAATGGAGGGATCAATAGGGAGAAGTGACAAGAGTCCTAGAGAAACATGGTCCACCCCAGATAGCACTTACAGATGTGCAGGGAGACATCTGAAGGGAGAATGATGGGGATGAGTCAAAACTAACAGTGTCTGAAAAGTCCTCAGATTGGACGAATGACGGTACTCTGTACACTCAAGAAATTCAGCACGGTCTAAAAAGGGTGATACCGAAGGTTCCGCAGCCACCACTTACGGTGACTTTTAATGACAGGGATAGAGAGGAAACCTTAAAAGCTGCAAGACAAAATGACACAGCACGTTCAAGAACGGCCTCTCAATCAGAGCTGCTGAACAACGGGGACGCAGAATGGAATGTGTGGATTTAGGGCTGAAGGAAAAACAAAAGCCCTCAACCAGAAATTTATGCATGCCAACCATCTTGCAAAACGGAAGGCACGGTCACAACGTTCCTGGACAAAGCAGAGAGAATTTGTGCCTATTAGAATTCTTCACAGCGGATATCGTAAAGTGTGTTCTTTGGGATAAACGTGAGCAATCAGAGGGAGTCATTTAAACCTTCATGAAAACTCGAAGAGCCCCGAGAGTTAATTAAGGAATTACGAAGACAGCACACACGCCAAGCCCTCTCGTTTTGTCTTACCCCACCTAAGAAGCAGCTGCGTGAGGCGGTATGCAAATCATCACAGATGGGAATCTCTTAACTTACAGAAATGTGATTGATCTGCTCATCCCAGTGAACAGGAGGTGAGAGGAACAAAGCTGTGCTGAAAAGATATCATCTGTGATCCAAAACTTAGGACCAGGTGAAAAGGACCAGAAAAGGCAAAGAAGCTGAAGAGCACCACGAGTGTGGGAGCACACACTGGGTCACCTTCCCTCCATCAGAAGCTGGAGAAGACGTGGACTGCATAAATAACAGCAGCAGCGTACTGCATTACAACACAGGCGGCTGTGGTGTGCAGAGCACTAGCAACATAAGAATGAAGCAGTTGACTTCCAAACATTGTGAGAAAGTTAGCACGACCTAAAATGGGGCCTGAAAAATTATGCTGGATATGGTGGTCGTAGAGGGACCACTAAGCAAAGAATTAAAACATCAGGAAGTGATGTTAGAAAGGATTCCTTAAAGCAAGAGAAGTGGAGAAAGAAAAAGAATGGAAGAAAAGGAGGAAGGGAGGGAGGGAAGGAAGGGAGGAGAGAGAGAGAGAGAGAGAGAGAGAGAGAGAGAGAGAGAGAGAGAGANAGAGAGAGAGAGAGAGAGAGAAGAAGAAGAAGAAGAAGAAGAAGAAGAAGAAGAAGAAGAAGAAGAAGAAGAAGAAGAAGAAGAAGAGAAAAGGGCTTGAAATACTTGAAATAGATCATTATGTACTGTCCTGTGTCTCTCTCCCCAGATTCCTGTGTTATAGTTCTGAGTCCCAGTGCCTCGGGATTTTTTTTTTTTTTTTTTTTTGCAGAGGTATTTACTTTAAAATGAGGTCATCAAAGTCATGGTTGAACTTAATCCAATATGTCAGGTGTCCTTCCAGGGAGTGTAAATTTGGACACAGTTTCAGACAGAAGGAAGATGACATGAACAGGATTGGGGACACAACTACTTTCAGGACAAGGACAGAGTTCTGGGTCAGCTGCTTGTCTTACAGCTTTCAGATCTCTCCAAATCTACCAACATGTTGATCTTGAGCAGCTAATCTCCAAAACTGTGAGACAACAAGGTTTTATCATTTCAGTCACCGATGTTATGGTAAATTTAATGGTAGCCTTAGCAAATGGATACACGTGAAAAACAGAAAACCAAAACGCCAGTTGCAACTATGACTGTACCAGCAATCACACACCGGGGAAGGGCACACAGAGTTTCAGATCCAATAAAATGACCATACTCTATAGCACATTGCCTGCAAGGGACACACTGTACATCTGTCTTAGTCAGGGTTTCTATTCCTGCACAAACATCATGACCAAGAAGCAAGTTGGGGAGGAAAGGGTTTATTCTGCTTACACTTCCATACTGCTGTTCATCACCAAAGAAGTCAGGACTGGAACTCAAGCAGGTCAGGAAGCAGGAGCTGATGCAGAGGCCATGGAGGGACATTCTTTACTGGCTTGTTTCCCCTGGCTTGCTCAGCCTGCTCTCTTACAGAACCCAAGACTACCAGCCCAGAGATGGCACCACCCATAAGGGGCCTCTCCCCTTGATCACTAATTGAGAAAATACCTTACAGCTGGATCTCATGGNGGCATTTCCCCAACTGAAGCTCCTTTCTCTGTGATAACTCCAGCTGTGTCAAGTTGACACAAAATTAGCCAGTACAACATCCAAAGATGTAAACACTTTGAAAGTAAAGGGATGAGGCACAGTATTCCTTAAGAAAACTGGAACATTAACATCAGGCAAAACAGACTTTTATACAGAAACCTTCCTGAAGGTGAAGAGAAAAATGTTGTGCTGAAAGGGTCATTCCACTAGGGAGCTATACATATTCCAGTATAGAGCTGAGTACAGAGTGCATGAACCAAAACTGAAATGAAGGAAAATTTTAAAAATGAAGTCAGAGACTCAATGATAATAGTGACAGACTTCAATGCATCAATCACAATACCAGAAGGAACAATAAAGCAGATGGTCTAAGGAGAGCCGAGTCAAGCTTAAAGGAATTACACCTGACAGGTCTACAGTCCCTCCACCCAACAACTGGTGAAGCAAGGACATTGGAGACATTATCCAGCTAGACCATATGATGCATAAGAAAAAAAAGAATCAACAAGTTAGGAAGGCTATAAAGCCTATGTATGTATAAATATGTATGTAATATACTTTATCTATGATAAAATGAGATATGAAACTAATAACAAATACAACTATATTAACTATATTAAATGACACACTACTCAATAGCCCATGGGTCAAAGAATAATCAACAAAATAAACCATGTTGAGATAAAAATTTACACATAATACAGTAAAACTTAAAAGTCAGCTTAAATGATACAGAGAAAAAAATAAATTTATTATTTAAAATAAAATAAATATTTCTCACTTGATGCTCTGTCTTTCTGTTGGAGGTCTCTGGTACATTCTGGAGGGTCCCCCTAACCTCCTACCTCCCAAGGTTGCATGTTTCCATTCTCTCTGCTGGCCCTCAGGGATTTCAGTCCTTTTTCCCCATCCAATACCTGATCACGTTCCCCTCTCTACCCCCATTATCCGCTTTCCCTCCCAGTTTCCTCCCTCCCTGCTTGTGGTGGATGGGGTTGCCATGCCACAGTCAAAACTCTGACCCAGAATTGTTCCTGTCTGAAAGAACTTCAGGGATGGAAATGGAGAGGAGCCCGAGGAAAAGAAGGTCCAGCACAGGCCCAAAGTGGGATCCAGCTCAAGGGGAGGTCCCAAGGCCTGACACTATTACTTAGGCTATGGAGCGCTCACAAAATGGAACCTAGCATGACTGCCTTCTGAAAGACCCAACAAGCAGCTGAAAGAGTCAGATATTTGCACCCAACCAATGGACAGAAGCTGCTGACCCCTGTGGTTGAATTAGGGAAAGGCTGAAAGAAGCTGAGGAAGAGGGCAACCCTGTAGGAGGACCAGCAGTCTCAATTAACCTGGACCCCTGAGATCTCTAAGATACTGGACCACCAACCAGGCAGCATACACCAGCTGATATGAGGCCCCCAACACATATACAGCAGAGGACTGCCGGGTCTGGGTTCAGTCAGAGAAGATGCACCTAACCCTCAAGAGACTGGAGGCCCCAGGGAATTTAGAGGTCTGGTGGGGTGGGGTTGGGGACATCTTCGTAGGGACAGGGGGACCGGGAGGAGTATGGAATGTGGAACATTCAGAGGGAGGACCAGGACGGGAATAAAATCTGGGGTTTAAAACAAACAAACAAACAAACAAACATTTCTCAAATCAATGGCTTAGTCTTCTGTTGTAATCGGAAGCAGAAAACACAAAGCATAAAAAAATAAATAAAAAAAATAACAAAACCTCAAGTAGAAATTAATCAAGTGGAGAACAGACAAACTGTACAGGATATTAAGCAAACACCAAATGACTTGAAAAACCCAACCTTCAACAAAACTGAGAAACTGAGAGAATGCTCCCAATACTAAAACCAAACTAGAAGAAGGGATAAATAGCTAGTAACCACATTGAAATGGGAAGAATATGAAAGGGCACCCTAAACAATTATCAACAATTGTATGGCAACAAATTAAGCCATATGGATTAGATAAATTAAAAAAACCTAGAAAAATGCAAAGCAAATGGGACTCCAGAAACGTTTTAGCTTGCTTTCTATTGCTTTGATAAAACCACAACCAACAGCATCTTGAGAAAGAAAGGGTTCGTTTGGTTTATCCATCCCCATCTAGCCATCAGGGAGGGAATTCAGGGCAGGAGCTCAAACAGGAACCTGGAGGTAGGAACTAAAGCAGAGGTCATGGAGAAATGCTGCGTACTGGCTTGTTCTTCATGACTTGCTCATGCTCCTTTGCTGTATGACTCAGGACTACTTCCTAGGAGTGGGCACAGCCCTCCCACATCAATCATTAATCAAGAAAATGCCTCCATAGACTTGCCTACAGGCCAGTTTGATGGAGGCGTCTTCTGAATTGACGTTCCTTCTTCCCAGATGACCCTGACTTATGTCAAGGTGACCAAAACCAACCAGCACGGGAGGCGGTAGGAAATCAAAGTAGACCTGTAAAAAAGCAAAAATATTAAGTAATAGTGATTGTAGTTACAGTACTCATGGGATCTACGCATACAGAAAAGCACAGGACCAGATGGCTTTACTGGTGAATTTTACCCAACAGTAAAGAATACACAGTGAAGGTCCTCAAGGTCTCCCAGAAGACAGAGGGGAGAGGGTGCTTTTCCCCTCACTGCAGCTGTCAGGATAGTGCTGCTGCCAAATCAGATTTAAAAAAAAATAACAAATAAAAAAAAAAACGTTCTGAGGAACGACAATGAGAATACTCTAAAGCATCATCTTTAATAAATATATACACAACCTCAAAAAAAATTTAACCAGCCGGATCAAGTAACCCATGGTAAAGATTATATTCACGGCTAAGATATGGAAAAGATTAGATACCGTAACCAAGTAGGGATTTACCTCTGGAATACAAGACTTGATTTGGTATCAGCATCAGTTAATAAAACACACATATAGGTGAAAAAGACCTTTAACAACGATTGTTTCAACAGCTGTTGGAAAAGTCCCTAAAACCCTCCTTGTGATTAAAACAAACAAAACAAAACACCACCACACGAATGGAGGGAACAGCATCATTCAGAAAGGATCACCCAGGCTACTCTAGTCCTCTTGACAGAGCAAAATCTCACAAGTCCATTAGGACATAGGTGACCATGGACTCTCACAAATCGGACACTTAGAAATTTTGTTGAGGACATTTAAATGAGAAAACAAAGCAGTAGACAACAGGTCACAAAGGAAGAAGAGGCAGTATACAATCCACTGTGTATAAAGAAAACTTGAAAACACCTTCTAAAAACAAACGGAAGGGCTGGTGAGATGGCTCAGCGGGTAAGAGCACCCAACTGCTCTTCCGAAGGTCCTGAGTTCAAGTTCCAGCAACCACATGGTGGCTCACAACCATCCCTAACAAGATCTGGTGCCCTCTTCTGGAGTTTCTGAAGACAGCTACAGTGTACTTACATATAATAAATAAATAAATAAATAAATAAATAAATAAATAAATAAATAAATCTTAAAAAAAAAAAAAACGGAAATGTTGGGTGGGTTCAGCAAGTTGTCAGAATCTCGTGGTGACAGGACAAAAAAATACCCCAAACCAAATGACAACAACAACCACCACAATAACAAAACCAGTATTACAACACAAGGGCAATGAATAATTCAGAAAACAAGATTATGAAAGTCTACTTACAGTAACATCAAAGAGAGTAACATAGGAATACATTTTCAAAAATGAACTATTAAACTTGTACTCTGGAAAGTCTAAAACACTACTGAAAAATAATTAAAAGACCTAATTAAACTGAAGGCACTTGAGGCTATGTTTTGGAAGATTTAATGTTTGAAGATGCTGTGTTGGTTAGATGGCTCCTTGAGAGTCACTTGAGTATCCTTTGATTCATGGGCCTTTGAGGACCCAGCCAGTATGGCTGGCACTATGTCCAGGGTTGGGTCCATGAAGAAAGCAAGCATGCGAACCCTGCCCCCAACCCTGCCTGCTCTCTGGTTCCATGTGCTGTGAAGAGCAGCATCAAGCTGCCACTCACTGACATCCCTGCCCTGATGTGAACTGTGAGGCATCATAAACGCCTGCCTCTGCCTTTGTCTCAGACACAGGAAAAGAAACTGGGACAGATGGTGAAGCCTCTCAAATTGCCCTACAGAGTCAGCACGCCCATTATCAAATTCAGACTGGCCTTATTTTTTAGAGAAATTGAAAACTAGATCCTACAAGTCAAAGGAAGTATAAGGGACTCAGAAGCATCCAGGCAGGCATGGCACTAGTGGAGCTGAGAGTTCTACAGCTTCATCTGATGGCTGCTAGCAGATCACTGGCTTCCAGGCAGCTAGGATGAGAGTCTTAAAGCCTACATCCACAATAGCACACCTACTCTAACAGGGCCATACCTTCTAATAGTGCCACTCCCTAGGCTGAGCATATGCAAACTATCATACTAGTTTTAAATTTTACTATAAGGGAGGTGTGGCTGTGAATGTCTGCATTTCTAGCAATTGAGATGTATAGGAGGAAAGATTACTACAGGTTAACTCAGGCTACGCTGGGTTATGCAATGAGGTTGAAGTTAACCCAAGCTACAGAATGAGGCCTGGTCTCAATGAAGAAAAACAAAAGCCCCATAGAACTCTCAACAGAAGAAGTCGGCAGAGTAGAAATCAGAAAAATAAAACTTAGAACTTAGACTTTACCCTACATTTATATTCAGTCAATTTCCAACTAGAATGGTAAGACAATTTAATAAAGAAAATATCTTTGTCAACAAATAGCAACACTACAATTATAGAATCACATGGAGAAAATGAAATTGGAACCTGTCTCATATACACACAAAATGAATTCCACAAAAAGATCAACAAATTAAACACAAGAGCTGAAATTTGAGACAACACAAAGAAA
Source organism: Mus pahari (assembly GCF_900095145.1). Taxonomy (NCBI): domain Eukaryota; kingdom Metazoa; phylum Chordata; class Mammalia; order Rodentia; family Muridae; genus Mus; species Mus pahari. Next base: position 138,590,398 of record NC_034590.1, on the reverse strand, counting down.
TTACAGATGTAAATCCCCATGACCTTGAATTAAGATATAGCTGCATGGGTATTACATTAAAAGCCCAAGTTTAAAGAAAGAGAGAAAATAATGTGTAAATTGGATTTCAACACAATCTAGTACCTTATGATAAATGGACCACCACTGAGAATGGTAAGAGATGGTTCATATTCAGTGGACTGAGAGCAGTGGCTCCCCTCAAGGGCCTGTGACATTCCCAGCCATAGGTTCTTGGTCCTGTTAACCCTGCCAGGCGTTAGCTCCACAGAAACACATGACATACATGATTGAAGTTCTCAAACAAGAAAAAACTGATAATTCAGTTTTGGCTTGGGCTCAGTGGTGACAAGTTTGCTAGTGTCAGGTCCTGGGTTTGATCCTAGATATCACTGAAAAAGAAAGATAATCCACTTTGTAAATCATTCAAATCTATTATTAAGTTTATTACTTATTATGTTTATTAAAATTCCATTTGCATGCATGTGTCTGATATATAAATTATGCCTTAATATGATATACATATCAAGTTATATATAGAAGATAGCTAGACCATGTTTGTATAAAACACATTCACTCCTGATTTGAGTTATCAAAGTGTCAGAGAAGCAAGCTTGCAATTCCTGATTGCTCTGAGCTTCTGTGGAAAAAATGGCTTATGACAGAACAGTGTTAGCCGCAAGGGATTAGAAGAAGTGCTAACATCAGAATAACCTAAAGCTTGACATCAAAATCTCTGCTCCTGGTAACATGGGGACTTGATAAGAACTGGCGATTGTGAGTGGCTCCTGGACTTTGAAGTAAGAAGGGACTTGAGACACTGTTAAGAAGGGTCCTTGGGGAAGAATTTTGTATTAGTATGGGTTTCCCCAGGGCAGGCCCCAGAGAAGGACATGAGTAGTTTGCTGAGTAGCACTCCAGGATCACAAGTGGGAAATGGAGAAACCGAGGCAGGAAGAAACCAGGAAAGTATGCAATTAAACACTGAGGAGGGCAGTTGGGACTTGATCCTCCTGGGGATGCTCTGAGAAGATGTAGGGTACGCCTCTATGTTGTGCTGAAGTAGAACAGACCACACCAGCTGGTCCAGATCACATCTGCCCTGGGTGGGTGGGCCTCTGGAACACTGACTCCCCACATCTGGGCCATGTCTGCCTGCTGTGGTACTCTCTTCTACTGAATGAACCCTGCATGTGAGAGTGGAGAACAGAGTAGCATCCAGAGGCCAGGTGGGCTGTGAGGTTTTGTGGTCAGGAAGCATCTACTCCATAATTAAATAAACAAAATGGGTTAGGAGGTTACCACTGTGCTGGCCAGAAGGTAATTTCTGGTTGACCCTGCCTGCTCCACCTTAATCCTGGGTAAATTTCTCTGTTATCACCCTGCCCTTTGGTAGTTAAGTTTGGGTGTGAGTTTGATTCGATTAGGGAACAGCAGAAGCCCTGGTAAAGTGGCTGCTGGAAGCTCTGTCGGTTTGTTTCCAGAGGAGATTCACACATGGGAGAAGACACCTAAAAGCCTGCACCAAATCGATGGGGCTCCTGCCCCCTTCTACCCTCCTCCTCTCCTCCCTTCCTTCCTTCCCTTATCCTCTCCTCTCCTCCTTTTTTCTCTCTTCCCCCTTTTCTCCCTCTTTACCTCTTCTCTACTAGAGACGGACCTCTCCCCTCCTCCTGCCCCTGGACATCAGAGGTCTGTCTTGGGCACTGGATTTTAGGATACATGTCTTCCCTATCTGCCTCCATTCTTAGGCCTTCAGTTTCTTGCTGCGTCATGACATTGTTCCTCTGGTTCTGAGCTGTGGGATCTGGACTAAGCAGTGTTTCTAGCTTCAAGGCTACTGTTATCTATGAGCTCGGACCCCCTAGTGAGTCCTCTTTCATCCATCTGTCTTCTTCCATAGACACATGATGCCACCATTGAAGAATGTAAATGAAGGCAGAAGTAACTGTGTCCCTCCCCCACCCCCACCTCCACCGCGCGCGCACGTGTGTGTGTGTGTGTGTGTGTGTGTGTGTGTGTGTGTGTCTGTGATATTTTTGTTTTGTTTCTGCGAGGCTTGAGTGTCTGTGATCATCATACTAGCAGACAAGCCCATACAGGAGAGGTTTAGGCAGGATTACCCAAGAAACAATACTCCTGTCCTGATGCCCAGTGTCCTGTGGGTCCATCCCTGGAAGCCTGAGGCACACTCATGGAGGAGAGGGACACATTGCCTTGGTGCAGTGTCATCTTCCCTGAGCTTCCCACCTGCTTTTGCCTCATACTGCCTTCTGTCTTTCAGTACAGGGAGCATGAGGGAAGAAACTGAACAGTTGTATCTAACTCAGAACTTGCAGAGGTTTGACAATACTCCAGGTTATTTCTTGTTCATATCAGAGTTCCCCCTGATGAGTCAGTAGTTTTTCCTTCACACGGGGTTTCAAAAACATTCTCTAGGTAGACAGAGAGCTCAGCAGCTATGCGTTGAGTAGGCAACAGAGAGGAGACAGGGTCCTTCCTGCTCCAAACTCTCTTAGTACGTCCATTAGCAAAAACATGACATGTGACCATATGCGATTGTGCCGAGATGGTCTGCACACCACCCGTGGGTAGACCCTGAGACTGTCACACCACGGTGCTAGGTGTTAAAACAGTTTTTCCCACTTTCCTCTTTTAGCTTCTTTCCCCATGTGTTGATAGCTGCTGACCCTGGGTGTGGTTATAAACACGCCCATTCATGTGCTGTAGCTCTGAAAGGCAGATGGCATTCCTTAGTGTCCAAATAGAGAAAGAACAGTCTACCGTAACATAAGTTCATGGCCATTTTGCTGCTGTTGAGCAAAGGCAGTCCAAAGCATAGGAGCTCTGGGATGAGGAACATCAGATGGCTTGATGTATTTAAAAAAAAAAAATCAGGGGACACGGAAGCCTTGACACATAAGAAAGACAGGGCAGTCCAACAGCACCCTCACTACATCCCATCCCTTCCCTCCGGAAATCACAAGGGATCACCCTGTGATGGTTTATAGACTTCATGCTTCTATTTCCCACCATGGGGAGCCGAGGCAGGCTCACCCACCTCTGTTGGTGGGATTACTGCAAATGTTTATTAACTGGTTCTATGCTTTGTAAGGAGAAAAATAGGATTAGAAGCCACTCCCCAGTCAGGACCTTGAGCCTCTTCAGTTACTCCCCAAATGGGAATCATAAAGTTTAACCCTTTCACCACAAGACCCACAGACCTACATGCCACCGTCTTGGCTTCATCTCTACATTCTATACTCCCAGATTCTAGCTTCCACTGTGGCTGTGAACCTCTCTTGATTCTGTGAGTATAACCTGCCTCTGAACCGTGGCAAATGAGACTCACTTCCAGATATGGCTGCCCTTTTCTCTCTTCTCTCCATGTCCTTCCTTTCCAACAGTTTAACCTCCATTCCAGCACCACCACTTCCTCTGGGAAGGTTTCTCTGATAACCCCAGGCTATACTAATTTATTTTCTGTCTGTTCTCAATACTCTGTTCATTCCTCTTGCAATAGATACTAACTCTGAGGGTTGTTTGCTGGACATTAGTCATGGAGTAGGTATTTTGTTGTTGTTTCTCTCCCCCTCCCCCTCCCCCTATCCCTTTCCCCCTCCCCCCTCCTCCTCCCCCTCTCCCTTTCCCCCTCTCTTCCCCTCCTTTCTCCTCCCCCCTCCCCCTCCCTATGTCCCCCTCCTCCTCTTCATTTGGACCGGTGATAATAAGGTAAAGAAACTTCCATGAAGGCTTTGCCCCTATTTCCTCCTTTCCTCCCCCTCTCCCTCCCCCTCCCCCTCCCCCTACCCCTNCTCCCCCTCTTCCCCTCCCTCTCCCCTTCCTCCTCCTCCTCCCCCTCTCCCTCTCTCTCTCTCTCTCTCTCTCTCTGTGGTGTGAGTGGAAACCCATTTTATCTAACAAAGAAAAAGCTCTCTATAAAACAAGAAGCAATGTTAGTAACTCCTGGTAAAAAACCCTATCACATTTTTCCTGCACATTTATCATTTAATTCAACTCCATAATGAAGGTTTAAAATTAAATGTTCTAGATGCATACCTGTGATTCCAGCACTCAGGAATGAATGCCAGGAGACTGCTGGGTTATCAGTTAGTCTACGTGTAAGACCCCGCTCAAACAAAATAACAGTAACAACAAAAATAATACCTCTGTGTTTGGGTACTCTTTGAGTGCTTGGTTGGTTGCTTGATTGGTTGTTAATATCCTAAGAGACAAGCTGATACAATCTCATTTACTCCCTGCAAGTGGGGACTTAAAGAGCTTTATTTGGTCACAAGGAATAAAGTACACACAGGGTTAAGACTCTGGCTGTAGCGTCCTAAGTGTCTGGTTTGAGTTCTATCAATAGGATTGGCCAGCCATGTGACCTTGAGCAATAAATAATGCTCTCTAAGTCCTAGCAGAATTCGGGCTGCACAGTAAGAGCCCAGCAGCTGGTAGCCATGGCGATTAGTGTTATATTCTCCACAAAAGTAATATTAATTTCATCATTTCCCTGCTTTAATCTTGCTGTCGGAGGCTGACTAAGGCATCACCAGGGGCTTTGTACACTGTGTGCAGGAAAAGCAGTCAAGAATGACGAGCCCTGTGAGGTTATGGGAGAAAGCAGTGCTTTTCACCGGACAGACAAGAAAACCCACACCAGGCAGGGTTTGGTGACCTGCTTCTGGTCACGTAGCCAGGCTAGGCAGAGCTGAAACTCTAAGTAGGCCCTCTGACTCCAACACCAGTTCCCTCCACACAACACCCTCTGGTTGTTACTGTTTCCGTGTCCCACAGAGTTTCCAGCTGTTTAAGATCAAATAGGACTTTGGAGGCTAAAAATGCATCCTGGGACAGTCTGTTCCTCTCTCTCCATCCATTCATAGTTTGCTGAGATTTTTAACCCAGGGGCATTCTGCTCATGTTCCAGCCTGTCCACTTGAGGCTCTCTTCCTGAAGATCAGCTCCCACACAGGCAAATGTACCTTTGGACAGTGTGGCTTTTGTAGGACTGGTCTGCAAATGTCACCAAGCCCTCGCACTCCCAAGGCTCAAAGATCCTGGGGGGTGTTGGTGGGGCTCTTTTCAATGGCTGTTTATCATGAAAAATGAACCTAACACTCAAGTGGACATTTGGGAGCTCCATATCTCACTGAAAATTTCCCAAGCTTGGTAAGAACTGAGGACACACCTCAATGATTTTTCTTTGCAGAAGTGGACATTGGGCATGGAAATAAATAGTACTCCTTGCTCAGGCTTTTGTGGAAGTGGTTGCTAGGCATCTCCTAGGCTCCATTCTGCCGTCTTTTCCATTGGAGACACGATCATAATTGGCTATACCCTCCAGATGCCAGATGCTTCAGACCTGGAAAGCTACTTTGCCTGTCTCCCATTGTCATGGAGAGTCATTTTCTATGGAAGCAATGGTAGTGCTCAGGCCTTCCTATGGATGGGATGATTCTGGTAGCATGTTGGCTTGTGGGGGCTCGTGTAATAAAAACTTCAAGAGAAGAAAGGGGGAAAGGTAGAGAATTCAAGCATGGTTTTAAGAGTGTTTCTCATCATTGATTGTTCAATGCACAGAGGGAAGTTCAGAGAAGGTATTCTGGTCACCCATCAAGCCAAAAGCCAGAACCGAAAGAGTGGCTATGAAGTAATCAAGCAGCTGCAGGAGTTACATACTTCTTCATGGGGTTCCAAGAGTGAAATCGCAGGCATCTACACTTCTAACAACCCAGTGCCCCTCTGTAAGTGAAATGGGAATCTTTTTTATAGGTAATTTTTACTTGAGTCTTAGGGATTTAATCCAGGGCCTCATACAAGCTGGGCAAACCCTTTACCACCGAGCTATAGCCTCAGTCTCTTCTCTACCTTTTATTTTATACATGTATCTAATGTACGTTTATCATCCCCATTCCCTAATCTTTCCCCACAGTGACTCCCTCCCAAGACCCCTCCCAACTTGATGCTCTGTGTTACTTTTTCATATAACTACTGTGTCCCCTAGGTTCTGCCCATACTCACCTTAAGTATGGAGCCATCCTCTGGAGCATGGGCAACCTTCCAGTAGCCACTAAAGAGAAATGGCTCTCTGCTATCACCCACAGACTGCCAATAGCTCCTCAGCTGAGGTGGGTCCTCCAAAGCCATGCCCCCTCCATGCTGGGACTTTGACAGGGTTGGTCTTATATGGGTAATCACAGCTGCTGTGCCTTCATGAGTGTCATGGCTACGACATGTTCAGAAGACCATGTTTCACACACTCCCCTTTATCCTCCAGCTCAGAACGCTGTAGAACAATGTCGCTGTAAATGGTTTTGATTTCTGAACATCTAAGTCATTAAGGTATTCTCTCCATTCCCCTGGATGTCTTTTTAACCTACTAGAGGAATCTTGGTTGATCATCAGTTCTTGAATGTTTTGATAATTTTGAATCCTGTAGGATTTGGTGTCTCAAAACCTCCCTAGAGCTTCGGATCTAGAATTTGCTCCAATCAGAAAGGACTTATTTAACATTCTCTGTTCCCCACCATCTGTTTTCCAGGCCTCTATTCTCATGGCTCTGTAAGCTCCCTCCAATATGGCAGTACCTTGCAGAAGGGCCAGGGGAAATCTGTCCAGGGCAGAGAGTCTTTGGCAGCTGGATCGACGGCTGCAAGTAGAAATGGAAGGCAGGATTCAGTGATTCTTCTCGAGTCTCTGTTGTCCTCTTTGGTACCCAGTGCCTGGAAGAGCCTGCACAAACAAATTAGGTAAAGGAATTGAAAGAAAGAGCAGGGAGTATCTGACTTAGCAAGTTAATGAACACCCTTTCTAGTCTACAGAACGTCTGCTGAGAAACCTTGATAACACCTGCATATATTTGCATGAATTACAGGACAGAGAAAGGAGAAATACCACAACAGACCGTCTTTTCTATTCTTTCGGGAACTCTTGTAAAACAAAGACCATAAATTAATTTATTCTCTGAACATTTAAAATAATTAAAAGGTGTTATTATTTTCATTTCTCTAGCCAGATTCTTGTTTCTGATAAATGTCCTTCCACTCTCTCTGGTGTCTGGTCTGTCTTGTCTGTGGACTACCTAGACTTGCTGCCATATCTAAGCTCATTAGTGCATCGACTGCACAGGGAACCAATGGAAGCAGAGAAGAAGGGTGAGACAGAGAGGGCTGAAGAGCAGACAAGCCTTTAGTTCTGATTCCTGGGTCCACCGTTTATCAGAGAGACTGCAGGGGTACTTAGCCTCTGGAATATAGTAGGATTGCCTGTGCATATGATTCTGAGTAATTATGTAAGGGAGGTACCTTGAATCTGCTTATCAAAGTCAATGTGTGATGTATTTTAAGTTATCATCAACCTATTGCATTGTTATAATATAGATGACCCATATATCATGCCATGTCATATCACTCAAACTTGACATATAAGATTACATACAGTAATTTTACATATAATAGTATTGTACATAGACAGCCATGTACTGATTGATTGTGCACTTCCATATCCGTGCCTATATGTATTTTGGCCAAAGTCACATGTTCCTCCGAGTCCTCTAAGCATCCTGGTGACTTTCTGTTGCAGATCTGACCTTTACTTTTTTTCTCCTGTGTACACTGAAAGTATAATCCAATGCTGTTCTTGTTCTTCCACCTAAACAATGTTCAACCTGTAGCCGAGTTGGCCTCTTTCCCATTCAGAGGAGGCCCTCTGAGTTCCAAATCCTGTTATGAGCCTTCTCTGAAAGATTATCAGAATCATTTATGGACCTGGCTTTCACCTCCCAAGCAGCATTTTTGAGCTTTTACTTATCTCCACATATTAGAATGGAACTGTTTGGAATCAGGGAAGTTTATGCTCTTACAACTCAAGGATTGGCCAGAGTTAGTGTGAAATCATGTTTCCCTCCCTGCTCTGAGGTGGTCAAAGTCAGGGTCGCATGGGGAAAGGATGAGGTTTTCTTACTCTTGGGAAGAAACAAACACAGAGCCAGAGACATGGCAGAGAAAATATGGTATAGAGACAAAACTCTCAGCTTGGGTCCATGGCAAACACTGTTGATTGATATCTACCCTCACCACACTTTCCTTTAGGTTATAAAACAACCCACACTCAAGAAGGAGGGAGCCCTTCCTCTGGCCTGAAAAGGTGGAACAAAATTGGTTTATGCCACAGATGGCAATCCTAGCTCTCCTTTTTTGAGAGTGAGTTGAGAAAAGGCAGGAGATCTCAGTTCTGACCAATAAGATGACAGGAGAAGTTAGGGAGTGGATTCTCCTTCAAGACCTTTGCTTCCTGTTACCAAAAACCACATGGAGATGCCATTGCTTGAGAGCATGGTTCTTGGGGCTACAGCACTATGTGATCAGACAAGCCATCGCCCAAGGCTGCAACAGTAAAGAGACACAGAGGGTGGGGTTGGTGAGTAGTCTCGAATTGCAAAGCAGTATGGGAAAATCTGCTTCTGGACTTTGCCTGGTTGGAGAGCCAACTAAATGTGGCTATTGCTTCAACCACTGTGCCTTTTATGTTATTGTCACTAGAGGCATCATGTGTGGTAGGCACCATTCAATTTGTGCTTTAATTTATTGTTGTTGCACCTTCACATCGTTTTGGAATGATTTCCGTGTTCCTGGCACTGAGGTAATCGCAGCACTCAGAAAGACTTCCAGAAATAAATGAAAGACTTGTTCAGAAATGCAAACTTCCAAAGTTGCTGCAATACAAAGATCAGGACCTGTATGACTGTATGACTTTTAGATGCATTACTACCCCCTTTGGTTCTGTCTATGACAAAAAGATGACAATATGGGGTGTGATATGTAATAAAAATACAGTGACATCTGCCAGTAAATAAATAATGACTGGTATAATGACCACTTAGAATGCCCAGAAATATCATCATCCAAATAGATATCTCCATCCATGTATGGATTAAAATCATGAATACAATTGCAGAATATTTAAAGTTGTTGTCCTTGGAAACCAAGGCGTGTGCTTCATACAGTTAGCAGGTATATCTTTAACCTCTTTCATCTGCCAGGCACTTCTCAGTGCAGTAGGGAAGAGAGATGGGCAGCCATGAAGCCTCTGTCCTTGAAAACTCACAGTACAAAACAGGATGGATGCCCCACACAAAGGCATCTACATGCTGTACTATTAGTGGAGTGTGACTGACAGTGCCACTGTGTTAATTAAGAAAACCAGAATTCTTAGGCATCCATCATTGATGAGATGGTATCCATGAGAACTTGGCCTTCCTGGTCTAAGTTTGTTTGAGGAGGTTACTTTTGGTTATTAGTGCCCTTGGTCCTCAACATTCATCCCTCATGTTCCAGAAGCACCTGCTTCCCAGACTGTGGCTTGACTCAGAACAACCACTTCAAGGAGAAATCAAGTTTAGAAACAAGTGAAGATTTAGGGGCATTTTATTTTTCAATGTAGGAAGATACTTAATAGAGCCAAGCTTTACTACAAGGGAAGACATACAAATCAAATACAAATTAAGCCTCATTTAACTTCCTTCTAACTGTGACTTCTGAAGAAGGTCAGAGCTCCTGTACTTAACACCATTGAAAAAAATCATCTTCAAGACTGCAACCCAGTTCCCATAGAGTGCAAGGGCCCAAGGACAGCAAACTTGGCGCTCTTGATTTTGCATCTCATCTGCCTAAAGCAAGGATTGCTGGAAATTGGTTGTCCTGTGCTTCTTTCAGAAAGTGTGACCCTCCTTCTGTGTCCTGTACATCTTCTGTATACGCTTAGATCCTTAGACACCTTGCCTTCTGCTGGTGGCTCCAGCTGTAATTTTTCCTCTTTGATAGGCATGGATGCCACAGCCTTACTGTGTAGGAATAAATCCAAACTCCCCCCACTTAAAGATGTGAGATTCATCTGGAGATTAGCACCGGTAGCTCAGTTTGTACACATTGAAGATGGAATCTAACCACCTTCCCTCCAGAACCTCCGACATCATACACTTCCAGTTTAATCAGCTTGCGTCACTGACTGCCTCCGGGCTGACCTCCTGTGGTCACTGTGCATAGAGTCTCATGCGTGTGAACCCACAAGTATACCCACGTGGTACTTAGGACTCCGTCTGCATCTTGGTTTATGCACTCCGTGAGCAGTTATTAGACTGTGACCTTGGCCCTTTTCTGTACACTTGTTGTGCTTCAATAAAGCACTTGAAATTGTTTGTTGGTTAAGTTGAACCCACCGAGCCAGAGGCACCTTTCTTTCTTATTCTTGTATCTTTTTCTTTCTCTGTAGGTTAAAGTGTTACTGGGAGCCAGCCAGAGAGGACCACTCAGACACAGTTTGTAGCCAAATGAAAGTCTTTATTTCAGTCAGCCGGGACAAGCTCTGGTATTTGGGATCCAAGTGTAGAGCCGGAGGACTTAAAGCAAGGAGCTTTTCAAGGTTAAAAGCCACATCCTGGTATCTCACTCTGATGCTGCAGGTAGGAGAATGTGTGCATATGTGTGTAAGCAAGTAGTTTCACAGACGCTAAGTTAGCTAGGACATCTTGACTTTAGATTCCTGGAATAGGACTGGATAATTTTTCTATGGGATTCTTCATCAAGGAGATCAAATTCTAGATAAACTTGAAATAGTCTCAGCAAGAAGACAAGATGGAGGAAACTGTACTGTTTACCCTGTCACAAAATGAGTATTCATGGAGCATCATATATATATATGTAATTTATTTTATAATTATATAAAATTTATAATTTTAAATTATATATAAATATTATTATATAGAATTAATATTATTCATATTAGAAATTAAATATATATTAGAAATAAAAATAAAATTGAAAGGCATTCGTGTTCATAGTACTCAGATTGTCATGGTTAATATTTAGTGTGTGATATTTATTTTCTTTTCATTTTTACAAAGAAAAAAATAGAAAAGAAAGAATTTGTTCGTGTTTTATAACCTTTTCCAATGTGGCCTACTTGTAGTCCTAACATTCTGTTTGTAAAGGTGTCCTTGTATTTCATGGAAGGGAACTGCACAATTATTTTACCAGCCTCTATCGGGAAAGATATACACAGCTCTAGTATTTAGCAATGCCGCTGTGACGAGCTTTGGTGCTAAATCATTGCATCTCACAGGAGCTCCACTCAACTTAAATTTCCATTTTTCACAGCGCTCCTTCAGGTCTTGTTTGAATTTCCTGGTCTTTGAGGAAATTCAGAATTGCTTTATTATGCACTACATCCTCTGAACGGTTCCTCTGAAAGAGGTACACATCACTGGAACAAATTGTGAGCCCTTTACACAGATAGGATAGGCGGAAGCAAGGGCGCCATTGGCTGAAGTGGGTTGGCACAGGGAACCCCCTTTCAGCCACAGATCTGCTGGGCACCCAGGCTACTCAGAAGCCCCGTTGTGACTCACAGTGCTATTTCCTTCTTGAGTGTTATTTGTTATGTTTCTTTGGTGCTAATGACTGCAAATTGCTAATGGCTGTGAAAAGCTAATTGTTTTGCAAGGTGTTTCTGTCCTGATTATCAGGGGAGCACACAGTCACAGTTAAGCAGAGATTCATTAGCGCCTCTGACATAGCGCTCTTGGGGAATCCTCCTCTCAGGCTGGCAAAGAACCAAACCTCTACTGACCCAGAACCAGGAGGACTGTGCCTGCCAGCCAGCAAATCAAAGCAAAGGAAAGGGGTTTGGGGAACGAGCACTTCCCCAAGAGTAAACAGAGGAAGCAGGATACAGTGTGCTGCACTGCTCTTCCTACCTGAGCCACAGAAAGCCTTCTCTTTGCGGGAAAGTCTCCTAAAATGATACCATGTACTAAATAGACCACGCTGGACACCATGAAGGTCCTCTATGGCCATTTTGCTTCTGAGGAGAATACTGAGACTCAAAAGAAAGATTCACCAAACTCCTACTCCTGATTAGTGTCTAAATTTGTTTGTTTGATTTGTTTCCGTTGTTGAAATGGGATCTTGCTATTTCGCTCAGGTAGACCACTAACTCACCATGTAGCTCAGGCTGGACCAGTTTCCTGATGGTGGTGGAATTACTGGTATGCATCACCATTTAAGGGCTACTCTTAATCAGTATAGAGTAACACTTCCTAGAAACTCATGGGGTAGCCTGGGTCTGTCTCTCTCTCTCTCTCTCTCTCTCTCTCTCTCTCTCAGTGTGTGTGTGTTTCATTATAGTTTCATTATAGCCCAGGGTTATTTCATGAAAGTTGGTCTGGTCAAAGAGCAAATAAACAACTCCACAACAGTTGCACTAGTTAATGAATATTCCCTTCTGCTGCATTCCTGTCTGGAAGGCACAATGTCTCCCTTACTTCCACTGAAGTCCTGTGTTCTAGAAAACCTGCATTAAAACAAGTATTAGCTTACCTGGCATTGCTCTGTCCTTTGACTTGAGTTCAGCCATGGGTTTCACAGCTAAAGTGAGGGGCGATGATGCTTCTGGAACCTACCCTACTAGAAGTGGTGCTGCAGTATTTGCATGGGCTCATTGGAATCGTACAGCTGGAGAGAAAGCCGGGTGGGCATTACTATCTCCCGCCTGGAAAGGCGTGCCCTTACCAATTAATCATCTCTGTCTCTCCACCTTCCCTAAACTCCAGTGACTAGTCTCACCCAGCCCCTGCCAAGCATCCTTGGCCACCTGCCTGTAGTGGAGGCCACAGGCCCTAGCTCTCTCCACCCCAGACCTTACGTGGCTTTTGCACTCTTCTTCCTGCAAAGAATGGTAGAAAACCCCTCTCTCCCTCCTTGTGTCTGCCTTTTCCTCCTGGGACCTGGAAGTCCTGCCTTTACCTTCTGCCCAGCAATTGGCCACTGACTTTTTTACTGACAAATCAAGAACCAATTGGGGGACAGGATGTTAGTATCAGAACCTCCCCTTACACAGGCCTTCCTTCCCAGACCCCAGTGTCTTAAACTCATCTCTCTACTTCTGCCTAACTTTCCCAGGCACTCTGTTCACTAATTGCTTCCTACTCATAATTTCACTTATAAAATTATACTTCTAATTCTTACAATTTTTCAAAAAAAACAAAACAATAGAATTGACAGCAATTGAAATTAATGGAGAGGATATGCCTGGTGCCTGAGATTGCCAGGAGGCATTAGCTGGAGTTCATCGTACACAGTCTTTGAGAAAACAAAGCAGAGGGACCCATGCATTGGGAGAGCAGCCTGCTAATGCAGGGTAGGAAAAACAACTTTGAAAAGCCAAACACCACCATTTACAGTTAAAGGACAAGCTGCCTAGGCAACCAGAGACTGGGGGAGTGGGGGAGCGATGAAGAACTGGACTCACCTGCCATCCCCTCATAATTTCTCCTGCCTCGTTAGCTTCACGGAGATAGCAGGTGACTTTATTGGCTTGGCTATTAACGGGGCAAAGAACTGGCATTAAAGTTAATGTTAAACTCTCAACCAACTCAATTGATTCAATAATGAGATCTGGTGTGAGAAAAATGAAGTAAAGACAGAAGAGTCCAAATGTCCAGCTCCAATAAGTGGTAGGTGTTAATCAGGACTGACAAACTATTCCTGGCATAATTATTCCAGGCAGATCATCTGGTGCAGTAAGGGAGCTTGATGCACACGATTGACCCAGAGAAGCACAGAAAGCAAAAAGAGGCTTTTGTATTATAAAAAAAAGATGCCTTCCGGAGTTAGTCCTGTTAGATTCTGTCAGATCTCAGTGAAAGATGAGTTATTGCAGCTCTGCCATTCCTGTTAGTCACCACTGGCCAGGGCAAAATGAGGTCTACTTCCAGGATTGCTCAGCTAATGTTGCCAGCAGCCACTCCTCAGAACAGGGCTGTCCCACGGAGCAACAGTTAACAAATGGCATTGGTAACAGCAATATATCTTGCTTGAGTTGGAAGCAAAGCCAATGGCATTCGGTTTCCAGAAGAAGCGCTCCTAGGACTCCTGTGGGATCCCCGGGGAAGAGAGCCAATGACTAGCATTTACCTGCTCCATGCCACCCCCTTACAGTTTCCGCAGCTAACAGTCCTCATGTCCTCAACAGTCTTTGCGTTTTACTCCGTCCCATGGTCAACTGTGCTTCACTAGTTCAGGATGCTCCTTTTCCTCATTGGAATTACTTAAGAAAGTAAAAGTCTATTTGCCCCCAGATTCATAACCCTCTCTGCTTCAGCATACCTTTTAAAAAAATCCAAATCTGAGTATGTTATTTCACTGTCACAAATGTTTGGCTGTTCTCCAAAGTTTTGAGGCTGAAGTTCAGTCTAACTTGTCAAAATGAAAACAAGCAGACATCATATGAGTCCTTTTCTAGAATGGTAGAAAAGGCCCCAGACCACAGGTAAATGTTCCCTATACTATCGTCTTGTGACAGTAGAAGAGAGTGGGCCTTCTTGGATACAAGCTGTGTGGCTGGACCTAAGAATTGGGTCCTCTAAAGTTTGGAGCTAAGATGAAAGGATGGACCATCCAGAAACTGCCCCACCCGGGGGGTCCATCCCATAATCAGCCAACAAACGCAGACACTATTGCATATGCCGGCAAGATTTTGCTGAAAGGACCCCTGATATAGCTGTCTCTTGTGAGGCTATGCCAGTGCCTGGCAAGTACAGAAGTGGGTGCCCACAGTCATCTATAGGATGGAACACAGGGCCCCCAATGGAGGAGCTAGAGAAAGTACCCAAGGAGCTGAAGGGGACTGCAACCCTATAGGTGGAACAACAA
>NC_034590.1:138568564-138575428 GCF_900095145.1 Mus pahari | reverse complement strand
GGGTATAGGGGACATTCTGGATAACATTTGAAATGTAAATGAAGAAAATATCTAATAAAATAATTAAAAAAAAAAAAGAATTGGGTCCTCTAAAGCCAAAGCTTGAGTTAGAAGTTTCCATCTGGGTAGGGTTGTATAATGAGTTGAAGCTTTGTCCTCTACAATTCACATGTCCAAATTGTGGTGCCTGGTGTGATGGAATTAGGAGTGGTGGTGGGGGCTCTTTAAGAAGTAACTAAGTATTAGGTCATGGTGTAGAACCCCCAAGAGTGAGGTAAAGGTTTTTATTAAGGGGCCACAGGGAACCTTCTAATCTTCCTACCATAAGAACACGGATTGTGTTACACTAGGAAACTTTTTTCCAAATCATACTATACGTAAATATGCGTAAAATAAAGGCCAAGGGTCAAGCAGACCCTAGAAGTTTGTACCAGCACTGGCTACTGAGTCATGCTGAGCCTTCTTTCCTCATGTGAGCTGTTACTTTGCTGGTGGTGGCCCCACGCTCAAGAATCCCTACCTCATGACATCACGGCTTACCAGCTGATGGAATTAGCGTTTACCCCTTCTACCCAGGGAACAGACTAAGGCTTAGTATTGTTTATGGCATTCCATTTCATCCATTAGTTTATCCCCCATTTCTCTGGTGTCTAATGGGGACCAACATCTCAGGTAGGTATTTGTTGGGCAGATAAATATAATGGCCTTCAGGAAACAACAGTGTTATTGAGAATTGTAGTCACAGGAAGGGAAAGGCCTCTATATTGAGACTAAGTATGTGGGGGAGGGAGGGAAGGGCATGCTTAAATTTCTCCTAAAAAGTAGGATGGATTCATTCATTCATTCATTCATTCAGTTGAAGCTTATTGGGTATCATGTCTATACTCTACTAGAAATAGTACGGAATATTAGATAATGGCTTCTGCAATCTAATACTTTACATTTTTTTTAGGGAAAATGTATGTATTAAATCAATATTAAGACATCTTTACAGTAGAACAAATTCATCACATCTATTAGAGGAGTTAAAAAACAATCCAAACACAGTGCTGAAGAATTGGCTCAGTAGTTAAGAACCTTGACTGCTTTTCCAGAGGTCCTGAGTTCAATTCCCAGCAACCGCATTGTGGCTTACAACTATCTGTAATGGGATCTCATGTCCTCTTTTGCTGTGTCTGAAGAGAGCTGCGGTGTACTCATATACATAAAATCAATAAATGTATTTTTTAATCCAAAAACACTTTAGAAGGTAAATATATTTTTTATTTTGTTTTCAGGTTTATTGAAAATATGACATAACAGATTAAATAGCTCCACATGGTATCTTGAAATTCATCCCAATCAGAGACTCGGTGACCTACCTGAAGGTTTGAGAGACGGTCAAAGTTCAGACACTTCGGCAGCTCCTAGGTGTCAGGATCTAACAGACCTCAGGAGTACAATTCTCTCTCCTCTCTCTTTCTTCTTCCTACAACTTGATAGAGCTACCTCTGAATCTGGTTCATTGGATGCATGACCTCTCTTGTTTCAAAGTTTCTGACTGGGGATGGTGGTGATCTCCTCACACGCACTTGTTGGTGTGGAAGTCATTACCCAGGCACATGTAGTACTTCTCTATGATGACCTGGGCCACCTTTTTCATAGTCTTGGTTGGTGGGCAAACACAACCCATGTTGGTGGGTAAAGAGGTAAATATATTATTTTAAAATTGCTTTTTAATTAAAAATCCTCATACACTGTATTTTAATCATATTCTCTCCTCTCATACTCTGAGAAAAGTTGGGTTTTCTCAGATCCCCAACTCTGATCCCCAGCTCAATGTCATGCTTTCTTGTTCTCTCTCTCAAAAAGAGGAAACTAAAACAAACTGAACAACAACAAAACAAAAAGTCACAGAAACACGCCACTCCCGGTTTAATTCTCCTAGTTCCCCCTTTGTCTCTTTACAACACTAGACTCCATTTCTCTTTCTTTGGCTGATCCCTTCTTCCTCTCTAGTCTCTTACTAGCTACTTAACCTCTGCGGTTATTCTGATTGAAACATATATACCTAAAACTTAATAACATTCACATATAAGAAAATCATGATATTTGTGTTTTAGGATCTGGGTTACGTCACTCAGGATAATTGTTTTTAGCTCCACCAGTTACTCTGTAAATTTATTAATTTAATTTTTTTAGCATTAAGCAAAATACTATCCCATTGTACATGTGTCCCACACTTCCATTATCCATTCATTGGTTGATGACTATCTACACTGCTTTCATTTTCTAATGAAACACAGATGTAATGGACATGGATGAGCAAGTATCTCGATAGTAGAAGGTAGAGTCCTTTGGGTGTATGTCTAAGAGTGACACAGCTGGATCTTGTGGTAGATCACTTTTCAGCTTTCTGAGGAACCTCCACATGGATTTCCATGATGGCTCTTCAAGTTTGTCGTCCCACTAGCAATGAGTAAGAGTTTCCCTTTCCCCACATCCACACCAACCCATGATATCACTTATTTTATTGATCTTGGCTCTTCTGACTTGAGTAAGATGAAATCTCAGAATAGTTTTAATTTGCAATTCTCTGGTGGCTAAAGGATGCTGAATATTTTTAAAAGTGTTTTCAGACATTTGTGATTCATCTTTTGAGAACTCTCGGGTAAGCCTGATACCAACTTTTTAATTGGGTTAATTGCTTTCTTGATGTTCTGCCTCCCCTCCTTTTTTAAAAAGTTCTTTATATAACAGTTTTAGATACTAACCCTGTATTAGATGTGTAATTGGTAATGATCTTTTCCCATCCTGTAGCCTGCTGCTTTGCCCCAGTGATTGTGATTTTGCCATACAAAACCTTTTCATCTTCACAAGGTCCCATTTGCTAATTGTTGGGTTTGGTGGCTGTGTCATCGGTGTCCTGTTCAGAAAGTCCTTTCTTGTATCAGTAAGTTGAAGATGGTTTCCTCTTCTACCAGGTTTATGTATGGTTTATATATGGTCTTAGGTTGACTCATTTGGGGTTGAGTTCTGTACCAGATGATATGTATGAACCTATTTTCAGTTGTCTACATGCAGCTGTCCAGTTTGACCAGAACCATTCATTGAAGATGCTGCTCACCAGTGTGAACACTTTGTGTTCTCCACACACAATTTCTCCAGTGTGTGCTTTAAGCTGCTTTTTTTTAAAAAAAAAAAATCAATGTCCATAAGTGTGTGGAGCTATGACTGGGCTTTCAGTTCTATTTCATTGATCAGTAGTGTTTTTATGCAGACACTGTGCTATTTTATTACTATACCTTTGTAATACAACTTAAATATAAGATATTAATATCTCCAACAGTTCTTTTATTATTCAGGAATGTTTTAGCTAACATGGGTTTTTTTGTCTGTTTGTTTGTTTGTTTGTTTGTTTCATATGAAGTTGAAGGTTATTTCTTCAGTTGTCGAGAAGAATTGTGTTAGGTTTTGATGGAGACTGCACTGAGTCTGCAGATTGATTTTGGAAGGATGGGGACTTTCAAAATATTAATCTTACCAGTCTACAAGTGTGGGAGATCTTTCCATCATCTGCTGTCCTCTTTGACTTCTTTCTTCACATTTCTTAAACTTTTGATTATTCAAGTCTTTCATTTGCTTAGTTATAGTTAGCCTAAGATATTGTTGAGGCTATCATGAAAGGTACTGCTTCCCTGATTTCTTTCTCAGTATGCTTGCCATTTCCAAACACCTTTTCATTTATTTTATCGTGTGTGGTGGAAGAGGTGTGTTCATGTGCCATGGTCCCCATGTGGGAGTCCAAGTTCACTTTGTGGATGCCAGTTCTCTCCTTTCACTATGCGGATCCTAGCAACCAAACTCGGGTTGTCATCCTGGGTGGAAATTACCTTCCCCCACTGAAGCATCTCCCTAGCTTTTTGATTGGCTACATCACACACTAAATTCTACATATGACTTCATGCAATGGGTTATAGTCAAATATAGCTGTACTAAAAATACTGTGCACCAGTATCTTCAGACTCTGTGTTGGAAATAAATATAAAATGAGGGGGGATTTCATGTAGATGCGAGATATCACATACAAGTTATCAAGTGTTCAAGTGGAATTCCAGACAATGAGCTCAGAAATTAGACTTGGAGTACTCAGAGAAGGCTTCATGGAGAAGGCAGCATCTGAGTTGCTTTTTTTTAATACATAATATTCTGGACAGTGAAAACAGCTGGGATGGTTCATCCAGAGGAGAGCAAAGAACAAGACTCAACTAAACTGGTTGGGGCACAGCTGATGTTAGGTCTTGTAGGTAATGAGTCTGAGCTAACAGGGACTCTAAAGTTTCTAGAGGTCCAAGAGGGCACACCAAAGAGCTGGGTATTATAAAGAGGAGCTATATATAAAGTCTTCCCTAAATACCAGCTCCTCTCTAATTACATCCATACAGAATCAGCAGCTCCTTCCACCATATTCCAAAAGATGCACTGTGGCAGCTCTTATCACAGAGAGTGATGATGACCTAGTTTGTGCCGGCTTTCTCTGCCATCCCTGGAAAGATGAAGACCCAGTGCAATTTATCACCTGGACACGGTCACAGTGAGGAACCAGATGGTCTTGGTAAAGACACTGAGAGGGAGGATAGATGGTGAGGCTGAGACAAACTCAGGGCAGAGAGGGGTGTGCTGGGTCCTCTGTGGTCTCTTCCTGACTCCACCTCTGATGGTTGCCAGATCTCTCTTTAGCATCCTTAGTTACATTTCTCCGCCTTTGCCGTTACGAATCAGCTCAGAATTAGAGTTCAGGGAAACCTGCCAGCTTCTGTGCCCACACAGTGCTCGACTCTTACAGTCATCTTCTGTGGTGTCACCTGCTCCTCAATTACAGAATAGCCCAGTAAACCAAACTGGCACTTTCCTGATCACTCCCTTTTGGTCTAGAAGAGAAGGTTCACCTTCTAATGTATGTCTAGTTCTAACATCTCTCTACCTGTCATATCTGTCATCTGTCTGTCTCATATTACACACACATACATACACACACACACACACACACACATTCAAGCTTTGGTTTTTATAGTGAATATAGAAAATTTTGCTCTCAATTATTCATCTGTGAATCCCCAACCAGCAACAAGACCATCACTATTAGAAGCTATGTGCCTGCTCTATATTTACAAAGCTTGTGCTTCACTAGGGGCTCTGCCTACTTCTGGGAGGTGACTGGAGCCATGTAGAAGTGGGTCAGGTGACAGTGTGCATCCCACTGGGAGGACTGAGCAAAGATTTCCCTATCTCTTGTTTCTTTAATTACCACTGGTGGGATGCAGTCCACATTTAACTTCATTCCTAGAAGACAGGCCACAACATAGGGTGTTTCAAAATCTCTTAAAGATTATCTGATTGCCTGGTTTTCCTGAGGTGGTACCTGCATGGCTCTTAGCAGCCACAGCTTTGTGTGCCCTATACTGAAATGACGCTACAGTCTAATGATATTAAAATGGAAGAACTGGGCTTTGTTTCTTCTCTGCCCGAGCCTGGAATCACTCTCCTTCTTTTCCTGGGAGTAAAGAAACAGCTGGCACACCAGTTTATCCTCTTGTTCATTTTATCTCTCCCAGGGACAACCTTGCATGCATAATCCTTTCTGAATGAATAGTACTCTGGGCTCACCATTTTTTTTTTTTTTCTGTAATTCACTGAGCAGTTAGAGAAATAAAAAAACTAAAGGAACTTCTTCCTTCTTCCGAAGGCACAAAGGGAAAGGAAATAAGACCTGGTTTCTGCCCGTGAGCCACCTATGAAAGTCAGCAGGCACAGATGGGGAAGATGCCGTGCTGTGGAAGGTCTCACTTGCTTCCTTGCTTAGATGGATCCCAGGCACTTTTCCCCTATGGCACTATTGTGAGTAGGATATTTTTCCTAGATTCAATCTCTGCCAGTTTGTTACTGGTATATATGGAAGCTACTGATTTTTGCACCTTGATTTTGTATCTTGCATGTTGTCTGAAAAATGATACAGGATCATTTGATCTTTTTTAATAGTGTCCATCTTTTAATGAAATTTTAGTGTATGACTTATTAACAATGTCTAAACTTTATATAAAGCCCAAAATTTCCAGAACTCATTCCATATCCATTACTGTGACTAACGTAAAAGCAAGCTACCGAGGTGCAGTGGTTCATGCCTGTAACTCCAGGGCTCAGAGGCTGAGGGCAACCTGGACTTTATAACAAGATTCAGATAGAAGTAACAAAAATAAGAACCAAAGCCTAACTATCAAGCCCAGAACCCTTAGAATGTAACGAATGTGCTATGAAATTGAACTCTTTGCTATAAGATATAACTCAATGATAGAGAACTTGTCTAGCTTGCAGGAGACCCAGGGGTCAATCACCAGGGCTACAAAAATCCAAAAACAAGCAAGACAACAGCAACAAGAAAACCTTTCATGAATTACTAATGAACTTCTCAGAGGAACATGCAACCATGTAGCCGCTAAGGAAAACAGCGAGGCGGGTCTTTACAAAAGTAGGACATATAATAGAACATTATCCACGCTAAAGGAAAGGAGACCTGATACGGGCTGTAACTGACAAGTATCCTTAGATCACTTGCTGATTAAAGTAAGCCAGACAGAAAAGACGAACAGAGTGCCATTCCATCTGTAAAATCCTATGTAAGTTCACAGAGCTGGAAGGTGCAATAGAAGTTACTCCAGTCATGGAAAAGAGAGCACTGAAGAGTGATTATTTAATAGCGAGGTCAGTTTTGCAAGACGAAAAGTGTTCTAGAGTTTAGCAACATAGCAACAGGAGTGCACGTACTGCTGAATACAAAAAAAAAAAAAAAAAAAAAAAAAAAAAAAAAAAAAAAAAAAAAAAAAAAAA
>NC_034590.1:138565920-138568348 GCF_900095145.1 Mus pahari | reverse complement strand
AAAAATAAAAACTATCAAAGAATTAGTAAAAATATGGTTCAAAAGAAACAGAAAACTCCATATTCTAAACTCTCTGGTAATAATTATTGCTATATTATAAATTGTCCCTACGTTTAGTTGCCCAAACAGTAAAAGCATATTATATACACTTCAGGTCATAGTGAACTCAAGTCTTGAGCAAGACTGTTGAACATAGAGTTTTGGAGAAGATCATGTCCACTGATCTAAGATCTCTCAAGATTCACTTTAAGAAAAGCTGCTTCCAATATTGTTGGTGTAGAATTCAGTTCCTTGAGACCCAACCTCCCTTTCTGTTCCCTGCCACAGGCATGCCTCCAACTGCCAGTCAGCACATGGCTGCCAACATATACCAGAATGAGAGAGTAAAGACCAAAGTAGGTGGGAAGATTTTTATAGATTAATCTTGGAAATGGTTCACCGCTTCTGCTCTTTCTCATTTCTTAGACACCGGTCACTAGGTCGCATTCATTTAGACAAACAAACAAACAAACAAACAAAAAACAATAACAGATTAGTGTGGATAACAAATGGTAGGAACCACTGATCATTAGTAGGAACTTCCAGAAATATTTCTAAATAAATGATAGAGGGGGAAAAAAAAAAAGAAGAATTGAAGAAGTATCAAGAATAAAACTTACATATTTTAATACCATAAAACACTGGCCCAGCAACTGTGGAATAATTGTTTTCAAACATACATGGACTATTTTTCAGATTTAGTTTCATCTCTGTCCATGAAGCAAATTGTGATACATTTTAAGCATTAAATAATGTATCATCCTATGCAGTGGAAGTAATGTAGAAATCAATAACAAAAGACAAACTGGATGTCTGCCAATATTGAACTATTAAACAGTATTCTTTTAAATATTTGTCATACTAAGGAAAAGTATAATCAGTAGATTTTAGAAAATATTTTAACTGACTATAAATATAATTTAGGTAGGAAACATTAAAACTTACAGATAAAAATCTATCCTGATATAATTTCAATGGTAAAACATCTTTAAACAACCAGAGATGGTATGCAATAATGAACCTTAAAATATTAAATATCCATATTGCTTATGTCCAGTAAATAGCAACTCATAAACAAAGTAAGTGTGATTCCAGGAGCCTAAAGCAAACAACATTCCTGGTACAGAAAACAGCTACTGGGCAGTTCTGGAGAGAAAGTGAGAGGTCTTCTTATAATGCAACTGGCATTTGAATTTGCACTTCAAATGCTGAGACTTTCCAAAACAAATAATTAAACTAGAAACTTGTCTTCAAGATGAGAGGAAAAGCTATGGGGACTGAACCCAAGGGAGAAAGTAGGCGCTAATGTTAGAGACTGATTCTGCCTCAAGGGCACTTAGGAAACCAGTGACCCTCAAGTCCAGCGTTCCTTTATTGATCTGTCTAGACGATCTGTCCATTATCAAAAGTGGGTTATGGAGGTGCCCTGCTGCTGTTGCACTGATAGTGTGTTTCTCCCTTCAGCTCATTCAGTGATAGTTTTCTCTATTTGGGTGCTCTGATATTGGGTGGATTTGTTTTTATGACTGTTTTCTTGTTGAGTGGTCTTTATCATTACATAATGACCTCTTTGTCTCTTTTTATTGCCTTTGGTTTAAAGTCTATTTTGTCCAAGAGTGAAGACACTATTGATGACTTCTTTCATTTTGCATAGAACACTTCCTGTGCCCCGACTTTGAGTTCACATGTGTCCTTACTTACACTAATGAAGTGAGCCCTACACAGGAAGTATAGTTTGAGTTTATTTTATTCTTACTCTTTCATTCACTCTTTGTCTCTGAGGTGGAATTAATTCATCTGTACCCAGGGTGATCATTAGGAGACAAGGACTAGCTGCCAATGCTTTGTATCTTGTTTTCTGGTTCTTCTCTACACTCTTGTGCTGTCTTTGTGATTTGAGGATTGTACCACACTTTGAATGATTTCCCTTGTTACTGAATGGTTTTTACTTTTACAGGTTTTTACGTTTCTGTTGCTGTGAGGCTTACTGCCTTTGTAACTTGACTTTTTTACTCTTTTGTGGGTTCCTTTCCCTTCCACCCTTTACCACCCCTCTTCTCCTTCCCTTTCAACCCCCTAGCACTAGGTAGGAGAGGAAAAGGGATAAAGGGGAAAGGGTGTGTGTGTGTGTGTGTGTGTGTGTGTGTGTGTGTGTGTGTGTGATATCATTAGACTACTTTCTGCTGATTGGGGCAAGTTTGATTGTCGCTGTCAGGGTACCTAATTTCTTCTTCTCATTTCTTTATGCTTGACTACTTGACAAACTGCAACAAAGGCAACTACCAGCAGCAGCAGCAGCAGCAGAGGAAGGAGAAGAAGAAGAAGAAGAAGAAGAAGAAGAAGAAGAAGAAGAAGAAGAAGAAGAAGAAGAAGAAGAAGAAGAAGAGGA
>NC_034590.1:138553035-138565712 GCF_900095145.1 Mus pahari | reverse complement strand
AGGAGGAGGAGGAGGAGGAGGAGGAGGAGGAGCATAGACCAGAATGGAGCTGTGGGGGAGGTAGCACTTATATACCCCTTTCAAGAGTCTTCAGAATTCCAAGCATCATATACTTGCAGAAACTATCTGCAGCTAGAAAAATCATACCCCTGTTGTGGACAATCTAAAGGAGCCCCATATATCATACCTGAGATCAATACAAAAACATATTACTAAAAACATTTCTGTTTTTATAGAAACCAAAATTCTCACTACAATCTTAGTGTTTCTATTGCTATGATAAAACACCATAACCAAAAGCATGCTGGGGAGGAAAGGGATTTTTTTTTTTTTTGACTTATGATTCCGTATCAGAGTCCATCATTGAACGAATCAGGACAGGAACTCAAACAGGTCAGGAACCTGGAGTCAGGAGCTGACACAGAGGCCATGGAGGGGTGCTGCTTACTGACTTACTCACATGGCTAGCTCAGCCTGCTTTCTTATAGACGCCAGAACCACCAGCCCTAGGGAGTGTACTACACACAATGGGCTGGATCCTCACCCACCAACCACTAATTAAGAAAATGCCAGCTGGGCAGTGGTGGCATACACCCTTAATCCCAGAACTTGGGAGGCAGAGGCACGGGATCTCTAAGTTCAAGGCCAACCCGGTCTACAGAGTGAGTCCAAAACCAGGCAGGGTTACACAGACCCTGGTTACATAACCAGGTTACATAAACCCTGCCTCAAACAAACAAGCAAAGATCCTACACGCTTGGCTACAGCCCAGTGTTATGGAGGTATTTCCTCAATTGAGCTTCCTTCCTCTCTGATGACTCAAGCTTGTGTTGAGTTGGCATAGAAGTAGCCAACACACTTATATGGAATAGTGTGTATGTGATAGGCTAATTCAGACTGTTAGCAATTTAATTGTAATTGTACAGAATTCCCATACTTTCATTTCTCCCACTTTCTAGATTTAAGTGATAAGCTTTATATGTTGGAAATGTTTGTTTAACTTTCCTCTTACAGTTCTTCCTTAAAAAAATTGTCTTTGGGCCCTCCCAGTTAAAACAATTTATTGTAGAGATAAACTGCTTTACACAACACACTTGAAGTGTTAGACTGCTCTGAATGTGTCTGGTATTGTGCTGCTGAGTGTTATGTATTTATATGTTTAATGTTTAATTTCTTATAAGAAAGGCCTTGCGGTGATTCACAGATGTTGTGTGTCTAGGCAACTTTTTATTTCTCCTGCGTGAAGGACTCCACCAGGCAAGACAGTAACTGGTAGTTTTTTCTTTAGTGTTTTAAACACGTTACTTCATTCTTTCCTAGTTGTAGGTTTCAGTAGAGAAATCTATGGCCATTTTTGGGACAACTTTGAACGTGAACTTTCTCCGTAAAGAATTTTCATTATATTTTTATTTGTTTGGTGGGGGGAGGATGGGGGGTCCAGAGGACAACTTGGCAGAGTCTCTTCTTTTACTGTGTGGGTTTGAGGCATCAAACTCAGGTTATGAGGTTGGGCAGCAAGCACCCTTACCTGCTGAGTGATCCCACTAAAATGATGTATCTTATTTCCTTCT
This sequence comes from Mus pahari, assembly GCF_900095145.1. NCBI lineage: Eukaryota > Metazoa > Chordata > Mammalia > Rodentia > Muridae > Mus > Mus pahari. The sequence continues at coordinate 138,564,141 of NC_034590.1, read as the reverse complement.
GCTCCCAGAATTCTTTCTTTGTCTTTGGGTTTTAATAATTTGCTTACAATATGCCTCGGTTCCCTGTACTTTGCATTTGAGTTTGGCTGGACACCCCTAACTATCTGGAATTTTGATGCTCTTTTTCAGTCATTGCTTCCTTAAACATGATCTGGGCATTTTCCCCCTTCAGTTCCTCCTGAATCAACTGTAACATGAAGTTTGGCTTTCTTGATGCTATATAGTCACTCCTGTTAGCATTCTATTCTCTTTTATTCCCTACTTTTATCATTGAAAAATTTCAGAGCTGGGTGTGGTGACTCATGACTTTAATCTCAGCATGTAAGAAGATGAAGCAGGACGGCATAAGTTCAAGGCCAGCCTAGGTCACATAGTGAGTTTTAGGCCAGCCTGGGCTACATGGTGACTTTCAGCCCAGCTTTGGCTATAGAGTGAAACCCTATTTCACAGAGCATTTTTGGCCAATGTTCTTTCAATACTCCACAGTTCTTCCGCTCCATCCACCTACTGCCAAGGCTTTCTGTTGACCTTCTCAGCTTGGTTACTATATTTTTAAAAATATGTATAATTCTGTTCAATTCTTTTAGTTTGAATTTCATTCGTCAAACTTCTAAATTTGTTAATGAAATTTTTTTCTAAATTTGTTAGTTTATTCTTTCATTGTTTTTACTTTATTTATTTGGAGGGGAAAGCAAGCTAAAGCTCATGAATGGAGGGTCAGCATCAGCCGGCAGAGACTCTGCTCTCTCCTGCTGTGTGAGCCCTAGGGATTGAACTCAGTTTCTTAAACTCAGTAGCAAAACCCTTTACCTGCTGAGTCATCTCACTGGCTCTGGTTTTGTTTTGTTTTGTTTGCTTGTTTTTCATATGAAGGAAACATTTTATCATTTATCAAGGTGTGTAAAATCAAATCCTGATCATATAGCTTGTTTCAGCCTTTTTCTGACTCATATTTTCATTTAAATAGCATGGTACAAAGAAAGTAATGTGAGCCTCACATATAATTTTTAATCTTTTAGGAGCAAAAATGACTGAAAATAAGCTAAACTTACTATCTTACTGAAATCATAATAGCAAAAATATTTTATTTTTCACTTTTATAAACATTGAGTTATTTTACATTCTTTTTTCTTTTCCTTTTTACATTCTTAAAGTCTGGTGTTTATGGGGTGCTAAAGAGGTTCTTCAGTGGATTAGAATATATGCTGCCCTTCAGAGAACCCAGGTTTGATTCCCAGAATGCATATGGTGGTTCTCAACAGTCCTTAACTCCAGTTCCAAACAATCTGATGTCACTACCTGCCCCAACCCTGTCTTAGCCTCTCTGAGTATCAGTCATGCCTGTGGTGCACAGCATAGGTTTAAGCAAAACATTCATACACATAAAAATTTTAAGAATCTAAAAACTATATAATCAATCAAACAAACAAACAAATCTGGTGTTCTACACTGACAATGCCTCTAAATTTAGACTAATCACAGAGACCTAAGAGCTATGTCAACTGCCATGAGAGAGGCTGGCATCTACCTTTCCACAACTGGGTCTATCTGCCTGCAGATGCTCAATTGCTGCAATGCTTTAATCCCAAAGGTTAAATCAAGGCATACCACTGGCAAAAATTAACTGCTTACATGATATTGGGCTGACACTGGCATTATGTCTGACCCTCAGAAAATGGGAACAGAAATGACTGACATCAAAGACCTCAACTCTACCATTTGTAGACCCTAAGAAATTGCCAGTATTTTTCTTCATAGTATTTATCACAATAACTAAGGTTTTGTATTTCCTTACTTGTAATGAGTGCATATGGGTGTTTCTCCCATGTTGTTCCATAAGGAAGGAACATCTATCTTGTTTGACTTTATATCCTTGTGCTTCAATAAAATGTATTACAGATATGAAATGGCTGATAAATGTGTGGCTATGCATTGATTCGGAGCCTCAGTCAGCTTATCACCTCATCATGGAGTTCCAGTTAGTTACAACATTCCATAGTATATCAATAATGTAATAACAGCTATCTCTCTTTCAAAACAACCCCTCATAGCCAAACTCTAATCATTAAAGACTCGTTGGAAAATTTTCCACTCACCAGAACTGCATTTTTCCTATCTTCAACTTGATTATGAACCAATACAGAACAAAGTGAATATTGTTCAGACGTTGTATAATACACACACACACACACACACACACACACACACACCATCACTGCTGGTATTCAGTATGTGGTAGGAAAAATTATTCTTTTGGTCTTGTTAGATTTTTGTCTATTTTCTTCTGATTCCTCAATCTCCTTTGACAGGATTCTCCTGAGACTATTTCACAGGGCTTCTTTTATTTGGAGCCTACTATCAATTTTTTCTTGAGGTGCCATATTTCCCTGGTGCTTTGTGACCGTGTGTCCTTTTGCTGGTGTTCACACGTTCCATGGATTTGCCTCTTCTAGCTTTTTTAAGCATTCTTTGGTGGTGACAGAACTTCATGACTTAGCACCAAACTCTGGATGCTATTTTCTAGCTGCTAGACATCCCAGCCAGAACTTGCTGTCAGGATCTCTAAGCTAGCTGCTGCCTATGCATTGAGGCTAAGTGGAACTCCTGGCTGTGCCCTATGACCCAATGAGATGGAGATCACTGGTTGGATTGTATGGCCAGAGGAAGCTATTAACTGGGCATAATAATCACATCTAAGTGGGCAGTATTATAGGTTGCCTTCCCCAGCTGTAATTTCCTAAAATCAGGAAACTTACAGGACTCAGGCTGTTCAAAAAAACTCATAAGGCCTCTCTCCAAAGTTATATAAGCAATCAATAGTTTCTGGAAAAGACGCCTTCAGGAGATAAAGTTTGCATTAGTTGTCACCCACACTGGGGTGGGGCTTTTCAATGACACACTACCCGAGTTTCACTGTGCACCCTCCCTCATAAAGCATTTCAATAAACTCATTGGTTCACCAAACTACATGTGAGTATTACTTCTTTGATCTGTTGTTTGGTGTGACAGATGTTTGATCAAGTCTTCTGAGGAAAATCCATTTAAAACTGTCAAGTTCAAGGTTCTGGTATGCTGCCAAGCACAGACCTAGTGCTCTGTATAACTTTTCTTTGGATCAGGAGGTGTCTTAGCTTGGGTTTCTATTGCTGTGAAGAGACACCATGATCATGGCAACTCTTATAAAGGAACATTTTAATTGAGGCTACCTTACAGTTGCAGAGGATTAGTCTATTGCCACCACAACAAAATGGATAGCAGCATGCAGGCAGACTTAGTGCTAGAGAAGGAGCTGAGAGGTCTACATCTTGATCCTCAGGTAGCAGAAGGAGACTGTGTGCCACACTGGTCACAGCTTGAGCATAGGAGACTTCAAAGTCCACCCCCACAGTAACTCACTTCCTCCAACAAGGCCACACCTACTCCAACAAGGCCACACCTTCTCCAACAAGGCCACACCTCTTGAGAGTGTCCCTCCCTGTGGGCCATACACTCGTCTGTGAATCTGTGAGGGCCATTCCTATTCAAACCAGCACAGGAGACAAGCAAGGTCTAAGGAGCATCTGATCCTTTCCCTCTCCGGTGGCTAAGCAGTGGCCAGTCTCCTCAGCTGGCCAGAGTCTCAGCACTGTGTACAAAGCTTTCCCAAACCAGAGCACCACTAACTCGGTAGTAAGCTTACGTAGTCTGGGTCCAGTGGTGTTCTCAATATTTATCAAGGGATACAAACACAGAGGGCCTTCTGTGATAAGTTCTTATATGGCAGAAAAGCCGAATACTTGCCTTAATTTTTATTGCTTAATGTGTAAGTTGTGTGCTAAGAGAACGAACGCCTTTGTGGGTGAGATCATACCGACCTTCAAGGGTAGGTGACATGGTAAATCCTAGGCCATCCTTGCTTTCTTTGTGTGTCTCCGGTTTGTGGTTCAATGGAAATGTTTTAGCCTTCCTCTTGTACTTTTGTCCATGGAGAGTTGCCACTTGAAACATGAACCAGGGAACTCCCATTCTACAAAATTTCTGATGCCTCTCTAAAGCAGATAGGCCCTAGTCTAAGCATTTATAGAATCCTATACATAATATACAGGGATAAAAGTTAACTCTCCCCAATGTAGGAACCTGCTAGATGTGGTTTTGTGTTCTGCTTGGGCAGGCAGAATGCAGAACTACTAGATTGCACTTACACTGTGCAGTTGGGTGCTGGGCTTGAGCAAAGCTCCAATACACTGCTCAGGGGGTGGGAAAACACAGTCTAAAATGTGGGAGGCTGAAGCAGGGGTTCCTAAGCTCCCAGGCATCCAGTTACCTCTGGAAACCACATGGAGTCAGGAACAAAGAGTTGGGGGGTTCATGGGCCTGAGATGAGGAACCTGGGGCTGGCACTCAGTGGGGTAGGGGAGGCTCCCAAAGTCCTGGACATCCAGATGACACTGGGTCATGGGGAGTTGGGAATGGAGTGAGCCCATGGGCTGAGAACGAGCCTGGGGCTGGGTGTTCTCAGCTTCTTGGACATCCAGACACTGCTGGAAGTCTCAGAAGAGCGGAGAAAGGAGGAGGCATGTACCCAGGGCTGGGGATGGGGGAACTCCAGCGAATGAATGTCTGTAGCTTATCAGCTGTTATCTGGGATTACAGGGAGGGCCTTCAGCATGAGGCTTAGGCATCGTGGCTCTGTAGGTGAAGGTCTTCTCCATGCTCCCTACTGTGGTTCTTGATGAAAGAGACAGTTCTTGGTTTCAAACTGTTTAGTGATTGCTCATCGTGGGAAATGGGTGCATACCACCTCCTCAGGGTGGACTAGAGGTTAAATAACCTTGTGCAAAGAGGAAGGTCTGAGAAGCAAAGCTTATTGTCTGAACCCTCAGGGCTCATCTAGATACCTCATTAGCATGGAGAACTCTGTTCTGATGCACAGGTCACATTTCCTGTGTGGGGAGTGCAGCACACACGTTCTAAGCCAGGAACGTGGAAGGGAGCAGGGAGCCGCCTAGCATCTCAGGTGGGTACCTGGGTGCCAGGGGCTCTGAATCTGCTCAACCTTAGCAAGTTTCCTGGCAGGGTCCACTATCCCACAACTAGATAATCTTTTCTAAAGGCAGACCATCCCCCCTCCCCCAATGACTTTGCTTTCACATCAGCCAAGAGGTAGCACATCTCAGTGCATTTTGCAGCACAAATTAAGTCACCAAGAAATATAAACTAGTCTATCCTTTGCTTTTAAAATCAAAGGATCAAAATCTGATTATACTCACAGGTTCACAGCAGAGGAAGAGAAAATGCTCTCCAGAGAATGTGTCTCTAGCACAATCCTCAAAGAATCCCTAAAAAGAATCTTTCCATAGAAATTAGCCAACAGACATAAAATTCAAGCACCAAAGAAATCCCGCTTTGTGATCAAGAAGAGGAGCAACAACAGACAACAAAAGACCTAAGACACCAAACATAAATAACCACGCATATTCTGTTCAAATCGTAAGCGATGGATTTAAAAATACCGATAGGGAACAAGAACAATAAAGAGTAACAAAGCAGACATTCAAAAGACTGGAGCAGACGAAGTAAAACCCTGGCAGAGTAGAAGTGATATCTGTAAGATCAGATAGAAGACAGTCAAGATTGAAAACCATCATCAGAGAGAAAATAAATTACAGAAAACAGAAGCAAGATTAGGTGGAATTGTCCCCACAGAGAAGTCAGCTGCTTATTCTCAACCTCTCACTGCACCAAGTTGCTCTCACTGAGCTGAATTCTGCTGGGAAAGTGAATCCAAGGTACTACTGGGTGCCAGAGAGTTGGGGCGAGACAGTCTGAACATCCAACGTGAAGACTGCGTTCTGCATGCCCAGAGAGGGCACAGGAGCACACAGTAGGTACAGCCCCCAGAAGAAAGGTGCAGGAGTCTGAAGCTGAGAGACGCGCAGTGCATGCGCCCTTCCCCCCATCCCTGATGATGTCCACGCAAGCTGCACTGTAGTGGGAACCTGGAAGTGATGAGGCGGGCCTTGGTGCCGAATCCTGATGGATGCAACAGAGACTCTGAGAAGGATGGATGATGCACACTGCAGCAGCAGAAGTGTGGCATGGGACGCTGACGCTCAGGCTTCCTCGGTGGCCTCATCCTGCCACTCCTGCACTGCAGGAAACCACAGAAGTGTGCAGCATTTCCAGACACAGAATCCACCAAAGGCAGCCACCTACTATGTTTTATTGCTTGTTTTTTTTTTTTATTCAAAATTTAGCTTTGAATTTTTCAATTTTTTTTTTTTTTTTTTTTTGGTACCTAACCCTTTTGTATTGGAAGTGAATGCCTATTGTTTTAACAGGCATTTCACAAGTTGTCCGTCCTTTCTCTAACCTAGTTATAATGGATTCCTAGTACTTCTCATCTCTTTCATCCCAAGATTTCGTCCTTGCTTGACTACCTCCCCCCTCCTGTATTCCATCCTCACTTGACCGTTTCAGTGTTCGACAACCTTATCTCTAAATACTAAAGATTTCAGTTTCCCTACTAACGACCCCAGTGTCACAGTCTGTGCGCCTTAAAGGTGACACGGATGATGAGCACAGGTGTCTTCTCTGCAGTTACCAGAGCCTGCTGTCAAGCTGCTGTTAGGGCAGCCAGCCTCCTGCCTGAGAATGACACCACAGGGAGGCAGCTTGCCAAGACTTACATAAAAGCAAAAAAAGACAGCGAGGAAAGGGGACAAAAAAAAAAAAAAAAAAAAAAAAAAGGTAGATAAATCTATCCCAATAGAGGCACACACACCGCCCAAAAAACACACATGAGAAAACATGAGACAGAAATCCACTAACTTCAATATCAGAAATCTTAGATAATGAGATAATAAGATAGCTCTGACAAGCCAGAAAAAGATTAACTTCTTACCCTCTTTAAAAACAAACAAGAATAGTAACCATAAAGAAGCTTCAAATAAGCAGATGATTGAAGTGAAAAAAATTAATTCAGGACCTATATAAGAAAGTTATCAAAGTAGATGATAGTAACATGGAGAGAGAAACTTTAAAACAGATTGAAAATGTATCCAGGAAATTGAGATGTTTAAAAAGAGCCAAACAGAATGAAACAAATAAAGAAACAAAAGAAGAGCACTATAAACATACAAAACTAATCAGAAGAACTGAATTTAGGGATGTAGGACAAAGCTATGGAAATAATAGTTGCAAATAAGAAAAAATATTAATGACTACAATCTAAACTTTCAAATGCTTTGAATACGCTTAAAAAAAAAACAAACCTAAGACATCATGGAGTAGGAGAAGTGGGATCAAGTCTTGTACAACTGGTCAATGAAAAGGAGCAGACAGTTTCCCAAGTCTAGAAAAGGAAGTTGTTGGTCTGCGTGCACTCTGCCACTGGGCCTGGCCTCTTGAGAAGGCAGAACACAAGGAATTTGACTGCACTTATTGCATACCACTTCCCCACCTCCTGGGTATGTGCTGTAGGGAGGAGTGGAGACACCTCTGGTTATTGGGGGAGAGCTCAGTCTGAGATGTGGGAAGGCAGGAGCTGGTTCAGGGGTCTCTGATCCTGGGAACAGGCTGGAGCCATGTGGTTGTCAGAACTCTTGAACATCCAGGCACCACTGGGAGTTGCAGGAAAGCAGAGAATGGAATCAGGGCCCCACAGACTGGGGACAGCATCTAGCCCAGGGCCAGGGGAAAGGGGAGCTCAGGATAGTCCTAGTGGGGTGATTGTCCTTAGCTTGGCAACAGCAGGCTTGGTGACAGTGGTGGCTGGGAGCACAGAGTCTTTCTATGGAGCATTAAGCTGCAGCTCTGTAGTCGAAGGCCTGCTCTATGGCTCCCCACAGCAGATCTTGCCGAAAGAGACAGCCTATGGTTCCAAAGAGTTTATTATTGCTCATGGCATAAAATGGATGCATTACATACCATAACGACTTCTCAGGGTAGACCTGAAATTAAATACCTTTTGCAGGGAGGAATGTCTGGAAAGGGAAGTTAATTGGCTAAGCCCTCCAGACCCCTAGGTACCTCATTAGCATGGAGAACTCTGTTTTGAGCCTACAAGACCACAGGACACGTTTCTTTTATGTAAGAAGCATGACACATGTTCCAGGTTAGGAATCTGGCAGGAGCAGGGAGTTGCCAAAGTCTCAGGTGTGTGACCACTGAGTCACCAGGTCTCAACCTGTTCTACCTTACCAAACTTCTTGGCACGGTTTTACCATCCCACAACTCCTTTTTCTTTTTCTTTTTTATAAAGGGGAGATGTGTCCCTGGAGTGGTTGTGTCATTTGTAGTGAAAATTTTGGGTAGGGTGGAAGCATCAAAATGAAACATAACCACAGGCTAGAGGAGTAGCAAAATGAAGCCAGACAGGTAACGGGGAGGTGGGGCTCGGAAGACAAAGGACGACTGAGCCAATTAATTGCTCAGTGGATTGTATAGTCTGTGAGGGTATTAACATCAGTTTCAAACAGCATTTGCTTAATCTAGATAAACATCATGGTTTCCTTACTGTCCTGTAACTTCCCCCAAGTTCAGTAACCATTTGGCTTTGGCAAGAGAGTTCGTCTGTAGCTGGAAGGTCCCAAGCCTGCCGTCCTCTGTGGGTCTTAGCTATCATCTGTGGATCTCAGCACGCTTGTCTCAGGAGTCTTCAGTCAGATGAGGCGTCCGGACAAAGGCAGCTTCGTTGCCCCAGGCTGATCCAGGGAGATGTGGGGGGGGATCAGTCTCCATCTGGATCTGCAGCAGCAACAGCAGCAGCAGTGTTGTCTTTTTCTTTTGCCGATACAAACCTGTAGGGTTATCAGCACAGAAGAACAGAACCCCAGCAGGGGATGTGTGCATAGGGTGGGCAGTATATATTAAGCCTGTAACAGTTTGTTTGGGAGCACACCATGGTCTGTTGTTATGGCCCTAGAAAAGTAAGGATATTCGAGGAAGTTAGCCCTGGAAGGCATCTTTTAAGTCTGCTCTGAATGGCTGAGGAAGAAAATATAATTTTAATTGTGTATCTGGGATAGGCAGTATGTAGCTGGATTGTCTGTAAAAGGAACCTGGTTGTTAATTCATGATTAAATAATGATTATCAGTCTAGTAGATTAAATAGGATTTTTGAACCTTAAAAGAAATTTTAAACAAATTGTAAATTTTTAGGTCAGTTTTAGGTTAGAAGTCATGAATGCTAGGTTGAAAAATGAATGTCTAAGGAAAGAAGCATGAAAATTTTGGGTTAAAAGGCACGAACATTGTTTTTCTTTTTGCATTCTCAGCAGAAAGATCTTATCTATTGTCTTTGTCTGGAAGGCCTAGGTGCATGGGGGGGGGGGGAGGGACATACTCTGTCTTGCCAGGGCTGTGTGCTCTAGCAGACAAGTCCCCTTTCCCTCACTTGTTTTTGTTTTGTTGTTGTTGTTGTTGTTTGTTTTTCTTGGCTGGTATATCCAAAAGGTGTATCAGAAAGTAAAGGGACATAGGGACTTTGGTGGCATTACACTGGCAGGACTGGAGGGAGTGGAGGCAGCACCCGTGGCTGTGCATGGTCTATGTCGCAGCAGCAGCAGCAGTAGCAGCAGCGCACTGGACAGTGTAAGAGGGCAAGTGCTTGTCCACATTTCCACCCACAGGGGACCACAGGCTGGGCTCAGGCTGGCAGGAGAGGGAAAGCAGAATGCTCAGGGCACATGCTGTCTGGAATGGAGTCTGTTAGCTGTGTAGTAAGCCCCCACTTTGTGGCTGGGGGAGGGGCAGAGAGCAGAGGCTAGTTGCCAAGGTAGCAGGGTGAGTTAAGTCTAAAATAAGATTTGGAGAGTGTAGCTGGGGGAGGGGTGTGTGAGTGTGTGTGTGTGTGTGTGTGTATGTGTGTGTGTGTGTGTGTGAGGGATGGAAGGCCTGGGTCTTTTGAACAAGGTCAGGGGTTACTCACATAGAAGTTCCTATGTGAGTCTGTGTGATTTATCAGCTGGGGTATGCTTCAACTGGGGGTGTGTTCCATGTTGTTGATGCCAGTTGCCAGTCCACATCCATTCTGGGCACAGGCCTCTTGGGGAGGTGGAATGCAGGGAGTTTACCTGCACTTATCCCATACCTCCAGCACCTCTGGGCTACGGGAAAGTGCCAAGACACTGCTCTGGGGGTAGGAAGGCACAGTCTGCAATGTGGGGAAGCCAAGCTGGTTTGGAGGTACCCAGGTCCTGCGACAAGGCTGGGGCCATGGGATTCTCAGACTCTTGGACATTCAGGCACCACTGGGAGAATGGAGTTGGAGGCCAGCAGACTGGGGACAGCATCTAGCCTCAGGGCCAGGAGATAGGGGAACTACTGCTTGTCCCAGCAGTGATTGTCCTTAGCTTGGCAGAGGCAGGCTTGGTGGTGGTTGTGTCTGGGAGCACAGAGAGGCTTTCTACTGGAGAATTAAGCTGCAGCTCTGTAGTCGAATGTCTTCTCCATAACTTCCCATGGTGGATCTTGATGAAAGAGACAGTCCATAGTTCTAAACAGTTTATTGACTGCTCATGGTGGAGAATGGATGCATAACTTATCATACCCACTTCTTAGGGTAGACCTGAGGTTAAATACCTTTTGCAGGGAGAAACGTCTGGGAAGGGAAGCTTATTGACTAAGCCTTCTGGGCCTCTAGGTACCTCACTAGCATGAAGAACTCTGTTTTGAGCCTATGTGACCATAGGACATGTTTCTTTTTTTCGAGACAGGGTTTCTCTGTGTTGCCCTGGCTGTCCTGGAACTCAGACATGTTTCTTTTACGTGAGGAGCATGGCACATGTCCCAGGTCAGGAGTCTGACAGGGAGCTAAGTTGCCTAAGCCTCAGGTGTGTGCCCACAGAGTCTCTGGGTCTCAACTTTCTCTACCTTACCAAAATTCCTGGCATGGTTTTCCCCTGCAACAGAAATGGATATCCAGGCTGGGCAGTGTTGGCGCACGCCTTTAGTCCCAGCACTTGGGAGGCAGAGGCAGGCGGATTTCTGAGTTCAAGGCCAGCCTGGCCTACAGAGTGAGTTCCAGGACAGCCAGGGCTACACAGAGAAACCCTGTCTTAGAAAGAAAGAAAGAAAGAAAGAAAGAAAGAAAGAAAGAAAGAAAGAAAGAAAGAAAGAAAGAAA
>NC_034590.1:138549248-138552615 GCF_900095145.1 Mus pahari | reverse complement strand
ACAGAGACAGAGACAGAGACAGAGACACACACACACAGAGAGAGAGAGAGAGAGAGAGAGAGAGAGAGAGAGAGAGAGATATTGGGGGGGCAGGAGGACAGAGAAAGAGATGTACACGAAGTAGACAGTAGGAACATTCAGTTTGTGGGTTTGACTTCCTTTTGTGGGATGCTGACAGCTGAGGAGGGTCAGCTGAGTGCTTTTTCTGCCTCTCTGAGCTAGCAGCATCTGGCTCCCAAGTCTTCACTGGTAGCATCGAATGCATCGAATGTACGACATTTTGTTAAAAACAACAGAATATCATTAGGAAACTATTTCAAGATATGGCCACAGGCAAGGACTTTCTGGAAGACTCTAATCACATAGGAAATAACTTCAAAATTTGATAAATGGGAATCACAGGAAATTAGAAGGTTTCCATACAGCAAGGGAAAGTATTAGTAAAGTGCAGAATAAGCTTCTGAATGGGAGAGAAATCTTTGTCCATGAGAGCCCAGACAAGAGACTAATATCTACAATATATAACAAATTTTACAAATTGAAGATCCAAACCTCAAAAATTCCAAGTCAGTAAATGGACGAGCGATTTGGGTAATACTGAAAAGTAGAAATGCAAATGACCAAGAGATACTTGAAAGAATATTCTACATCCCAGCCACCAGGGAAATGCTAGACAAAACTGCTTTAATATCTTCTCTCATTCCACTCAAAATGGCAACCATCAAAAGAAACAATCATATGAATGTTGGTGAGGATGTAGAGTCCTGACTCACTGCTGGTACAACTACTGTGGGAGTCAAAATAGAAAGAGTTAGTGAATTAAAATGAGGGTCTCAAAACCCTTTTCTCTGACCACAGAACACTAAAACAGGAAGTCTATAGTAAGACACTTGAACACCTAGGAAGTTTTCTGTATATGGGAGAATTATGAAATACTGTTTCCAATAGTTTAAGAGTCAAAGTAGAAATCCTAAAGGAAATTAGAATGAATTTTTACATTAATTATCACAAAATAGGTTCAGTGCTGAAGTTAAAGCTCAGGTGGTAGTGTTGACCCTGGTTCAATCCACACAACCAAATAAACTCAGATGTGTTGGCAAAAAAGCCACACACACACAAAAAGCTTTAAAACTGTATAGGATGCGATTTCATCAGTACTTATATAGTATGAAATGCTTGTGTTAGAGCTAAAGATGGGTTAAAAGTTAACGACCAAAGCAATTATAAAACCTGAAAGAAAGAACTAGAAATTAACCATATCCCCCAAAAGGGAATCATAAAGATAAGAGCACATTTTAATGGAATAAAGTCAAATACAAAAAGAACTAATGAAACCAAATCTTGTCTATTGACTGAACTGCTAACTGAGTCCATAAAACTGTTGTAATAACTAAGCTAAAGTACAAATCCCCAATGTTAGGAATGAAACTGGAACCACCATGACAGACAGAGCAGTTATTAAGGTTCTGGATAACTTTATATGAATAATTTAGAAAGTTCTGACAAAATTCATAGAAATAATTTACTAAAACATTGACATGAGAGAGAAATGCAGAGTGTTTCTCAGACCTATTTCCAAATTCCCCAAAGAAACAATTAAATTGGCTATCCATCCATTTAGATATATACCAGATATGATAACTAAAAACTAGAGTGTTTCATTTTGCTTCAAAATCATGTCTGCCAAGGTCAGCAAAAGGAAAACTCTCAGAGGAATGGCTCATGTGGGAGAGACACTCCAAAGAAAATGCAGGTGCCCGTTGCAGCCTTCATGCATACATACAGTCAGAATGTTGACTTACATATTTTTTCCTAATCACTGGAGCTGTCTAAGGCAGGTCTCAGCAGAGTGTCTGGAAGATAGCAGTATTGTATTCATGTTCAGAGAATAAACACCTTAAGAAAAAAAATCGTATCTTTGATAGTTCATATTTCTTTTTTTTTTTCAGATAGGAATAAAGATTCTGTATGTATACATGTATGGTGTCTTCCTCTATCATTCTTTATTTCTTTTTCCTTTTTATTAAAAATATATTTGTTCTCACATGGTGCATATTTCTAATTAAAATGTTGACAATAGTGGTTTATACCAGAACACCTGACACCTGGACTTGGATCAGTGATATTGAGTCTCTCTCTCTCTCTCTCTCTCTCTCTCTCTCTCTCTCTCTCTCTCTCTCTCTCTCTCTTTCTCTCTCTCCCTCTCTTGTCACATGATGCTCTTCTGAAAATGTGCCTTAAAGGACATAGGCATCTGTAAGATTGAAGGATGTAGGCAGGATGGGTAGGAGTCATATCCTGAGGTGCTCAAACTGGGCCGTGATTTACTACCGAGTAGCCTGGGAGTACTATATACTAGCGACAGCATTCAGCTGTCTCTGTCTCTGTCTGTCTGTCTCTCCTTAAATTGTTTTAAACATTTATTTGTGTGTGTGTGTGTGTGTGTGTGTGTGTGTGTGTGTGTGTGTGTAGACATGTGTGCAGGAGGTCAGAGGACAACTTGTAGGTTCTGGGTGTCAGTGCAGATCACCAGGCTTCTTAACAAGCAAACATTACTTGATGTGTCACATCAGTCACTCTTCTCCCATTTGAGGGTCAGGGTCTTGCTATATAAATCAGGCTGGATCTGAAATTACCATCTTCCTACCTTAGTGTCCTGTTTCATCCTCTTCAAATTAACATTCTCTTTCTTTGTGGCGCTTTCTGTGTTTCTCCTATTTATGAAAATATAGAAAGATACGATGTCTAATTGAAATAAAGTTAATGGATCTATGGTATATTTTCTCAAGTACGATGTTTCCACAATACGATTCTGATTGTGCTATTTTCCTCTACAAAGCACATATTGTGGGTAAATTAATTTCACTCTGCAAACTTTATTGCTTGAAAAACTCACTTTAAAAACTTCATTAAATCAAAACTCCCATTCTTAGCAGGAAGGAGGTTCATTCACAATCCTCAAGGAAAAATAATTTTTTTTTCTCTCTAGAGCATTGTAAGTACTCAAGAAATATATGCAGAGCCCAGAAAATGAAGGCAGCTTGTAATATCCCATCTGCCACGGCTCCACGAGGGTCCTCCTTTTCCACACATACATGGTTCCTGAAGTGTGGAACTTGGTACTTGTGCCAGAGGAAGTGCAGAGGAGGAGCCCTGTGCATGCATGCCTTCTGAGTCGCCTTCCAAGTTCTTGTAATCCAGATCTCCAGGATTTTGTCCCCAGCTTCTGTGGACTACCAACTTCCTCCTTCTCTACCTGAAATAAAGTTCCCTTCCCTCTCCATGCCCCACATCTTAATGGCAGCATCTATGCATGCATGCACTCTCTCTCTCTCTCTCTCTCTCTCTCTCTCTCTCTCTCTCTCTC
>NC_034590.1:138542003-138549238 GCF_900095145.1 Mus pahari | reverse complement strand
CTCACACACACACACACACACACACACACACACACACTCCCCACAGCACTTCCAATAGCTTTCCTTTAGCTGTGCCACAGCTCCAAGGCAAGGGAAAAGAAAATTTCCAAGTCGTCTTCTGGGAAGTAATAGGCCAGCAGAGTAGTAATTAATAAGGAACACAAATTAATAATCACAGTAAATCATTGGGCCACACCTTCAAGTACTTCATGTTTTCAGTATAATATAACTCAGATTCTTTAGCCTGACACTTGAGAACTCTCCCATCTCGCTTCCATGGGTTTTATCCTTCTTCTATATCTCACAGGCCATGCAAAACTCAAGAGTGATGTCTGTCCACATTCTTCTGAGGCATTCATGGCAGTGACTGCTCTCAGCATCCACATCTGTGCTTTGATCTCCTAGGGAAATACCTATATGTTCATCTGTAGAGATTCCTTTCTGTGGCTACCCGTAGGTTTTTACCCTGAGCATCCCCCAGTTGCCATGACTACTTCCTTCTGTACAGTCCACAGACTGCAATATTTCAACATACTTCTCAAGATAGATGTCTTCCTTGTGGGGCAACAACCATGTCCATTTCTCAATCCCAATATGTATCCCTTACCTGGATTATGAAAACTAGCCCATAGCAAGAGCAAAGAATACCAGGGCAATGGTGGCACAAACCTTTAACCCCAGCACTTGGGAGGCAGAGGCAAGCAGAGTTCGAGGCCAACCTGGTCTACAGAGTGAGTTACAGGACAACCGGGACTATACAGGGAAACCTTGTTTCAGTGGGGAAAAAAGAGTAAAGACTAAACAAACACCAGAACCAACATAGTTGGACCTCCAAATACTAAGAGTCAGAGGCCTCAACCACTGTTGCCCATTGGTGGGAATGCTTAGTCAGCACAGCCTAATCTTCCTGTTTATGAGAAGCTGGTCCGTCCAATTCTGCCTGAAAATTTTTCATCTAAGTGATTTGAGTCAAATTCCTATAATGGGGCTAAAGGGACAATTTTGGAGAGGTTTTCATCAAAATTCTAAGTCAGAAGATCCAAATCACCAACCACAGAGCAGAATATGGAAGTCAATGGTGCTTTGATGGTTTTAAAAATTATCCAAGCATCAATGTTCTTTGCCTACCTTCAACCGTTGTTTGGCTCTTAAAAGTACCTCAGCCACAACCCTCCATCTGAAGCAAGTTCCTTATGGGACAGTCACTCCTAAAATCTCTCCCACACTCCAACTATGAGTAGGTCTGCAGGGTAGTTGACTGCTCTGCTGTGGCATGTTCTCCAAGTGTGCTGAGATGGCACATGGCTGGGGGGTCGGGGGAGCGGGAATTTTCAGAGCAAAACACAGAGGAAACACACAGAGAAGGAAGTCTGCCAGTTCGGTTTGTACTCCAGCTCCATCCACTGCATCTTCTAAGGAAGATGGGCATCATGATGACACATAACCCACTCAAGTACGGACTTGTCTGGGGCCAGAAAAATCATCTTGGCTTCCACTGCTGCCAGGTAGCTCTGAGCCATCTACATATGATAATATAATATATGCAAGTCTGTTCAGATGAACAAATGACTCTTTTCCACTTCTATGAATCTATATCCTCTACAGCCATGGAGATGGTATAGGTCACAACGACATTCTTGAGAGTCTTGCTGCTTAAAGAAGACTGGCATGTGGCAGTCACTAAGAGGGGGTTCTGGGAGTGAGGTGGAGACACTAGGCCCATGGCAGAGATGAGAGCTAGATTTTCTGGAGGAAGTACCAGGTGTGAGGGAAAAAAAAAGGCAGAGAGGACCCACATGGGAGGGTCCATGTGGAGTGTTGCCTAGGAAACAAGGCTACAGAGTGAATTATAAATAATACAACAGGCCAAAAATTTCAACATAAATCCAAATTCACTGAGGATCTTTAGAAGATTAGCTTGGGAAATGAAGTGATTAAGGTTAAATTTTTAAAGTTAGATCATCTAAAATAAATAACCTTTGAGGCTATACCAAGGTATTTTAATAAACTTAACATCAAATTGTCTTCGTGTGCACATGTCAGTGCTTTTGTGAATTAATGCACACGTGTGTGTTCACCTAGAAAATTCTAGATGTTTCTTTTCTTCCATTATTTTGTTTGCTTTCTTGCTTTGTCCACTGATATTGTCATGAAATAATTCGGTCAAAGCTCTCCAAACAGAATGCAACACTGAGCACACCGCCATTTTAAGTTGACAAGACAATATATTCTACGGGAATGTACTAGATGTTGCTTGAGGTTTTTGTGGGTTTTTTTCCTACCTTGTTCCTTTTGTACTCTGAGTCTTCATGGGAATTGAGTTCTAATTTTTTAAAAGATCTGAGGTCTACAGTTGTGAAGTCCTCAGTTTTACCATCATGGAAAGCTACCTCTGTGGGTTTTGAACTGAATTCTGACATCTTTCGCAGATTGATTCTGCATCTGTGTTCCATTAAGGTTTATAGGAATGATTGACAATTCTCAATGAGGAAGAAGTCGTCACATGACTGATTTATAAGGGCCCCCACACTTTAGCTTATCTGCTAGTGCGCCTTTCACCTGCTTTGCTCGTATTTCTCAATTTTCTAACATTCCTGTTTTCACACAACCAAGACTTTAGGCAGCTAAACATTAAGCCTAAGAGACACCATCCCACCAGGGACACTCTCTAGATCCGAACGGAAAGTACGGGCACACATACTTGCCTGGCAGCAATGCCCTCTGTGGGGGGACACGAGCAAGTGAAAGAACCATGCCTGTCTCTGTCTCAGACTTCAGAGCGGGGCCAGGCACGCTGTTTGGCCTTTCCACACTTACTCCATAGAGATGCTTAGTAAATATAGTTCATAATCTGTGGGTCTATTCCTGTTTGTGTGTGTGTGTGTGTGTGTGTGTGTGTGTGTGTGTGTGTGTGTGAAAATTTAGAATGGGATTGTGAGATTAGCTAACTTGGGCCCCCATGCTTCCTACCCTGCATGTTAGCTCTGCTAGGCACACCTTTTGGTCCCAAGGTAGCCTTGAAGGTCTCCTATATCTGCCACAAGCATCTCTTGATCTGAAACAGTTAGCTTTTCCTCTTTTTTTACTCCCCGTTCAAATTCGGAAGTCGCTCAGTTGAGAGACTGATTTCCACCAACATACTAATGGCTCAGGGGTATTTTGTTATGCTGCTTCATCCTAGAGACTAGAATTGGCTTGCCCTTGTTCAGAGACATAAATCTAACAAGATTATAGCAAAATGTTTCCAGAGCAATTTAGTTTTCGCCCCGCCATTTGGCAAGTACCTGCAGTGGGATGTTGCCGCGGTGCCAAGGTTTCACTGGGGCTGCACGTCCAGGTGGGGTAGCTGTGGATCTTGATTTTTTTAGCCACATGCTGTCAAATGAGCAATGCAGGCTTTCAGTCTGAAGGCAGCAGGTCATCAGGGGTTTAGCGCTGCAGGCTAGACTGCAGGGAAAACCTGGGCTTTGTGGATGTTCAATGAGATTTGCTGTGAGGTAAGAATAAAGAGTGGGGAAATGAAGAGACAAGAGACCAGCTGACTTCCCCCTGCGTTCTGGAGCACGGTGAGGCTAGCCGTCCACTTCAAAGCTGAAATTTATTTAATAGAATACCTGTGAGGAGAAATAGACCTCTGATAGGCTAGTGCTCACAAAGATGCCAAGGAAACACAACAAAAGCATACGATGAAACCGGATGAGGTTGTACATGGGGCTGTGACATGGGGCTTCTCCTGCCAACTCAACACAGCCCAGGGTCATTTGGGAAGAGGAGTCCTCCGTGGAGGCCCACATCAGATTGGCCTGTAGCTATGAGGCATTTTATAATTTCTAATTGTTATAGAAGGACTGAGACCACTGTGAGGGCTAGCATCCCTGAGTGGGCTTGGCCTATCTAGGAAAGGAAGCTGAGCAAGCCAGTGGGAGTGAGCCAGTAAGCAGCAGTCCTCCATGGTTCCTGCCTCTACTCCTGCTTGAGTTCCTGCCCTGACTTCCCCCAGTGATGGCCTGTGACCTGGAAGTATAAGCCAAATAAACCAGTTTTGCTCCCCAAATGCTTTTGGTTACAGTAGAACACAGCAACATAAGCAAGCTAGTGTAGCCTATAATACCACAAGTGGGGAAATGGAGTCAGGATGTCAGAAGTTCAAGGCTATCCTCAGCTATATAGTAAGTTAAAGGCCAGCCTGGGTAATATGAAGTCTTGTCTCCCAGGCAATAAACAAAACTGCAAAACACCAAAACTATGACTACATAAATAGCAACAGAAGTCAAACCTTACTACACATAGCAAGTAAGAATAAAATTCCACTAAGATCTTTGAAACTCTAACCAAAAGATCTAGGGTTTGGGCTACAAATCAAAATATTAAATCTGTATAGTTTACTAAATAATTGACAATATATTAAAACAATAGCATTCACAATAGGAGCAGAATCTTGTAAAACTGGAAAACCATTGAAATCACACACACACACACACACACACACACACACACACACATACACACACACACATACACACACACACACATATTGAGTCAATAAAGCATGCATATTCTTAGGAACAGCTTGAGAATGTATCAAATGTTCCATTAACAATGCTTAGCCTAAGGATGTAGAAATATGGGTAATCTTCATTTCTTTGCTATACTTTATATGCCCAATTTAAATAATCAAGGCTTACAGCAAGAAAACTAATGGTTTGTCTAAAAAAATAAAAAAAAAACCTACCAATCATTTAGGATACCTTACACATTTAAGTGCATTTTTCATTGTTATAACAAAATAATAGAAACTTAATGGTTTATATTTTAAAAAGTATATTTGGAGTTTTAGAGACTGAAATTCTAAGATCAGGCGGGACCCTTGGTTTGATCTTTTGCAAAGGTTTCATGCCCACAATGCCATGGTGGGAGAAGTGGCCAGGAGATCCTGTACCTGCTGACACAGTGAGCCAGAGAGGGGAAGGGGTCAAGGGGTCAGCCAGTCTGACTTTTTGACAAAAGACTAGCTCTTGTAGGAACTAACTGGGAACTCATAACAACAGTTAACCCTTTCTGAGGTCAGGGCCCACAGTGAACTAGACTGTGCCCTAATCAGTACTAAGCCCCATTCTATGATTTTCAACCCCTCCCAATAGCACCATGCATGCTGGGGGATGAGATTCTAGATATATGGTTCCTTGCAGTAGGGGAAACACTAAAACCAGTTCTAAATTATAGCTCTCTCAATCTCCCTCTCCCTCCCCACCACACTGCCCCTCTGTGCCTATGTGTCTCTCTCTCCCCCACCTCTCTCTCTCTCTCTCTCTCTCTGTATGTGTATATGTGTGTGTGTGTGTGTATAAAAGGCACAAAACATTCAGTATTTACTTCTGTTGGCTGAGAGGCTCAATGGAGCTTTAGCTTTTAAATGTCAGTGAAAACCAAAGCGGAGACTCCACTTGTATAGCCTCTAAGTGTGGTTAGCTTCACATTACTTTTATCTGATGAAAAGAAGCTAACAAAAAGCATGCCAAGAACAAAGTCAAAGAGGAGGAAAGAGAAGCCAGCCAGCATCCTCTTGGGTGGTAGCTGGAGCTGGGGACAGGAGCACCAGAGTAAGACAGGACATTTTGCCAAATACTGATTCTGTGATAACAGGATTGAAAAACACCCGGTTTCCATCCCATAAAACAAAGACAAAAGCCATCTGTAGACATCTCGTAGAAGTAAATCAAGCTGAATTGAGGTTGTAAGGACGCTACCAGAATTAGTCTATGGTATCTGTCCTTTCTGGTTGAAGAAAGTGTCCCTTCCTGGTGAACTCTGAAATATGTGTGGTGGTAATGTATTTAGGAGGGAGGTTTTTAGATAATTGTTATTTTAATTTTGCTGTTGTGTTGATCCTGCTTTTGAATTTCGCTTCTAGCATGAGTAAATTCTCATAAACAAAAGAAAGGACAAAAGAAAGGATTTTGTTAGCTGACTGAATTAAGGTGCATGTGTCCCCTGGGATAGTTTTCCTGGGACAGAGTGAGGGGTCCTCAGTTCCCACTGAGCTTTTGCAAGACTTTCTGAAATGGCTACAGACAAGAACACATAAAGGCAGCCGGGCATAGTGGCGCATGCCTTTAATCCCAGCACTTGGGAGGCAGAGGCAGGCGAATTTCTGAGTTCGAGGCCAGCCTGGTCTACAGAGTGAGTTCCAGGACAGCCAGGGCTACACAGAGAAACCCTGTATACCCGGACACAGTGCTTGTGAGAAATGTTTAGAAGGGTGTGTGCCTACCAGGAGCAATGCCATCAGCATGAAGGTGAGTTGAGAATGGAGGTTGAAAGCTGTTGTGTAGAGGACAACAGTGGTTGACTTCAATACTTTCAACAAATTAGGGGAAACATAAGGAATTCACAAACCTGGCCCTGCCTTCTCTAGATTCTGAACCCATCTTCACACAGGCTTTGGGTGTGACTGAAGAAAGAACTTCCTGATCTGCAGTGCGACTGCACCAGCCTGCATACACACACACACACACACACACACACACACACACACACACACACACCCCACAGGTGGAGGCCAACAGATGACTTCTCCTTCTACCATGTGGGTCCCAGGAATCAAATTAAGGTCCTCAGGCTGGGTGGCAAGCATTTGCCATCTTCCAAGCCCTCAAACATATATTTTTTTGAATCCCAAATCTTTCATAGAAGTCCATTCTTTCAGGGTAGCTGAAGGGCAGAGAGCAGATAAATTTGAAACTCTAAATGTATTTTCATGATGTCTATCTTGATGACCCATGAATATTAAAATGCCGGTGCCTTAGCTAATCTATTGCTTTTGAAACTAGTCTGTCAGGCAAATCACTCCATCCATCTCACTTGATTTTGCCCCCTTGCACCTAGACCCAGAGCAAAATCCAAACACACAGAGGTTGATAGCTTTCCTATCCATGCTCAAGCAAACTCCTCAGAACAGTTTTATTTACTAGATTGCCTTTTAGGAAGGAGAATTTGGGGTTTTAAGCAAATGGGAAAGCATAGTTTACAGAACTGTTTTGAGGAGGGCGGCAGTGTGCAGTTATATAGGTTGTACACTAAATAGAGGTACAACCTCTACATTAGCCCTGATTGAATGCTGAGTAATGGATGCTGAGACTGGACTGGACCAAGGTTCTCAGCAGCAGTGGGGGACAGAGGGAGAGGGAGGGAAGGAGAGAGGGAGGGAGAGGGAAGGGAGAGGAGAAGAGAGGGAG
>NC_034590.1:138535476-138541975 GCF_900095145.1 Mus pahari | reverse complement strand
AGGGAGGGAGGGAGGGAGGGAGGGAGGGAGGGAGAGAGAGAGAGAGAGAGAGAGAGAGAGAGAGAGAGAGAGAGAGAGAGAGAGAGAGATTCTAACCTGTGGTATTCCATGTGAGCTTATTTGCAGATAAAACCTCTCCATGCTGGAACTATAAGGAAGTCTTTTTTTCCCCTTTCAATTTTTTTTTTTTTCCTTTTGGGACTGGCATAGCTCAAGCTTAAACTCTTAATCCTCCTACCTCAATCCCCTAAGTACTGAATCCTCACTTCCACCAGCCCTTCTGTGAGCTACAAGGTGAGGTATTTATTTACTGAGTACTCTCATCCTTTGTGGCCAGCATCCTAAAGAAAGGAGGGCATTTGCATACAAAGGGAACACAATATGAAGACACAGGAATCCCATATGCAGCCCATGGGATGCCTGTGGCTAGAAGCAGGAAAAAAAATCCTTCCTCACAGATACTGGCTCGAGCTTGGACCTCTAGTAATGTTTCTGTGTTGACTTTCAGCTTCTGAACTACAGGACGATACATTTCTGTTGCCTCGGCTTCCAGTACACACTACTTGGTTGTCAGGTTATCTCCAATCTTCCCCACCTCTCTAATCCAGGCTTCTTTTCTCTACTTTCTGATCTGGCCTTTTTGACAACCTGGGCACCCGGCTTTACCTCCCTCTTCTGCTCTGGGCTCCATGGAGTAGACAATAAGTCAGAGCTAAGTCTCCAGAGAGGGGACACTCATGTTCATCATAGTTACTCCGAGTTGCTTGTCTCAGGTTTTGCCTAAGATAACGTGTCTATTCCATCGCCATCGTTTTAACTGTGGCTAGTGGGTGGGAAGTATACATGCAAAGCTGCACCTAGCAAGTGGCTTCCAGATGAGAACTGGGTACCCACTCATAGAGCATCATTTGGGTCAAAAGCAATTAGATTCTATCCTCAAAACCAGTGGTCTCTTATTGGCCATTATCTGTGACAATGAAGTATCTCCACACTGTCTGTCTTACTATCTACCCGGCAAAAAGACATTTTTGTGACCATTCAAATTGATTTTTATCTTAATCATAACCATATGTAAGATTGATTCAAGATATAACTTGTCAAGATAGTAGATGAAGCAAACCACAGCAATCCAGACACCAGCACCTTCCAGGAAATGCTGTGACCTGACTTAGCAATGCGCACCGGAGAAACCGCACTCCCAAGCCAGGACTCAGTTGTACTATAGCAGCCTGACTTTTCCAGATGATGAATGCAACCTTTCTTCTTTAGGGAATGAGAGGAAGATTCATCAGTAGGCCACTTTCTCTGATTATTATTGTGATATCCTGACATCTTACAATGAGTTCAGTCTTCATTATGAAGGTCATGCATGCCTCTGTTCTCAAAGGCTTTGTAAGTGTATCTGCCATCTCAGGACAGGCGCGTCCTGCACAGGCACAGCAGTACGCATGCGCGCGCACAGAGAGCAAGAGCGAGAGTGAGACAGAGACAGAGACAGACAGAGAGAGAGACAGAGACACAGACACACACACACACACACACACACACACACACACACACACACACACATTCTCATTGTCACAGAGGAGCTTTGGAGATTCCATCATTCTTTCCCTGGGGAGTTATCAGTGGTGAAGCATGGGAGCTCCCACCACTCTTTCTGGCATATAAACTACTGTAGTCCTCAGTTATATGTATGAGTTCTACCCAGCAAGGCTGTCCCATACCATTAAATAAGATATGTGTGCCCGGAGCTGGGCGTGGTGGCGCACACCTTTAATCCCAGCACTTGGGAGGCAGAGGCAGGCAGATTTCTGAGTTCGAGGGCAGCCTGGTCTGGTCTACAAAGTGAGTTCCAGGACAGCCAGGGCTACACAGAGAAACCCTGTCTCGAAAAAAAAAAAAAAAAAAAAAAAAAAAAAAAAAAAAAGATATGTGTGGCCAAAATGGGAGTTTCATTACATGTTCCCAATTTAACTCCATGGACACAGGAACGACCCTGTGCACCTTGAAAACCTAGGCTCTGGGTTGCCTTTGGGACTGAACCTCTCTGAATCTCTTCTCTTGCATGTAAAAACTGCTGTATAGGGGCTGGCGAGCTGTCTCAGTGAGTAAGATCACTGACTGCTCTTCTGAAGGTTATGAGTTCAAATCCCAGCAACCACATGGTGGCTCACAACCACCCGATATGAGATCTGACACCCCTTTCTGGTGCGTCTGAAGTCAGCTACAGTGTACTTATATATAATAATAAATAAATATTTGGGCTGGAGCAAGCAAAGACTGAGCGAGCAGGGCCAAGTGGAGCGAGTGGGGTTGACCAGAGAGAGAAGAGGTCCTAAAAATTCAATTCTCAGCAAACACATGAAGGCTCACAACCATCTGGACAGCTACAGTGTTCTCACATACATAAAATAAATAAATCTTTAAAAAAAAAACCAAAAAGAATGCTGTACAGAAGCCGTTAATCTTTGAAATGGGTGTATCAGGGTAAGAGAAAGGTCTTCCCTCAGATACTCCAGAGCTTCATGGTTCTGCTGCAGAAATGGTGGTTCTTCTGTTTAGCTTGGTTTGTGGGGAGGCTTTCTTGCTGGTATTACGGACCTAATGTACTCTCCCCGATAAGTGGCTTTGACATACGTTGGAACACACAGTAAATATAAATTCTCAAGCATGCCTGGAGAGTCAAGGTCCAGGAAACTGACATATCAAGACCTCATGTGACTGTTGCACACTCAAGCCTGAAGACCCTGGTGTAGGTAAGGGAAGGACTGGACCTGGGTTTAGAGGACTGGTGCACTAATCACTGGTCTCTGAAGATAGTGAGAGAAATCTGGGGTACCTGTAGGTCTGGGAAAGGGTATTCAAAGATAGGCTGGCAGGGTGGTGAGAACATGGGGTGGCAGAGGCAGCACAGAAGCCCAGACCAGAGGTGACAAAGGATTTCGAGAGCAGAGCTTCTTCCCAGATTGCTTGGTTTTATTGTTGTTACTGCTGTTGACGATGTCGTTGGGTTGTTTGTTTGTTTGCTCTCATGCAATTGTTTTTTAACCTATGTACCTCAGACTAAACTATTTTTACAAAGTTCTATGGCTTGAAGTAAGTGTATGTGGTGGTGACTTTAATTTAGAGAGAGAGGGATGTGCTTTTAAATACTTACCAAGATATGATAAAAATATCTGTGGACAAAGAACAAAGTAAAAGTTCACCATGATGTCCAAAACTCAGGACTAGGTAGGGTCTTTCAGCCCACATATTACTGGCCATTCAGACTGATGTTTCTTTGTGGAACTGTGATATTAATCATAGGAAGGTTGCAAGATCTCCAACCACGGAATGCAGTTAAATAGCTCTATCTCAAGTTGTGGTCACCAAAAATATCTGCTGTCACTGAGGAACAGAGGAAATCACCCCTGTTTGAAAGGCATGGCTTTGGAGTCTTCTGAGGCCACTAGATCTTCTTAAGGTTATGTAATGACTCGGGTAATTGAGATGTGATGAGTCTTTTTTGACTAAGTGAGAAGTGTTCAGCTAATCCTGGCTGGCATTTAAGGGCTAGTGCAATGGAAGACAGCTCTTATTGTAAAAATTGATGAGAGTATTTGCAAAGTACCTGATGGAGGCAACCCCTCTTTCTTTTTCATTTCAGTTGTAAACACATTGGTAGGTCCTGATCCACCATGTTCACGGAGGTGTGGTATCTGCTCTTTGTCAGGAACTGTGAAGGATCTAAGGTTTTTGTGAAATTTGTAAGCTAACAGGCCAGCCTGCTCCAGCTTCATGAATATCCACAGATATCCCGGGTGGGGTCAGGATCCTAGTTGTCTATTAGTACAGTCTTGGGAGTGACTGGGGAAGCAGCATTTTCTAGAGCTGGTTTTACAATCACCGTTTCTATCAGATGTTACAAAGAAGGTGAAATGACGCATTCATGCTATGCACAGAGGGCTGCCAAGAAGCAAACGGGCTCACAGGAGCAGAAATGTCACTGTCTCTGCTTTGGAGGGAGGCACGTTGTCTACCATATAGGGCTGTTCATCGTGCAGATAGACATTGTTGTGTAAACAAGCTCAGATAGACTGTCAGCGCCTCTATCCACTGAATATATAAGGCCATGAGGCAATGACCAGCACTGCTCCAAGCTTTTAGGGACTGGAGTCATGTAACGCCCTCATAGCCGGTACTCGGGAGATCGTTAGCAAGCATCTTTCGGGTATATCATCGAAACACATTACAAAGTCCCCTAGATGAGTTTTAACAAGTCATGTTTAGTCCCAGGTTGACACAAATAGACAGATTTATTAGTTTATAATTGTTATTATCATAACAAACTGCCATGCACTTAATGGATTCAAGCAACACAGACCTATCTGAGACCTGTAGGTTAGAAGTTTGGAATGGGTCTTGGTGGGTTTAAGTTAAGGCATCAACTCTGCCACACTTCATCGGTAGGTTCTGGAGAGAATCTATGTTGCCTTCTCTACCGTCTAAAGACCTAAAGGCCACCATACTCCTTGACTTGGGACCCTTTGCTCAATTCTTAAAACTATCAACATCACATCTTTGAACATCCCTGCCTCTGATCTTCCTACCTCTCTCTTCATCTCTAAGGCCCCTTGTGCTTACATTGAGAACACCCGAGGCATTCTCCCCATTCAACATTCTGATTTCAATTAGAGCCTCCGCCCAGTCCATTTTGTCACAGAAGGCAACACTGTCGAAGTTGGGGGGATTCAGCTGTGGCAATCCTGAGCGGCTATGACTGTGCTTCCCACAGGCCCTTCTGTAGCCAGACAGTCTTATCTTCCAGTAAGATTCTCCTAGTTCTACAGCACAGTCATTCTGAGTTTGGAATGAGAAATGAACTTTTCCCTTCACACTCTTTCTTCCTTCTATAATTTACATTTGGAGAGACTGTAAAGTATATTTTTACAAGTCCCCGTTTAGCACTCAAAGTACGCCGGGAACCAGGTGCTTTCCAAGAAATACTAGGCAACACATGTCGGTGATAAACTATGTTTATTTGTGATTTCCGCATTATATAGAGGAGATTATGGATATTTTTGAGTCTTCTATAAATTTCCTCCATAAGAGAACGTTTCTGCCAAAAAGTAATGAGAGATTCCTTAATGTCTTGGAGAGGGTAATAACACATGGCATAAGATCAGCTCTTATCTGTCAGAGGAAGAAAAAAAAAAAAAACTGAGCTGAAAGCTCTAGTCAGTGCCTGACCCGAACATCTCAGCTCATCTTCAACACAAACCCATTAGGTTGGTGTAGTGTGTCCGGTGTGCAGAGTACATCACGTTACCCAAGGCCCAGGACTTTGCAAGTGGGTAAGGCCCAAATCCCTCTCAGGCTTCCTAACTGTGCAACCCTGATGCTTCCAGTAGCTGAAAGTCTTCCTTGGGTCTCAGTTATTTTCTTTTTGTAAAAATGGCATGTATATAGAAATACACAAAATATATCATGATCATGCAAACAGATACAATTGTTACCTAGATTAGAGAAATTGGCAAATGTGGTCCATGGCTGAATTCAGTCCTATTCCTCCTTCCCCCTTCGTATAAGGTTTTTATTGGAACGCACGACTGCTGATTCATTCACATGGTATCTGTAACTGCTTTCAGCTACAGTGGCGGTGTTGGGTAATTGTGATAGAAACCAGATGGCACTACAAGGCTAAAATAACTTCTATCTGTCCTTTCACAGGACTCATTTGTATACTGATAACTAAAAGTATATGTCACCTTGACTATGCCATGTGGTTGGATTAAACAGAATGTCTATGTGTGTGTGTGTGTGGGGGGGTTCAGATAAGATTACCATTTGAGTCAGTGGACTCAATAAGGCAGATTGCCCTGTGCAGTGAGTGCTTGTGTGTGTGTGTGTGTGTGTGTGTATGTGTGTGTGTGTGTGTGTGTGTGTGTATGCACACATGCACATGTGTACTCCTGTGTGGTGTAAGCCATTGAGGCTTGGATGGAATGAAGAAGCAAGGAAAAAAGAATTTTATATGTGTCTTTTCTCCTAACTGCTTGAGATGGGACATCAGTCTTGTGCCCTCTGACCAAGACATAACATCGACTTCCCTAGACTTCATGCCCTCTAACTAGGACTGAATCTACACCACCATCTTCCCTTTGCCTCCAGCTCACAAATGTCAGACGGTGGGGCCGTGGGGCCACCACAGCCCCATGGGTCAGTTCGTTATGGTGCCCCTCTCTTACTCCTGGGTATGCATGTTCTGTTCCTCTGAAGACCTTCGACTCTTACTGCAGTCCAGGAAGAATCTTGCAAACACCCTGCCAAATCTTCAGTATGTTGCTCCCTCTCACACCCACCTCTCTGCCCTGTCAGTAAGCACTGGTCTATCTTTTGGTGTTTTTTTTTTTTTTTTTTTTTTTTTTTTTTTTCTGAAATAAATTTAGAACCTAAGTATTGATAGTCTAAATAATTCTGTTTTGTCTTTTTATTTTTCTCAACAAGAAACTATCTT
>NC_034590.1:138533079-138535409 GCF_900095145.1 Mus pahari | reverse complement strand
TGCTCCCTCTCACACCCACCTCTCTGCCCTGTCAGTATGTACTGTTTTTTTTTTTTTTTTTTTTTTTTTTTTTTTTTTTTTTAATGGTCTTCTGAAATAATTTTAGAACCTAAGTATTGATAGACTATATAATTCTGTTTTGTCTTTTTATTTTTCTCAACAAGAAACTATCTTAATAACAGATGAATCGTTTCTGAGCCTGGTTATGTGCACGTGTGTGCACACATGCGTGCAGACTGATGAGTATGTATGTAGAAATAGACACAGGGCTTGGGTTAGTTGTTGCTGTGGTTTATTGATCATCCTAGGTCACTTCCTAAAAGGTGTATGCCAGTTGGCACATCACAGACAGACACTATTGAATATGCAAGGATTTTGTTTGCCTATTTGCTGAGGATATCTGGAGGCCAAGTCATCTCAGTGTGCTTTAATGGCATCTCCATGACATGGATCCTAGGAACTTGCTACACTTGGCCCACCAGAATTCCCTTGCTCTCTAAAGTGCTCGTTCACGCTTTCCTCCCCTTTCCTTGTCAGGTTCTATACATCATTTCTCATTGATTTCCATGTCTTTATCGATTCTAGTCTCCCATCCCCCAGCCCCCACGTCAGCTCTATCTTATATAACAGCTGCTGCCTCATATGCCTTGACAGCGCTTCTTCTATCGTTCTCAGTGAAAATAAAATCTTGATTTTTACTGTCAATTTGGTTGTGTTTTCTTTTATAGTGTACTCTTGTGGCTTAAGTTCTTCCCTGAAGATACTCTCCGGTGTGATTCTTCCATGCTTAAAGGTTTTTCCTGATAATAGTTTCCTTTTTTACCTTTCTAAGGCTATACAACCCTTTCTCTTAGAGTTTACTTACATATAGAGAATCCATTTCCATAGAGGATCATTTAAAATGCTAATCCCTTTTTTTTTTTGATAGATTGCTAAGCTACACACTGGTTCATGCCATCCTGGGCTATGAGACCCTGGCTCAAAAGAACAAAATATAGCAAAGGATAATTTCCATCTGACTTCTCTCAGGATTTCTTCTTCATATCCAGAATGGCAATGTGCACACAGGCAAGTTATCCAAGTTACCTATTTTTCTCACTGGCATATTTATATAGCTGCATAATACACTGTCATAATTACTAGAGAATAAGTTGTGACAATTCTTAGAGCAATACTTCTCACTTTATTCTACCAGGATATATGTGGCTGTTTTGTGTATCTACATTTTAGAACTAACTTGTCAGTTTCTAGAAATTATTTTATATACCAATTGTAGAGAAATTGGCATTATTTATAATACTTAGTATTTCAGTCTATAATCATAATTTATTGATACATTGATTACCTATAACAGACATGTTCAGGAAAGTTGCATGTCTTACATATATTTAGTTATATTTATACCTAAGAGGTTCATATCTTCAAAATATCTTCTGTGGGCTCTAACTTGTAGGTTCCAGTTGATGCATTCTATGTATAGCCAGAAACTTGCTAGACTTCCCCACATAGATTTGAAGGTCTTTCTGGGTGTCTCTTTGTTTCCAGCAGTGGTGAGAACTGTTTTCCTCTGTTACCTCTCCCTCTGCCTTCCACCTCTGACTGGACTCTGGCTCCATGTTAAAACAGCAGCTAAGGGAAGAAGAGGAACTCCCAGGCTTCTCCTTCAGAGGAGAAGCATAGGATACTTCGCCACAAAGCCCTGTAGCTGCTGTTTCTGCCCATAGTCCTTTTGGGAGTCACATGTTTCTCTTTGCATCTCTCATTTTCTAGAAATAGATTGTATTTGTCATGAGCCTTTTCTTTATATAGTAACATGTTATTCGATATCTGGAAAAATGTTTATATGTAAGCCATATAAACTCAAAGAAAAGGGGAATATTCGATGTGTTAATATGGCTATTTACATGAATTGGAATTCTAAACCTATCTTGGAACTATCTTGCATTCTCAGAGTAAAACCAGAAGGTTCCTGTGCCTTGTCTTATTATATGTTGCTAGACTGTTTAATAACATTTCGCTTAGGAGTTTTGCACCTGTGAGGTACATTGGTTTATAGTTTTTTTTATTATACTTATAAAATGTAAGCTAAGAGTTATGCTTGCTCATTATGTGTGAGTGGGGTGTGCTAAGGATATCGTGTTTATTGTGTTCTACTCTTAACTCCTCTCCATATAAGGCAGTACTTCCTAGTTCTCCTTGAAGCTCTGTTAGCCAATAGGAATAGGAATACAAAGCACTTTGCATGAATCTTGCATCACACAAGAATGGCAGTACCTGGCATCTGGACGCGATCGACCTGCGCCTTTCCTGCCCAGGAGGGGTGTTCGCCT
>NC_034590.1:138508685-138533068 GCF_900095145.1 Mus pahari | reverse complement strand
TACACACATAACACAGTCTCTGAGATTCTTACATTTATGAGTCCTTCACTGGAATTTTTGTGATTTATTTCAAAGGATAATAAAACCTGGAATACTAGGTGATAAAAAAAAAAAAAAAAAAAAAAAAAAAAAAAAGAATGGCAGTACCTTGTCTGTGTTTTCCTGTGTAAAGGCTGTATTTAGAGTTATTTCATGGTGAAGGAGGACGAGAGGGCATGCATGAGTAACAGCGCTTGAGTGTTGAGGCTATTCATTCTCTTGTTCTTTTGTAGAAAAGAGTCTTGGAAAATTGAAATAGTCTTCATTGAGGGCTGAGGGCAAACCCACCAACATTTTCCTTAGTTGTGACTTCTGGCCACATTCTCTCAATAGTTTTTAAGCTCTCTGGGCCTTTTCTCTTAAAGCCAATTTCTTCCCAGCCCATCCAAACAAGTTAGTAACTTAGCCACTGATCTCATTTTGAAACGTTTGTGACACTTGCTGAGCATCCATCACTTCCTTTGTGGTACCAATCACGTGTTCTTTGCTTCTTACTGACTTGGTCTGAAGTTTCTTGTTTTATTGAATTTTTTACAAACCAACTTTCCTGGCTTTGTGTGTTCTCTTTATTTTGTGTGTCCTTTGTGTGTTCTCTTTATTTTGTGTGTCCTTTCAGAAGCTACTTTCTGGCTTCGTTTTTATTTCCTTTTTATTTCGCTTTGAGATTATGTGGCTTTTATTGTCATTTCCCAGATAAATGCTACCTCATTATTTTTCAGATGTTTCAAATATAATTATCAACAGCTATAAATCCCCACTGCGATCTCTTCTATTGTATCGATATGAAAGAGTAATTTCAATCTTTTAGTTTGGCTTTTTAATTTTTTTCTTTGATTTGTTCTCCAACTGATAGCTTATGTTGCAGTAGCTTTCTTAATTTTTAAATCAATAAGGGGCTTTTAATTGTGTTTTTCTATTGGTTTTTAGATTACTTGCAGTGTTCCAGAGAACATAGTATCTATCATTTCTATCCTTGAAAATGTGTTGAATCGTACATTGTTGTTCAATATTTTTAAATGTCCTTGTGTACCTAAGAAGAAAATATATTTTCTACTCATTGATTATAATGTATTCATAAAAGTTCGGCCAGCCAAATTATTAATTAAACATGTCTATGGTGGCTAGTTTTATGTCAACTTGACATAGGCTAGAGTCATCTGAAAGGAGAGAACCCCAATTGAAAGAAAGAAAAAAAAAAGCCTTCATAAGATTGAGGTGCAGGCAAGCTTAGAGAGCATTTTCTTAATTAGTGAGTGGTGTGAGAGAGCCCAGCCCACTGTGGTTGAAGTCATTCAGCTGGTGGTCCTGGGTTCCATAAGAAAGCAGGTTGAGCAAGCCATGAAGAGCAATTCAGTAAGCAGCACTCCTCCATGGCCTCTTCATGAGCTCCTGCTTTCAAGGTTTCTGCCCAGTTTGAGTTCCTGCCTGACTGCCTTCAATGGCAATAAGCAGTGTTATGGAAGTGTAAGCCAAGTAAACCCTTTCTTCCCAACCTTGCTTTTGATCATAGTGTATTTCATCACAGCAATAGTAGAACAATGGTTTTTGCAGTCTTTTTCTTGTAACAGTTTTTAAAGGCACTGTATTAATTCCTCTGATTACTAACTTCACATGTCTTTTAATAATTCTGTCGATTTTGATTTATATAGTTTGTAGGTAAGTTATTGTGTTAAAGACATTTAAGACAGTATAAAAAATCACTGTGGTAAGTCTTTGAAGCTTTAAGTTAATCGCTCTGGTTTCATCATTACATATCATACATATACATATACATATATATTAGAATGTCATATACCACTCAATTTCCATAAATAATGTGACATTATTATGAACCCTTTGAGTATAAGAAATAAAAGAATATAAAGTAGTTTTCTGATAATGTGAATCATTTATCCTTATGAAGAACTATATTTATTTATAGTGATACATTTTTTTTCCTAAAATTTGTTTAATATTGAAATAACTATAGTATTTATAATTTTACATGTTTTAACATTTCAGGTTCTCATATTTTATGTATACATTTTATAAATGGCATATAATTACATTACATTGATACTTTTATGTTTATTTCCCATCCATACTACTATCTTCACTCAGTAACTGGATGAGTTTTTTTCACTTGCAGTAACATACTCATTACATACTATCCCCATCTGTCCTTTCTCCCTTCCTTTTCTCCCTCATTCCCTTCTCCCTCCCTTTATGCTTTCTTCCTTCCTTCTTCCTCTCTCCCTCCCTCTCTTGGTCTTTCTCCCTCATTCTTTCCTTCCTTCCTTTTTTCTTTTATCCTATATTTAGTTGGTTTTCAAGCTCATACCCTTTCTCCTTTTACTGATTTTGATTTTTAGTCTAATTCCACATACATTGCCATTTGCTAAATGGAAGTCGTATGTTTTATTTCTGAAATTTTGTGGTTACTTTAACTATCTTATAATAAATGTGTATATATATTCTGTGTATGTGTGGTGGTGGTAGAGGTGGTGGTGATGGTAGTGGTGGTGGTGGTGGTGGTGGTGGTGGTGGTGTTGTGTGTGTGTGTATAAGTATTCCATACTATTTGGTTGAATCTTTGAAATTTTACATCCTGATCTGTCCAAAGGACATTATTTTGTGCCCTCTGATCAGGTGTGAAACTTGAAGGGCTACTTTCTGCCTCCCAGATGGTACATTTCCCTCCTGCTCCGTCCCTTGGTTGGAGTGGCACTCACAGGGTACACAAAGGCCTCAGGTGCAAATGACCTGCAGGTGACTTCTCACTTGCTCTCAAGGCTGTCCCGACTGCACTCAGCCTGAGCCTCAAACCTCAGCTCCTCATGACAGCTCACATCCTTAGGAGACTTATGAGGCATAGGAAGCACGCTAGCCATTATCTTCTAACTTAACGCACATCATCCCGGCAAGCTGGGCAAGGCAGGGAGAGTCGATGCTGTTTGGCAGAAGATAGAGCTGAGACCACAGCTGAGGCCACAGCTTTACCCTCTTATTTAGTGCCCATCAGCCACCATGCTCAGTTTCTATATAACACGAATGTAAATATATTCTCCAAGCAAAGAAATCTGAGAGCAATGCACTGTCCAGTTAACATCCCAGTTCTACTAACTGGGCTGAGTATAAGATTGTACTTTCTAGGGATTCCCATTGTTACTGGACCCATTGTCAGTTTTATTAATGAGTATCAGAATCTTAGGGACTGCAGCTCCTTCACCCTCTATCCTCTCCTTCCTCCCTTTCTGTCTTCACTACTCCGATCCCTTGCTGTCTTGTTTCTCTTGCTTTCTGTCCTCCTTCTCTTAAGTTCCTCTTTCAACAGCTACTTACTCGAGTTTTACTGAAATTAAGCTGAAGAACTACGAAGGGAAAGTGACAACGCTAGACATGTCCCAGGTGGATTGTGTTTCCAGGCTCAGATGTTTGAGAAAACAATAGGAACCTATGTGACTTCAGTGCACTCCAGCAAGACTGGCTTCAGTATGCTTATCAGAATATGACACTGTGTTCAGTGCAAGCTGTCACTCACTCTGATACCCAAACTACGACATCCCAAATCTTCAGTCCCAAGGAAAGAGCCTCTGCCTGTACCATGTTATCCATGACATCAGTTAGCCTTGCTTTCTGTCTGTTGAATCTCTTGTTCATTTCCCTTTTCTACCTCTGCGAGGTATGCATCCCTCTGAAACTTCTGGAACTTCTTGGTTGCCAGGTACTAACCCTCCAGTCAGTTCTGAGATTCAATGGTAACTTGTAAAATAAAAAAGTTATCTCCAGTTATCTCCCTTCCTCAGAAGGGAGTTCTGCAGTCAGACTGTCTATATCTAGACTTGTAACTTTATTTAATAATATAGTTACTTGAGTTAATGTGCAAAAACAAGTGTGTCCCCAGGATGGAAATGGACACAGAGTAGAGTGGTCACAATGGATCTTAGTACAGCTGGTACTCTTTACTCAGCGTTATGGATACCTTCATAGTGTGTTCTCCTTAAAAGTCTCTGCCATTTCAGGGAGGGGACTTTTAGGTCCTCCACACCTACCATTGCCCAGGCCAATGCACATGCTTGGTGCTATTTGCTGAGGCCCAGTTTTAGATAAATATAAAGTATTCCCAGGTTTCTTGTCTCCCATGAGGATGGTAGTAGACAAGTATCTCTTGGAACCCTATCTCCAGTTAAGCCCACTGGGACCTTATTAGACCATGCTGGCTCCCCATCATCATTGCCCAGGCCAATCAATATGCTGTGTACTATTTTTCAGAAGCTTAGTTTTAGATGAACATGAAGTATCCCAGAAGGTTTCTTGTCTCCCATGAGAACGGTGGTAGACAGTATCTCTTGAAGTCATATCTCCAGTTAGGCCCACCTGGGATCTGAAGTAAAAAAATAAAAATAAAAATAAAAATAAAAATCTGGTTTCTTTAACAACTCAGCTGTGTCACATGATGAGTTCTGGAAGCTGTCTTGTGAGAGGGCATGCGATGTTTTGATGAAAACAGACACTTGAGAGGCTGTGTGATGGTTAGAAAGAATACAAATGGAACTCACCAACAGTGAGAGGATGCTCTTGCATTGCTACAGGGTGCAATGCTTTGCTTCTTCATGCGTCTTTGCTGGTCTTCACTTCCCGGCTGATTCTGGCCACTTCCGCTAACTCATATCAGTTTAGTGGAGTTCTGCTGTTTCTGCTGGCTAGTGTCGCTGCTACTGATTTGTGTTTGCTGTTTCTTATTGAACTGGCTTGCTGGTATCCTGACAGTGAAGAGTGGAACTGCCCCAATGAATTACTTCTAACCACGCTCACAAAACCCTTTTCTTATCAACCTTCTTTTCCCCCTACTTCTGGTCAGTGGGTTAGAAGAGAGGTTCAAGCATTCAAGAACCCTAAATACAGTAGGCTTTGAAAAAATATCTAAGCCTACAAGGATCTTATTAGATCATGTTGGTTCCCCACTAATATCTAGTCTCCTCTGAAAATGGGAATTTATTTTATTCAGAATGGCACTACACTCTCCTTGAAAGTTGGACATCCCACTCTCTCTTGAGGGTGAACATGGTATTTTCACTAAGTTCCAGTCAATGTTATGGAAGTGATTGTAGTGGGATGGAGTAAGACCCAACCCTTAAATGGGAAACTGCACAGCAGGCTTACTTCCCCTTCTCTGTCACCCAACCCTTAAATGGGAAACCACACAGCAGGCTTACTTCCCCTTCTCTGTCCTTCTGTTTGCTTCTCACAATGAGCCATAGCTGAGAAAATTCTGTAACCATTTTTGTACAGTAAGTGAACTTAAGGTTTGAAGGGGGTCACTCCATAAGGAAGGTAGCATGTAAGAATATATCCAATGCCCAATGACAGGGTGTTGCCATGGTAACTTTGGGCTTGCTTCTGGGAAACATTTATAACCAGGAAGAAAAAGGAAATAAAGTTCTGTGTATGCTGTTTTTTTGTTAATGAGCCACTCTTCCTAGACTTGAAGATATGCGATCCTGAGCTAAGTGGGAGCTCCATCCTAGCCCCCCTCCCCCAGCCTTTTCTCCTGTCCTGGAAGAATCTACTTAAGCTCCATGTCCCTGCTTGATCTTTTTATGCAAGAATAGGATCACTGAGACATCTGCCTCGAAGATGGTATTTAGAAACTTCTTAGAATAGTCTCCCATATATGGTCGTCATGAAGCAAATGTTAGTTTTTGTTATTTTTATTGTTATCAATATTCATGAAAGGAACAAAGCTGTCCTGACACTGATGTCGACTTGACTTTGGCCTTGCTGAATCTATTGCTCCCTTCAGAAGTGCTTGTATCCCACTCTGATGGTCTCACACACATGAGGGCTCCTCCTGATTGATCACAGCTTTTTCCTCTTCCGTGGAGATGCAAGAGATGTGGATGCACACCCCTTGGCTTCTGAACACCCTGGTTTCCATTTCCATATAATACTATATATTAATATTGATATTATATATATTATAATATATTATATAGTCTCGCTTTGTGTTCAAACTGTAAGTCAGCAACAACTCTGGGGAGCTGTATCTTCCTCCATATTAAATAAATCCCTGCAAACTTTACAGCACACAGACTGATACGGCAATCTACACTCCTCAGGAAATAAGACACAACTATCTCTATGACACAGGGCTAGATGGGGCAGATGTTACCAAGCTCTGCACACAGATGTCACCACTACGCAAACACAACAGAAGAGGCCCGCTTCATCAAAGGGTTTAAACCTCAAATAAAAAATGAGTCCAGATGCCTTCATTGGGCTCCCTGGGACATGAAAACAGGATTGGCTGAAATTGAAAATGACATGGGAAGAATGAGGTGCCATTTGAGGAAGACACAAAAAGCCATGAAGCCCTGAATGCGCTGTGTCCCCACCCTCATTGTGCGGCATCTGCTGTTGACCCATTGTCTCTTGCATCCTTTTGTGCTGGGCCACCTCGGAGATTTCTGGGACAGTACAGGCGTCTAGACCTGCTCTGAATAGGCCATTTGCTGGGCATTTGTGTGTCTAGCAAGGGTAACTGTATGGGGCTTGCCGGCAGGAGGATGGCCACATGCTTACTGTGGCAGATAATGGGTAGCTGGGGTGAGGTCGGGGCCTCCCATGAAGGTCCCAGGCAGGTGCAGGGGTTGAGGAGTCTGGCTTCTGTTCATTTACAGAAGCGGCTGTTCTGATTTTCCTGGATGTGTTTCTCTGGACAAGTGAGGAAGAAAATGCAAATGAGTCAAAGGAGAAACAAGTCACCCATGCACAATCGGTGTGAATTTACCACTCTGAGCATCCTGAAGATTACAGTCACATCAGCAGCCAAGAGGACTGTCTGTGCTGGCATGGTTCAAAGAGCAGGCTCCTTGTGCATAGGCAGCCAGGGCATGGGCATCACTCTCCTCTTATTTTTGCAAGTCTAAATGGCCTGACTGCTCATCTTGGGTGGGGGATGAAAAAGAATATCCTCCTGAGTTTACAACCCCCAAGGGATCCGCTCTGTGCTCAGGGTCTCTGCACATCCTGAAAGAACTGCCCTAGGGCTCTGTTGGATATTATAGGTCACCAGCAGTGCATAGCTTAATCAAGGGGAGAGGGAGAAATTTTCAAAACAGCTGCATTTTCCTGCCAGACTCGGTGTACTCCCCTGAGTCCTATGCGTGCTGTCTTCCTGAGGCTTTGGATAATTATCGAATTGCTCTCCCATCTGAACAGATGTTGTCCGAACTGCTTTGCAGGGTTAGCCGAGAGTGGCTGGCTAGACAGCTCTTAGAGGTAGAAGGAGAGGGAACGTTTTCCTTCTCGGTGGTCACAGAAGCACAGTAGCTGGGTCTTATTCACAGCACAGAGGGAGGTGGACAGTTGAGACAGCTTTCTGTAGAGTTTTCAGTGTGCAAATGCTTCAAGGAGAAGACTACCAATGGCCAAGCTGTAATTTCGAAAAAAGAGTAAAGCAAACTGGCTTAAGGACAGTGTAGGGAAACACCAAGGGCAGCAATGCTGCTTTTTCATTTCTTTCTCAAATAGCACATTATAAGTCAAAAGCAGGACCCTTTTTAATCTATTATCAATTAATTCCATATTGAGACAACATGTGTTTATCCTCGACTGGGTTCTTTCATGTTGGGTCTAACTGTTGTTCAAAACTTGAAAGGCTTTGATGTTGTCTGTTTCTAACCCTGGCCTCTACTCAGAGGCATACTTAAGCACACCATCCCAAGAACAGTGCGGTTGTGGTTGTTTATTATATCAACAGCCTCACCAGTGACAATAATGCAGTCCATTCTGGATCAGAATATGTAAATGCCACGGGTAACATGATTGCGACCCCTTCTCCTCGTCTGAGCCCAGCTGAGCCACGAAATCCAGCAGCTGCCAGGGAAGGGATTATAGCCTTGCTTTGGGATCTCGTTAGGTGCTGGTATGGTGGTGAGCAGGGCTTCCGCTTTATGTCATAGGATTCCCACATGGCTATCTCTCTACCAGGCAAAGTAATAACTGTGTTCTTCCTGCAATCTCAGGGTGTTAGGAATGAGTTAATCCCATTGTAAAGAATTTTGACATCAAAAAGTAGACCCTCTCCTGTGAAAGGGGCAAGCTACCCTTGGCCCTCTGAGAAACCATCCCTCTGACACAAGCCTCCCTGGCCCCTCCCCTGTGGCTGTGTAACCTTGGTGCCCTTCATGCTGGTACTCCGCACTGTATTGTCACAGTGTCTTCTGGGTCCCAGAAGACCTTGGAGGTCAGAGACTAGTGCCCTTTACTCTCCCTAGAGCTGCTTCATCTCTGGGTAATACAGGATCTTGACAAATCTTTTTGTTTGTTTGTTTGTTTGTTTGTTTATTCGAGAAAGGATTTCTCTGTATAGCCCTGGCTGTCCTGGAACTCACTCTGTAGACCAGGCTGGCCTTGAACTCAGAAATCCACCTGCCTCTGCCTCCCGAGTGCTGGGATCAAAGGCGTGCGCCACCAGGCCCAGCGGAGCTTGACAAATCTTTGTTGAGGAAATGACAGAGTGCCAGTAACTATCATTATTATTATCAATGTATTATTATTCATTATGATTATGATTATAGGCAAGGATATACGGCAAGTATATAGATTATACTTGCTCCACAATGCTTGGAACCGGAAGTGTTTCAGATTTTGAAATTGTTCACATTTTGAAATATTTGCTTAGATTTTTATCACCTGGAGCCTGAAAAAGCCCAAATCCAAAAATGCTATCAAATCTGACACTGCTTGAATATCATACTGGCCATCAAAAGGTTTTAGATTTTTAGAGTGCTTTGGATTTGGGGTGCCCAGGTGAGGGGTGCTCGATCTGGATCATA
This sequence comes from Mus pahari, assembly GCF_900095145.1. NCBI lineage: Eukaryota > Metazoa > Chordata > Mammalia > Rodentia > Muridae > Mus > Mus pahari. Next base: position 138,524,210 of record NC_034590.1, on the reverse strand, counting down.
AAATATTTCCTCACCTCAGCACAGCTTACTTTTAGGAATTCCCTCTCTGTTTCTTTTGGCAGGAAACACACAGTAGGGCTGGGTGTAGATCAAGAAAAACGGCCAGCTTCCTTCCCTCTGGTAACCGGCCTTCATATGTTTGACAGAAAGTTAGTTTTAATAGACAGCCCTCTTATAACCATTGTGTTGTTTGATCGCTCATGGAATTAAAACCTTCGGCTCTCAGAGTGGCTGAGACTATTTGCTCTGGCCATATGTGAAGTGATATAATTTGCAGAGCAACGGAATAAGACAAAATGATATGGAGTCCTCATGTTATCTAGTATATGGTGTCAGACTGGTCACGGATAGATCTAACCTGGCCTGAGATTCTTGCTTGTTATCTTATTTCTCTTCAAGACAATGTTTCTCAATCTGTGGGTCATGACTCTTCTGGGGGGTCAAATGAGCCTTTCACAGTGGTCACCCAAGACCATCAGAAAGCACAGATATTTACATTATGATTCATAACAGTAACAAAATTACAGTTATGAAGTAGCAACAATAATAATTATGGTGTGTGGGGGGGTCACCACAACATGAAGAACTGTATTAGGAAGGTTGAGAACCTCAGCTTTAAAGACTTTGATGCTGTGTACCAGGCAGAGGAGGTTACAGCTCAACACTGTTCATTCTTTCATACATGATCCACTGTAAATGAATGCAGCCTAACAGGTTCTGGCGACAGCTGAATTTACCATCTTTATCTGGTTCCGCTACCTTTTAAATTTGTTATCTGGCCAATGCTATGATAGGAAGCCTTCTAAACTGGTTCCACTGGCCTCACCTCTCGCTATTCACCTCTGGCCCTCATATGGGGATTGTATACAATGACTGCTTCCTAATACATAGAATATAGTAAGGCAGTTCTACGAATAAACCACAAAAGACTGCGGCTCTCTCATTGTCTCTTGCTATCTTGGCTTGCCCGCAGCAATGAACTTAGCTCTGTGGGGAGCAAAAACTGGTAACAGCCTCAGGCCAATATTTATGAAAAAAAAAAAACCCAGGTCCCAGTGCAATAGCCCATGAGGTGCATGTGGAAGAAGTCCCTTCTGAAAGGAAGCCTTGAGATGACTGTGCCTCAGCAACAGCCTTATGAGAGACCCAGAGCTGGCAGCTTAGTGCTGTGTGGATGAACAGTGAAGGAGAATGCCCAGGAAAGCCCTGCCTAGACTTCAGGTCTGTAAAACTGTAAGATCATAGCACTGGGTTTGTAAGCTGTTGACTTTGTGCTCATTTGCTCCCTAGCTATAAATATAAACGTATGACCTAAGGTTTACCAGATGGCTCAGTGGACAAAGGTTCTTGCTGTCAAACCTGATGACCTGAGCTCAATCTCCAGGACCCACACCATGATAGGTGAGAGAACAGATTCTCACATGTTGTTTTCTGACCTCTACAAGTCCCCTGAGGCATGGGACTCCTCCCACAGAATCAATGAGCAATATGATAAAAACCAGTATAGCCTACATGATTACATGTAGCATACATTGTGATAGTGGGCAGTTTATGTATTATAATCCTGCTCATTATATTTTGTTGCATATTCCCTTTGCTTATAAAAATGTGCGCTGTAAAACTAAATGGTGTAGTGCTGCAAATGGCTTCAGACTGTTTGTGTTTATGGTGTCTCCTGATTGCACTGGGAGGCTGAGAGGGTGCCCTGCCCTATCTGCATTTGAGCAAGCGCATTCTCTGATGCTCAAACAGTGATGAAATGGCCCCATGGTGCAGATCTCCAAACACGTCCCCATGTCAGCAACTCGTGTCTACATAATGACAGAATTAGAAGTGGACTGTGGGCTTTTTGCCTTCTGCTCCTGGCTCAGCACACTGCTCTTAGTGGTGGCTTTAAGCTCCATGCAATGACCATCAAAAGCCCATGCTCTCGTCCTCAGTCAAAGGGGTTCTCATTTGCTGGCTGAACAAAAACACTTCGCAAGCATCAAGATGGCTCCTGTTTATCAAAACTCAGAGCAGGAAGAGTTCTAACAGGAACGCACTTACGCCACTGTTAGGTGTGATACTATTCCTGTCTACAGAGATTTTAAAGTTACTTTCATAGGAAATGTATCCTTGATCCCACTGCTCATAGTTGTGCAGCGGGTTGGGGGTGGGGAAGTCACAGGCAGAGCCACTCAGATGACCGTGGTTTGTCTCAGTCCTTCATGGGAATGAGATGTGAACTGAAGGCAACAGGACCAGGTCCCCCAGAGAGTCCTCTGCTCCCTCTTTTGTCATCCACATGATGATTCTTCCGGTCTTGGCTTGATGACAGCCCTTCTGCCCTGCCATCTTCTGAGACCTTGAATAATTACATCCTTTGTGCGTGCGGCTCCTGAAGTGTGGCTCCATCTTGCTCGCCAGAGCCGTCTCCTTTCCTATACATTATCTCTCCATCCTTTGTTCAGTGATTATCCTGCAATTCCTCTGCTATAATTTTCCTTCATGCCATTGCACACCTGTACAGATACATGCCATCTCCTGCTTGGTGCTGGATCTTGGGAAATGGTTGAAAAAAAAAAATTCTTCGTCCGTGATAAAATTCTTCATCTGAGGAGAGGGAAATGGGGAATGTCTTTGGTCTTCAGTAAATGTAGGGAAGCCTGCTGGGAGGTTCACAAAGAGATTGTCCTTTGGAAAGGTTAGGGTTTTTTGGAGATTATGTTCACTTTTTTCCTAAGATAGAACATTCTGATTAAAATGAGCATATTAGATGCTCTCTCTCTCTCTCTCTCTCTCTCTCTCTCTCTCTCTCTCAAGTTTTACTAACTGTGCTCCACCTAGGGGTGAAGAGAGAGCAGGCATGTATACTAACTACCCTTGCCTCAGGGTGCCTGCAGGGCTCCTGCATAACTCTGTCTTTTGTCATGTCTACAGAAGCATAGGACAACTGTGTTCCCTTCCCATCCCCTGACCTTCCAGCCTCTAGGACTGCGTTTGGGAGACACTCCAGGCGTTGCTTCGCTTCACCACAAATACGACCCAAGGCAGAATCAGTGAATTCTATGCCTTGTCTTGTTTTTCTAGAGGCATTCTCAAGAGCCTGTTTCATTTCATGATTTTGAAAGCTTTGTTTTCTATGATTTCAAAGCTTTGTTTTAGTTCTGTCTTTCTTCCCCTTGACTCTTTAATCTTTTTGCTTTAGGAAGCTGAACAATGAAAACACTGTAAAATACAAGCTTAACATGGATGGCTGACACCAGGGGCTAAGAATGGTCACATTTATACCATAGCAGCAAAGCCCACAGGATTGGGGACTATGAGACACAATTATATATGCAGGATGGAATCTGGGAGACAATAAATGAAATTCACATTTATGTATTTAGTTTGGACTTCAGGAGCTTAAGGAAATCCAATCTGACAGATGTCCTTACAAGAGATGCAAGGGGTACACACACACACACACACACACACACACACACAGAGAGAGAGAGAGAGAGAGAGACAGAGACAGAGACAGAGACAGAGACAGAGACAGAGACAGAGTCAGAGAGACAGAGAAACGAGACAGAGAGACAGAGAGACAGACACAGAGACAGAGAGAGACAGAGACAGAGAGACAGAGAGAGACAGAGACAGAAACAGAAAACTACAAGCCAGGCGGTTGTGGCGCACACCTTTAATCCCAGCACTTGGGAGGCAGAGGCAGGCGGATTTATGGTTTCGAGGCCAGCCTGGTCTACAAAGTGAGTTCCAGGACAGCCAGGGCTATACAGAGAAACCCTGTCTCGAAAAATCAAAAAAATAAAAATAAACAAAAACAAAAAGAAAAAAGGAAGAAAGAAAACTACAGAAAGATGCAGGAGGGCCTATAAATTAAGAACAGGCTTCAAGCAAAGGGAATCTGCCAATGCACTAACCCTTGACTTTCTATCCTGCGAGACTGACAGAAAGTAAACCCTCCACTTTAACCCACCTAGTTGTGGTATTTTGCTCTAGATGCCATGACTGAGTCTGACACCAAGGTCACAGTGAGAACACTGGTCAGAAGCAAGTGAGGACAGAAAAAAAAAGAGAAGAGAGTGGGACAAAACACAGGTCCAGCATCTGAAGAGCCATCAGGTGCAGGGCAGAGGCAGCCCTACAGGAGTCAGATCCAGCTGACTTCAGTGCCACCCCTTCAGTTAGAGTGGGCTCTCCCTTAATAGATGCAAAGTGCCTGATACGACCAGTAAAAGCTCCCAAACCTACCATGCAGTCTGCTCATCCTCCATGCAGGACAGAGTATCTGTGAGCAGTGGGAGTGGGGTTAGGGAGAAGGAAGGGAAGCGGCAAAAGGACAGATGTGCCAAGCAGAGGTCCTTCCATGTGAGAATGAGCCTCCACGAACAGCCATGAGTTATACATAGGCAAAGAACCAGGTCCCTCCAGAGATGCCTGCATCCCAGCTCCCAGCATCCGAAAAGCTGAGACCTCGGTATCAACAAGGCTTTACACACACAATTAAGGGCTCAGACAGTGATGATCCTAGTCACTTATGGGGTTCCAATAGATCATAAGGGACTTTGGAGAGCAAAGAGGATCTCAATCAGGAAAGGCCATGCCTCCGTAGAGTCAGTAGAATGAGTCTCCAGATGGAGCCAAGAGATGCGGATATGTAGTGGTTGTTGTCCGCTAATAGCGCTGACGCTCGGTGGATCTCATATGTGCACTTGCCCAAGAGCTATCTGGATTTGTGAATGAATCACACACACACACACACACACACACACACACACACACACACACACACGAGCATGTGCCAGTTAATTTGAATATGTCTTGATTCACTCAAAGACTGGGCAGTTCTAATCTCCACCCAGCTAGCATACGTTTCCCTCCAGTACTCCTGGCTCAACACCTTCTAAATTATGTTTTATCTTTGCCTGATTACCTTCTGGATAGGCCCCAAGATGTTTTGGGGCAGCCCTTCTGGGGCCTGCGTTCCTTCTCACCTACATTTCGGATGGTTTTCCTCCTGTTCTAAACCTGACCCGTCTCCCTCTGAATCATGGTGACTCTCCTCCTCTTTCCTCTCTCCTAGTTCCTAGCCCACACAAATTTAAAAGTCCTACCCCAGTCTACCAGCCCAGTCATTAGCCATTGGCTCTTTATTGATCGATCAAAAACCATTTGGGAATAGTACCTTCAGCATTTGGACACACGGGTTCCAGATTTTGGAGGGCGGATTAATTCAAAGCATTTGAACCAATCCTCAACACAGGTAGTTTCTAAAGCTGGGAGTAGAAGGAACAGATTCTACTCTAGGACCTGCAAATGAACTGGCCCTGACAGTACTTAACGAGCTCAGTGAGATGGCTCTACTCTGCAAACCTGTGTGATAACTGTACTACTTGAAGAAGCCAGTGTGTGAGAGTAATTGGAAACTGGCCAGATCTTGGCCCATCTTTTCTCTGCCTGTCCTTTCTCCTTCCTACCCCCTTTCTTCCCTACCTACTTTCTTCCTGTGCTGTGAATCACAAAGCATTAACATTAACATGCAGAAGCTGCCCTGCACTGCATGGTTCTCGCCCTGATCTCAGCCTGATCTTAAAAGTCCTTCTCTTTCCAACGGTCCACATGCCAAGCAAGGTTGGATGTGCTATTCTGTGTGTCTTGTCAGCCTGAACAGCTTTGAAACATCCAGAAAAAAGTGTGAGCGTTACTTCTCTGGTCAGGTACTCTGTAAAGGCGCCAGAGAAAACCATCTTAAAGAGGGAAGCCTGGTTCTTGATGAATGGTTTCAGGGGGTCAGTTTGGCTGCTACCATGACTATTGGGCCCCTGGAAGAGTACAACATCATGGGAGTGGGAGTGGTGGCTGGGGAGGGGGGAGCTGCTTGTCCTGTGAGGTTTAGAAGAACAAGGGTCAGTGGACCAGATCGATCCTTCAAAAGCCCATGCTTCCAATGACCTACTCCTTCCAACTAGGTCCACCTCCTAACGATAGTCAATGCCCTGGCTAGTAATGCAGCAATGCATTCATGTATTGAGGAAGCTCAAGGGCCCAGTGGACCTATTGCCTTTCCATAGTGCCACCAGCTGTGGGCCAAACCTTCGGTGCTTTATATCCAAGCCATAACAGCTAGATGAGGTCAAACAGAAGTTTCTAGAAGGCTCATATACATTGTTCCAGACACATTGCCATGGGCCGCCAATACTCTGGACTTGGCCCATGTGAGGACAGTTCCATTACCCTTTCCAAGATGAACAAATGGATACACAGAATGACACAAGAGCATCTTCAAGGTTGCAGAGACAGCAATCCACTTGAGAGCCAACTCTTCAGGGACCCATCAGCATCCCTGTGCAGTAAAGTCCCTTTCAGGTTCATCTTGATCCAAGAGGTGAGGCATGACAGCATCTCACTCTGAAGCCGCTGCTTACACAATCTGCTCTATTTATGGCTGTGATTTGAGCAATGCCTCGGCTTAATGAGCTTTAGCGTCAAAGAGCCCTTATGAGTCGCAGCTCTAGCTCTGAGATTGAACACTAAAGCAAAGTGGCTATTAAAACAGAGTTACGTAAAAACTTTGACTCAGCACTCTGGTCCCTGGGAATGAAGCTTTTGGAAATAAAAGGACAAATCATATAATATTCCACTTTCAAGGATAATTTCTGCAAATGTGCTTATAGTAAAGGGAGGGTACATAAAAGGAAAAAGTGGATGCTAGCCATAGGGAAATAGATAAGCCAATAAGCTATATGGAAAAAGTGGAATATTATATAGCTATTAAAGCGATGAGCTAGATGCATATGACATAACTGGAAAGAACTGTACAAAGTACTGTGCAGTGAAAACCACAAATTTTATGTAAATATATATGACATAAAACATGTTTACATGTGAGGACAGAGAATATTGTTTCACATTATATAACATCAAGAAAAGTGTGAAATGACACCACCTAACAAAATTCAAAATTTAAAACAAAAATAAAAATTTAAAGTTATTTTTCAAAAAGAAATTATAGTTTAATATTGTTGGACAAGGTCTATCATGAGATTAAGTACTTCAGATATCACCCCCAAACTGGTGGTATTCTTAATGAGAAGCCCTAAATCTTCCAAATGAAATCAGAAATGAAATTGATAATGTATTCCAAGTTCTAACCAAGAAAGAAAGAGAAGGAAATTATAATGCTAAGGATAGGAGGAAATGGATTATCATAGACCTGATGACCCAGAGAATTAACCCACGCATTACCCAGAAAAAGTAAGTGTCAGCATTCCAGAATCAAAAACAGAACTCAGAGAATGGGAGTATAAAGCAATGACATTAGCTTTCATACACATGTTCATATATGACATCACATAAGAGATGATCACAAGACAAAAGCAGACAACATGGGCATTCCTAAGAGAATGTAGAAGCCATAGGGCTTTTAAACTTATTATTAATGCAATACTCTAAGAGAGCTAAAAAAGACTTTCACATACTATGGCAAAGGGGAAGAATTCCCATAATTTGATTTAAGTGTAATTCTGATTTTAAGAAATACCTACTTTGGGCTGGAGAGATGACTCAGTGGGTAAAAGCACTGACTGTTCTTCCAGAGGTCCTGAGTTCAATTCTCAGCAACCACACGGTGGCTTACAACCATCTGTAATGGGGATCCAATGCCCTCTTCTGGTGTGTCTGAAGACAGCGACAGTGTACTCACATACATGAAATAAACAAATAAATCTTTAAAAAAAAAAACAAAACCTGCTTTATAAAAGATAGACAATGCCAGACTAAAGTTCCCATGGGAGATAAATCAGATAATCAGGAAACACTTGAAAAAGAACAATAGCGGTCAAGAAAATGATATACTAGGAATTATGATATTTAAAACAAAATTTGAAACTTCCTTTATGAAAGCAGCATGTTAAGAATATATGAGCAGACTTATAAAATTTAAAAAAAAAAATCCCTAAAAATATATCTGAAGAAACACAGAGATCTGAAAGCAGTATATGATAAGAGGTATCCCAGTGGGTCATGACATGGTCCGGTGTATAGTACTGGGGAAACTGGAAACTCATCTACACACATAGATGCATGAGCTAATGCAAATGGTAGGACTGCTTCTAAATGATAATTATTTAAATATAGAAACGTAAACCATGAGGGTTCTAGCTAAACACATGGGAGAATTCTAACCTTGGAGTGGCGGGGGTTTTTAATTAACTGGACTAATTTAAGCTTCTCAGAAAAGGAACTGGTAAATTCAACTCTAAATAACTGAGATCTCAGAAACCAGGGAAGCACAGTAGACCAAGACGGCAGACGCAAAGCTGGATCTGGGAGACTGACGGAAGTCAAGACACAAAGCCGCCAATGGAGAAAAGAAAGAGCTCCAGAAAACAGAAGCCAAGATGAAATGTTCTCTATAATGAGGTCAGCGGGTGCCCCCACTGACACCATCGTTGGAAGGTAGAGTTTCTTCCTGCTCGGAAGCTTAGGTATGGATTCCAGACATCAGAGACAGAAAGGTGGTCCCTGCTGCTAGATCCTAAACCTGATGCTTGAATTTCACAATGTTGGGGAAAGCTAATGGAGGACAGTGGTCAAAGCCCCAGAAAGTAAGAAGTCAGGGCTTTGCAGCACTCAACCCGACGCCGTCACTACTGCCCAGATGAACAGAGATAAAGCACAGACTTTGTGGCTGGTCCAGACCCCAAGTAACTGTGGAGATAAAGGCAAAAGTGTGGTAAGCGAGTCGAAACCTGAAAGGCTCCAATGTCTTCCTCTGCCCCACCCCCATCTCCAAGCTAAGATGAGCAATACTGGAAGCTTGTGGTAGACGGTGATTCCGTATCATGATGGACACAGAAAAGGTAAACACAGCCAGGCAAGTCTGCCACACCCACTTACAACTTAAGTCACGGGAAACCTGGCAGAGACCGGCAGACCCCTAAAACACCATAGCCTGACTTATAATGTGCAACCAGGAGGAGTCAGGGGATTCTAGCAGAAGATGGGCTTCACCCACAAAACCCCTCTTTCTGGAAGGATACTGTCTTAGTCAGGGTTTCTATTCCTGCACAAACATCATGGCCAAGAAGCAAGTTGGGGAGGAAAGTATTTATTCAGCTTACACTTCCACACTGCTGTTATCACCAAAGGAAGTCAGGACTGGAACTCAAGCAGGTCAGGAAGCAGGAGCTAATGCAGGGATGTTACTTACTGGCTTGCTTCCCCTGGCTTGCTCAGCTTGCTTTCTTATAGAACCCAGGACTACCAGCCCAGGGTGGCACCACCCACAGTGGGTTCTCCCACCCTTGAGAAAATGCCTTACAGCTAGATCTCATGGTAGCATTTCCTCAAGGGAGGCTGCTTTCTCTGTGATAACTCCAGCATCTGTCAAGTTGACACACAAAACCAGCCAGGACCTGACTTAACTTCTATCACCCTACTTTGGAAACTGACTTAAAAAAGAAAAAGAACAAAAATGGAAAGGGAGAAGCCATGTTGCCCTCATCAGGAGGAAATACTGCAAAAACGGGTGTTTTCTTTTGTTTTGTTTTCCCATCTGGCTTTATTATTTGATATTATTTTTTTAATTTTTCATTTTATTTTTTACACTGTGGTACTTGACTGTTCTATAGCTGTGGTTTAATTCTTCTGTGGATGGAAATGGCTTTTAAGCCTGTCCTTTCTCTACACTAATATTAAATATTTTCTGTGTACTTTGGAGTTCCTAAACCACACACTTTCTTTCTTATTTTTACTTTGCCTCACCTTTCTCCATTCCCTACCACAACTGACTATGCTTATTGACAACTTTAACTGTACAGAAACTATATACTATATCTCCCCCAGCCAGCACTTTGCAGTTACCACTAGGAATACTGTCAAACCATTACATTCCTTCTTGCAGTTGGGTCCCTGGATCATAAATCTAAGTCAGCCCAACTCACCAGGAGAACTCACATCAAATAAATCAAACAAAAACAGTGGGAAAGAAAGGAACAAAAATGGAGGACACATGTATCCCGGTGCATGTGTAAAACACACAGAAGGAACACAGAGACCACGAGTCAGCAATCCACTCCGAGGCCTTGACAAGCTCATGGCCCCTCAGTACTAGGGTACAACGATAATGAGATTACGGAGATGTCAGAAACAGATTTCAGGACCCAACTTTTACCCAAGACTGATGACCACAAGAACGACTCAAATACAAAAAAGAAAATGAAGACATCAATGCAGGTCCCAGACAAGAATATTAGTAAAGTGAATGAGTTCTCAATAACGGAGAGAAAAAAATAAGTATTAATGGAAAAAACATGCAAAGAAAATTGAGATTCCAAAAAGAATCAAACAAAAATTCTGAAAATAAAATAACCTACCAGTGAAAAAGTACAGTGGAGAACACCATCAGAATACAAGATAAAGAGAAGAATCGCAGGGATGGAGGGCAAGGTTGAGACGATTATGCACTGAGACATTAAAAATTAATGAACATTATGAAAACATCCAAGAGCTCTAGGACACGCTCAGGAGGCCAAACTAAGAACTCACGGGTCAAAGGCAAAGCTCATATAAAGTAAGGAGATTTAGACAGGTTATTCGATGCCACTATAGCTAAGAATTTCCAAAACCTAGAGAAAGAAATTAGCATCGAAATGCATGAGGCATTGAGAACCCCAAATAGGCAAAGCCAGAGAACCTTACCATGGCAGCATAGCAAATATATCAAACACATAAAGAAACAACACTTAAAGTTTTAAGAGAACATTAACTTACATACAAAGACAGAAATATCAGAATATCATCAGATCATTTATTGACCACCCTAAAAGTCCCCAACATATTTTTTTTCATTGAAGTAAGCGATTATATATTGCAAGCTTAGAAAGTAAATAAATAACTAGAAACCAAGATTGCTATATCCAGCAATGTTATCTCCTAATGTAGGTGGAGAAGTAAGAGCATATCAAAGCAAAACCACCAAATCAATTTATAACAAACAAGGCAGCACTGCAGATAATTCTTGAAAGTATATTAAACAAAAAAGAAGAAAAAAAAAAACTTCATTCCTAAGAACACAGGAGAAGGTAGTTTTGTGGGAGAAACAGATAAACAGATGACATCTTGGAAGGATCCCATCATGTACAAGTACCATCATGAACAACATACCAACATTCCTCTGATACTAACAGAGGAAGAGGAATAGAACTATCAACCCAACCAACCAGAGCAACATCCAATGAAATCACAGGAAAGAGTAAAGCCCTCTCAATAATGGCCTTAAATGTAAATGACCTCAACTCACCAGTTTAAAAATGCAGAATAACTGACTGGATTAGAAACAAGAGCCAAATCTATGCTTTCACCAAAGAAACAAACCGAGATAGCATAGACAATCATAGCAATGAGAATCACAGGGTAGAAATCAACTTACCAAGCAAGTGGAAGCCATAAGCAAGATGAGACAGAGATCCTCATATCCAATCATGTAGACTTCAAACCAATACTAACCATAATAAAAACAGGTCACTACATATTATATTATCCAGGGATCAACTCATCAAGGACATATAGAATATAATTTTTTTATGTGCAGTATCTTTAGTCTCTTAGGTTCATAAGACAAATATTAAAAGTATCTTTAGTCTCTTAGGTTCATAAAACAAATATTAAAAGACTAAAGGTCACTTAGGTTCTGAGACAGCAGTAGTGGAAGACTGCAGTATTTCACTCATATATTAGATTTTCAAAACAAAGAAAAAAAATTGGGAAGCAAACTTCATAGCTAAAATTACACCCCATCAGCCAAAGCAGTTCCAAGAAGAGAGTTCACAAGGATAGCTTCTCAAGTAAATAATTTGATAGTACACACACACTCACACACACAAGCTGGCTACGAAAGGACAGTCCAAGAATCCAGAAGGGGCTCAGTCCATGAGGCTGGATGTCTCAGTCGGTCTTCAGTAGATTCTGGAATCTCAAAGAAGTGGCTCTAATGCTGAAGAAATGAGTTAACTAGTGAGGTGAGAAGAGCAGGCAAAGATCAAAACCTTCTCTCTTCCGTGTCCTATGCAGGCTTCCAGCAGCAGGTGTGGCCTGGAGTAGAGGTGTGTCTTCCACCTCAAGATCATGATTAGAAATTAGAAGTAGATCTTCCTATGTCAGAGGAAGAAGAAGGAGAAGGAGAAGGAGAAGGAGAAGGAGAAGGAGAAGGAGAAGGAGAAGGAGAAGGAGAAGGAGAAGGAGAAGGAGAAGGAGAAGAAGAAGNAGAAGAAGAAGAAGAAGAAGAAGAAGAAGAAGAAGAAGAAGAAGAAGAAGAAGAAGAAGAAGAAGAAGAAGAAGAAGAAGAAGAAGAAGAAGAAGCTGCTCTCACTGGTGTGCCATTCATTTTTGAATTTTAGTTAATTTCAGATGTAGTTGAGTTGACAACTAAGAATAGTCAGCCATCATACACAAGATCTACCAACATTAAAACCAAAAGTCATAAACAATTTAAACATAGCGAGCCATGGAATTAAAGAAGTAAATGTTTCCCCACAATCTAAAACAAATTTATATATATATTTTAAGACAGGGCCTTACTGTGTAGTTCTGATTGACCTGGAACTTACTATGTAGGATAGACTGGCCTTGAACGTATAGAAATATGTCTTCCTCTGCTTCTGCTTTCTGAGTGCTGGGATTAAAGGCATGCACCACCATACCCAGACAATTTCTAAAGACTTTCAAAGATCTAATGCCAATACTTCTCAAACTTTTCTCAAAATAAAAAGGAAATGAATACCACTAACTTCATTCCATGAAACAAGTATTTCCCTGATAACAAGAAGTGCATCCACTCAACAAAACAATAAAACTACAAATCAATTTTTCTGATGAATTTAGATGCAAAAACTCTCAACAAAGTATTCACAAAATGAATTCACATTAAGAATATCATAAATCATGATAAGTGGACTTCATTCCAGAGATGCAAGATTAGTTCAACAGATGCAAATCAATAAATGTAATACGCCAAATAAATAGACTTAGGACAAGTCATATTATCATCTTGCTAGATGTAGAAAAGACATTTGATAAAGCTCAACCTCCCTTATAAGAAAAGTTTAGAGAAATTAGGAATAGATTGAACATGCATCTATATATTGAAGGATATATATGACAAGCTTATAGTCACGTTAAACTAATAGGGAAAGATTGAAGCATTTCCTCTAAAATTGGAATAAAACAAGGATGCCCTTATCTCTTCTTACTCAATATAGTTTTTGACATGTTAACTAGAACCATACAATAACAGAAAGATATAAAATGGATATTTATAAGAAGGAAGTCTAATTATACTTATTTGCAGATGGCATGATTCTATACTTAAGGGACTCTATGGTCTCTATTGGAAAAACCTTTAAATCTAATAAATACTTTAGGTTAAGTTTTGTAATTCAAAAATCAACAGCTTTCCTACACATCAATAATAAACTTGCTAAGAAAAAAGTAGAAAAAATATAACATTCACAGTAGTTCAAAAAGAGAAAAATTACCTTCAGGCTAAACCTAACCAAGAGATTAAGACCTCTACAATGAAGACATTAAGATACTGAATAAAGAAATGGAAAGAGATCCTGGACATTAAAAAAGAGCTATAATACTCCTGGGTTGTCAGAAATTATATTGTGAAAATGGTTGTGTTACCAGAGATAACCTAAAGATTCTATATATTCTTCATCAAAATTCCAATGAAATTCTTCACAAAATTAGAGGAAATAAGCCTAAAGTTTATATGGAAAGAAAAAAAGACACCAATAGACAAGGAATCTCAAGCAGAAAGAACACTGCTGAACATAATACAGTACTCGACCTCAAAGTATACACCGGAGCCATAGTGATAAGGATAGCATGGCACTGGCACACAAATGGACATCTAGGCTGATGGAACATTACAGAAGGCATGAAGTATGTACACACAGATGTGGCCACCTAAATTTGACAAAAGTGTCCAAAGTACACACAGAAAAAGCCTATTTACTAAACAATGCTGGTAGAATTGGATAGCCACCTGGTGGAGAGTGAAATTAAGCCTTATCTTCCACTCTGCACAAAATTCAACTTAAAATTGATCACAGGTCACAATCTAAAAGTGCAAAACGTTGAAACTACTTGAGGAAAGCAGAAAAACCGCTCCATGATGCAGGCACAGACAAAGGCTATCAGAATAGGACCTCAAGAACGGAGTATGAGATTGTGTGGGATTTACAGGCTTTCTTACCGCAAAGGAAGCCATCCAAATAGTGAATAGATGACCTAAGAATGGGAGGAAAACTTTGCCAGTGATGCTTCAGGTAAGAGGATAATAACTAAAATATATAAGGAACTGAAACATTTAAGCTTTAAACTAATTAAACTGTCTATTCATAAAATGGACTAAAGAACTGAGCACATAGTTCTTAAAAGATGAAACACAAATGCCAGTAAGTATTTTTAAAGTGCTACAAGAACCAGTAATTGAAATGTAAGCTACTATAACCTTTCGCAAACAACTTTTATGCCACTGTCAGTAACTTCCAAAATATACAGGTGATATTTCCCAGTGTTTTACATATATCAGGGCAGTTAAACCTCATTAAGGTATTTTAGATAGGTGCTCTTTGTATTACCATTTTGATGGTGAGGTTAACAGTAATTAAAAATTGGGTTGATCTGGCTGTCACCTGGACAGTTAGTAATTTGCAGAAGTAGATCTTATGTCCATGAAACCCGACCCCAGGGCTGGCTCACTTGACCATCATGCTTGCTGCCTCTCCATTTGCATATGCAGATATGCAAGCTAAGATCTGTGTATAAAGATACTTGTTATCATAGTATTTATCCTAGGAAATATTTTATAGTCTGTAATGGTATGATTTACTTGTCATGATATATGCAAATATTATCTATCTCAATGAATCCTTTATAGAAATATGTCCACGATGAAGTTATTGAATATTTCAGTGATCCACTATACTCTTACATGTCTCTTCTTTGCCAGTGACAACCCAGAGGCAATGATTATCCAACTTCCATTGATATGGGTCAATTTTACCCATTAAAGAACTTCATATAGTTTACTATTTTAAGATTCCATATAGCCACAGTCATAATGGCTATTTTCAAGAATACAAATCACAGCAAATGGTGGCAAGGTGGTGGTGAAAGGGGAACTCTTCTTTGCTGATTATGAGAGTATACACTTGTACACTCATTATGAAACTTGATACAGAAGTTTCTTGATAAACAGGTTTCTTGACCCTGCCTTGCCACTCTTGGACATGTACATAGAGGACTCTGCATCCTACACAGAGGTACTTACACATCCATATTTATTACTACTTTATTCACTTCAGCTAGAAAATGAATCAGCCTATAGATGTCTATCCATAGAGGACTGGGTGAAGAAATAATATTGTGTGTGTATGTGTATATGTATATGTGTGTATACACATATTTGTATATATACATATGAGAGAGAGAGAGAGAGAGAGAGAGAGAGAGAGAGAGAGAGAGAGA
>NC_034590.1:138475432-138508673 GCF_900095145.1 Mus pahari | reverse complement strand
AGAGAGAGAGAGAGAGAGAGAGAGAGAGAGAGAGAGAGAGAGAGAGAGAGAGAGAGAAGAGATTCATGAAGACAGCATGATATATCAAAAGAGAAGAGGTAAACTAGGAAAGGCTATGGGCAAGTCAAATCATAGCCATCTAGCCAATTCAGGAAAGGGCATGAACAAAGTGTGCAAAGGGATAGGAGCTGAAAAGGAGCATCCCTCACACCTATTAGAAGATCTTCATCCTCTTTCATTATTTTAAAGAGGGATGTAATTCAAGCTACCTCGAACTTTCAATTTGCCATTAGATTGGCAAAACTCCAAATGTTTGGTCAAATACAATAAAACCAAAAGTATTTGGCAGAAATACAGAGGAAGCAGGGTTCACAAACTTCGCCAGTGAGAGGATAAATTGGCACATGCCCATGGAGGCCAAGGTCTGTATGTGCTGATGGTACAGGCCCTGGCTAAGCAATACATCCAACAGACATGGTGGTAGTTGGTAAAGATACAAGACTGAATGAGGAGTTACTCTACCCAGCATGTCTCACAGAGCCAGAACTTGAAGACAAACCAAATTCCTATCAAACAAGAACCGTTTGATGAGTTCTAGGTCTTCACTTTAGAAATTAGTGAAATAAAATATGATGCTGTTATTCAAATAAATCAGAAGCTCTTTAGGCTCCAATTACAAAGATTTCCCTATATTGTTAAATACGGAAAAGCAAGCTGTAGTACGTTGTGTATATGCTGGCATAAGTACAGAATGGAGAAATAAATCCTCATATGTATAAAAAACCCTCCAGGGGGCATCATATTCGATTAATAACCATGGTTACTGTTCAAAAAACAATGTTGCCTTTTGAGGTATGGGAATACATTACCTATTCAAAATTTAAACAGACAGATACTTGTTTTGCAAATTTTTCTGGTTGATTTATTATTATTTTTTTGCCATCAGCACATTTCATTTCTAGTATAAGAAAAAAAGTGCTTCATATTTTGAGAGAAAAAAAAAAGGAACATTTGGTTCAGGACTTGAAGTTAGAGTGAATGCCTTTAAAGTCTGTTTTGCTTTGAGTAGCTGTGTGGCCACGGGGAAGGCAGTTAACTCATGACGCCTCACTTCTAACGTGTACCTCACAGATTGTTCTGAGAATATAAACTGCTGGGCCCAGACTTGGTCCTCAGTGAGTATCACTTATTACTTGCCCCTCCAAAGGTTGTAATGGAGAAGAATATACAAGATAAGTACCTAGAGCTACAGGTGCAGCCCGGTGCTCATGAATATGTATGTGCCCCTGCTTCTCCAGTCTCTGGATTGCCCATTTAATGAGAAGCCTCATTGATGGTCAATGTTCCCTGTCTTCTCAGCAAAGTCCTACCACAATCTTTCTTGACAGTATGTCATTGTTAAAGAAAGAAAACCTAACCACTGTAAATAGTGATAGGTGACCTGTGGTCCTAGAGCTCGATCGCCCGCCTCATTCTGCCACTCTCTCCTCATTGTAAAGCACCAGACCAGGCATCCAGTTGCTGGCCTGGAAGGCAGTGTAGTTGTCATCATGGTTGGGGTCTCTTGTGATCTGGTCTTAGTGTGAGTTCACAGTTCTACCCAGAAATTTAAAATTTTCCAAGTGACTAGAACTTCGAAAAGATATGAAATATGTATGTTTATGAGTTTCAGCTTCCTTTCCCCAAAAGAAGTTAATATTTAAATCAAATCTAGAAACAATCATTTAAGTGTCATTTGCCATTAATTAATACAGTCAATAGGTACTAGGTGCCGGTTTATGTTTGTCTCTGCCTGGCGTGAAGGAAGATGAATCAAAGTTACGACGACTTTAAAAACCGAATGACTCAAAGAGAAATCAGCGTAAAAAGAAACTTTCATTAATTCCAAGCCTATTCATTTAGAATATTTCTATGTAAAGGATTATTACAGTAATAATTTACATAATAAAATGGAGGCAGGGATCGCAGGCCTCCTTGTAGAGAGTGAATTTCAAAATTGTTGAAATGCACATTACGTTATTCATAAATAATGCATGCTGGTTGTTAATCACTCTTATCTGTTTAGTATAGGAGAACTAAGAATGTTTACTATGCAATATTTCATAAGCAGAGTTTAATTAACATTTGAAGATATAAATCTCTCTTTCAAATAAGATAATCTATAATTGAGGTCTCATTAGAGCTGGGAGGAAGTGCTTTGGTGAGGAGCGAGACACGACCTGTGCTAGCTCAGCCAGCTCATAGCCCTTCCCTTCCACATGGGGGGATATTTGGGTTTTGGGGGGTTTCGTTCGTTTGTTTGTTTTGTTTTTGCTTTGTAGACAATGCAGCTAGGGCTCAGGCAGAGACAGAGCACACCTAGGTCTTCCTCAATTGTAAACAACCACACCCCAGGCCTGCCTGCTATGGGGCACAAGCTTTTTGCCCCTTCGTCCTGGTGACTCATTCCCCATTGCCCTTTGCAATAGGCATTAATGAGATGCTAGGCCAAAGCTGGACACAAAGATGGCTGTGGCACAGAGCACCAATTCCTGGCCACAGTAACGCTTGCAGTTTGCCATGGCCTCCTCATGTAGGGAACTGGAAAAAAGTTCAAGCTTGGAGCTGAAGAGAAGAAGGCTCAGTGGTTAAGGGCGCTGGCAGATCCTTCTGAGGTCCTGAGTTTGATTCCCAGCACCCACACAGCAGCCTACAACCATCTGTAGCTCCAGTTCTAGGGGATCCAGCCCTCTCTTCTAGTCTCTTTAGGCACCAGGTATGCATGTGGTGCACAGATACACAGACAGGCAAAACACCCATATACATGAAATTATTATTATTATTATTATTATTATTATTAAATGTATCATTATTATTATTATTCAGAATTCAAGCTCTTCCAAGAAGTGGGTAGTGGTTGAGAGAGAGGGTTTGTTTGTTAGACCTTTGTAAATGACCACTCCATCTGTGGGATCTGTAAACAAGGCAAGTGTCATTGTTTCACACCCCAGGCTCTCCAGACTTAGACTTCAGAAATCTCATCTTCTCTCACAGCCTCTTGGTTCTTCTGACAAGGTTGTTGCAAATGAAGTTTGGTTGGCAGTGCCTGTTTTAGATTCTCACTAATCTTTCATGTGGACACCAACTGAGTTGGAAATCCTGCAGTAACTTGAAGTATCTCGGTTGTCTGCTTCAGTCTGTTAGTCATTCCGCTAGATTTGTTGCACCTTTCTCCATTATGGTTACACGGTCTACCCTAACATGTTTCTAGTTGGTCTAGCAAGGAAAACTAGGGTGGAAACCAGTAGCACAGGATCAGGGTAGGTCTTTCTGAGGCTGGCCTATGTGGAGTAAACCCATCTCTCTGACTAAACTGACGAAATAAAACCTGACTCTAAGAAGTAAACAGTAATAGGTAGGTTGGGAGAAGTCTTGGGGGATTATGGAGTCTCTTAGAGTTTTGTCTGTTTCCTTTGTGCTTTAACAGAAGAATAAGTCATGTGGGGGAAAGCTAGGCAGGCATATGCTACAAAACTCAAGAGAAAATTCTAGCTTTCTGTCAATTACAGAAAGGTCAATTACAGTAGTGCAAAGAACCTCTAAAACTTGAGCTAAGTACATCTTTCTGTATAGAAGGATGAGAGAAATAGACAAGTGCTGTACACAGAATGAGGAGGAAATCTCTGTCATTTCCCTCTCTTTTTGTCCCTTGTTTCTCTGTGAAAGCAGGTGAGAGAGTAGGTCCAACTTCAGGGAAAGCTCATGCTTTTAGCTAGAAAAGTAATAAATGATGCTGTAGGGAGCTAAAAGTAATAGCATAGAGAAGAGAATTAAAAAGAAAGATTCCCCAGATTCTCATCTGATTCAATTCCCGGGCTCATCCTCAAATGCGCATGTGCAGAGTATACCGTAAGCTGCGCATGTGCAGAGCACACGCTAAGCTGTACCTGCTGTAGGAAGTGAGCCACAACTTGCATTGCCTCTCAAGCCCCACGTGGGAGAAGCAGACCCAAAGAGCCAAGTCTGAAAATTGAATCACACTGGAATCTGCTGCCTCAAATGGCGAGACAGGCTCATTACCTGCTTAGGAAACAAACAGAAAAACCTATTTTCTTCAGAAGATTTTACTAAGTCCTGTAAGTCTCACTGCAACATATACAAAATGTTTAGAGTTATAAAAATGATGTTTTTCCAAAATTACTCAGCATACAAAGGGTGAGGCAAAGCTATTCTCAAGCAAAAGACAGATGCCAAAAGATTCAAGATGATCAAATGTTGGAATTTCCAGATAAACGTTTTAAAGCAACTGTTGTAGTCATTCTCGTGAAATCACTGAGTTAGGGAGCTGAGGAAATGGTGGGATGCTTGCCGAAGCAGGGGTGAGGTCCTGGGTTCAATTCCCGGTACTACAAAACAGCAACAACAGCAACAACAAAACAAAACACAAAAGAGAGGGGGGGAGGGGAGGGGAGGGGAGGAGAAACAGAGATAGAGAGAGCCACAAAGCAGAGCATGTTCCAAGGACAAACAGAAGAGAGTTGAATACAGTACTCCCTCACCCCCTCTCTCTGTCCCTCCCCATTTTGATCCCCTCCCCTCCCTTCCCCCTCCTTCCCCCTCCCTATTTCCCTCCCTCCCCACCTCTCCCTTGTCTCTCATCTCCTGTATCTCAAACTTTTCTATTCTGGAGATGAACTCATCTTGACTTTTTTGGTGTGTCACCCAGCCCTTTGGCAACCCCTTGGCAAATAAGAGAACATGTCCTATAGCAGGGGTCTGAAAACTTTGCCATAAAGCAATAGGTGGTAAAATGTAGGGCTTGTGTCCCATAGTTTCCTTCACAGCTACCCAGTTCTACCATTATGGTACCCAAGCAAACATGCTTCTTTCTCCTGTAAGTGGACATGGCTGTGTTCCAGTACAACTCCATCTCCCAAATCATGCAGCAGGCTAAATCTGGACCACAGGTCATAGCTTGCTGACTCCTGTTTTATGGAATAACACTTCAGCCAAATCAAGATGTGGCAAAGGGCTCCAAAAATTTCAGGATGATGGAGTTGATGATGAAAGCAGTCGAGCCTGTAATTATGAATCAATTTTCATATCTCTCTCCATAAATAATGTACATTGATCCAAGGCAGTGTTGTGCAGGACATTATGCCAATGGGGGAAGTGTTCTGCATGCCCAGCACACAGATGGCAGCAACACTGTGGGCGAGGAAGCCAAATCATTGCCCTCTCCAGAGTGAAAGGATCCACACTACCCAGGCTATTGCAGAGTGTCGTGGTGACCTCCCAAGGGTGGTGCCATATTTAGAGCACAGTGTGGATCAAAGATGTTGACTGATTTGCTTTCAACAGTAGCTATGCAATCCTTAGCAGCAGAGGAAGCCATAGTGCTTTTACAAAGCTTCCGCTTCTGCTATATGTCTACTGCATTGCTTGGTCCATAGTGGAAACTCCTGGATAAACCATATACGGCACAGCATATATGGTACAGCATATACCTGTTGTCTTAGTCAGGGTTTCTATTCCTACACAAACATCATGACCAAGGAGTAAGTTGGGGAGGAAAGGGTTTATTCAGCTTACACTTCCACATTGCTGTTCATTACCAAGGAAGTCAGGATTGGAACTCAAGCAGGTCAGGAAGCAGGAGATGATGCAGAAGCCATGGAGGGATGTTCTTTACTGGCTTGCTTTTCCTGGCTTGCTCAGCCTGCTCTCTTATAGAATCCAGGACTACCAGTCCAGAGATGGTCCCACCAACAAGGGGCCTCTCCCCCTTGATCACTAATTGAGAAAATGCCCCACAGCTGGATCTCATGGAGGCATTTCCCCAACTAAAGCTCCTTTCTCTGTGATAACTCCAGCTGTGTCAAGTTGACACAAAACTAGCCAGTACACCTGTTGACAGATTTCTCAACAATTGGTACATTTTAAAGATTTATTATAGGTGGCATGGGTGCTGGGAATCAAGCCCCGGGTTCTCTTTAAGACCAGGATGTGTTCTTAACTGCTGAACCATCTCTTCATGGGTGCACCTCCATTGATTATTATTTTTGATGGGCACTAAGATAAAAATCAAAGACGCATATCATCTATGGTCTTTCTTAGAGCTCGAGCTCCAGGACATAGCTCTTTCTCAGACCCCCTTTGTCATCTATTTCCAGTCTTCTTCTTTTCAGTCCCCTCAGATCCATTCCTATTCAATCCTAATAACTTCTCCCTCCAAGCCACCTTTCCTCTTGTTTGAGGGATAGTGGACACACTCCACAGCTCTGATTACAAGGAGAGTTTCCTTTCACACTTTCTGAAGGGTGTCACCAGAATGGCATGGTAATGCAGCAGCTGTCTGATTCCCACTCACACTAACATACTGCTCAGACTCATGACTTGGGCCAGATTTCTTTTTTCCATTAACCGCGTGTGAAATTCCCTCCTGGTGACAGGTAGGCATGAATGAGATGGGTCAATGCAATTGTTGTGTAATAATTTCCTCTGAGATGGGAACATTTCATCCTGCAAGGAAGCTCCTTAGGCAAGAAGGTAAACAATTTAAATTAACTTCAGGAAGTCCTTAAAGTCAACCAGATTCACTAGGCCCCTCCCTCGAAAGAGTAAGCAAATCAAAGCTGAGAGTCCCTCTCACACAAACAAAACCACAAGACAGCTCTGACACCAGACCAACTACCTAAAAGAAGTTGGGCCAGCCTAGATGCCAGGAAAAGGTTTAGAGCCATCATTTGAAAAGGACATTCTCCAACCTGTTCATCTCCCCGCAGGCTGCGCAGTGTGTTCCAGGTTCCCAGCTTTGTGAGCTGTCATCCATGCTGGGGGTGGGTTTTGGTAATAGAGTTGTCTTTGAGTCATTTCTCATCCTCACTCATTTCTGTAAGTAACCCGGAGACAACTTACTGGTTCACCAAGTTAAACTTTGGTCTTTTGTGGGTTTCCCAACTGGGGTGAGTAGATATATGTGTGTATGTGTTGAATCTCCCTAATACACAACAGCAGTAAATGGAGGGAATATGGGAGTGTAAGATACCTGATTTATAATGTACCCATTCTACTTGCATCAAGTCAACAATAAAGAATTCTTTGTATGCAGTAGTTACTCCTGCGCCTGTTCTGTTTGCTCTAGCAAACATCTGGGTCATGAATTAATGTGTTCATGGAATTACTTGATATTCCATGGTTGTGTACATACATGTCTACTAGAAACCATCTACACACTAGGAGTGGTATGTCAAATATTGAACTTCTCTGCTTAAAACCCTGTGGTAAGTTTTCAGAGGCCCCATACTTTGTTCAAGCCACTAATGGCCTGCTGGAACTATAGCTCATAAGGGCTGGGCCAATTGAAGAACTCTGATGTTCCAGACCATCTTTGAACTTGGCTGAGTCAACCTATAAATGCATTGTAAGCACAGAGAGAGAGGGAGATGGAGAGGGAGAGAAGATATGTTCTCTCCAAAAAGAAGCACAATTGTGCTTCTTTCTTGATGATCATAACATGTTGAAAAATATTCATATTTATATTATAATGAAGCTCCTGGTGTATTATTAACCACAGGAACTCTGAAAAACTTCAAGCCTTTTGGGTCTTCGTCTTCTGCCTCCAACCAAAGGCATACATATTTCTTACTAGGGTGAGTAGAGAAGTCCTTATCTCTGGTTCATTCAGTTTCAGTAACATGATGCCATCAATATATTGGATCAATGTGATGTTCTGTGAAGTATCAAAATGGACATAATCTCTTAAGATTCCACTGAAGCCTGGATATGAGCAATAGGCATATGCGGCTAGCCTCTACCTGTGATGACATGCTACCTTCCACTCTTCATTTTGCTGTATACCAAGAGGAAAAGGGATTCTCTAAATCCATACGAGTAACCTATGGACCATAAGCGATGCAGAAATTCTTCAGTACCCTTTGGCTTACCAGTTACAGTTGAGGCAACTTCTTGGTTAAGTTTGTAGCACTCTACTATGAAGTGTGGAATGTTCCTTGGTGCTCATTGGCCTATTAGACTTCACCATATTCAGTATTTCAGATGCATCACAAGATATAGAACAAGCTCCAGTCATGCTTGCCAGAGCACTGAATCTCAAGTCAGAGTAAGTTCCCTCTGTCAACAGTCTCCCCTAACCAACATATATTCTCTGCCCCATCACTCCACAGTCTAACACCTCCAGCATCTATTCTTGTACCACCTGCTCATCTCAGCTGTCTCAATAACTTCAGCCAGGTACAGTAATTTCTTTGTCATGCAGACTATTTTTTTAACCAAAAGAGGAGTTTGCTTTCTCTTCCTGGAGCTGAGCTGACTCCTGGCTCTGTTTATTGACCTGGAAGCAATGAGAAGCGGTGAGGCTCATGCTGACAGTAATAATCCCATCCTGTTTGTTTTGCATGGAATCATTATAACATGGGGAGAGCTGTTCTCTAGAAAATGAAGAAGTGGCTAATTAATTTTAAGGTAATATCTGTAAGCCTAGTGCTAGAAGATAACCACATCCCATGCTTCAAAACTTCCTTCTTTCTGTATCAGGGCTATTTTGAGATAGGAGAGCCATCAACACTGTACATAAAACCACCAGGCATTAAAGGGACTTCATGATGATTTTTGGCACTAGACTCTCATTTTGGGGAAATTTACACTGATAAGATACATCATTTATTTGATCTCCAAGCACCTTGCCCTCTGTGTGTGACATTGTTCAATCAACCTAGAGCTAAAACTTCAAGTAATTGGCTGTGACACTGTTGGATATCCAGGGTTATTTACAACCTTCTGATAACTTAACAAGCAAATCTTATGGGAAATCTCCTCTCTTGAACCACTTCAAAAACCAACTATGTGAGTGCAAGTTTCTCAGAAAACAAGATCTGATCCAAAGGCCATGTGTTAGTTAATACTTCTTCAAATTCAGGAGTGGGAATAATGTAAAACGGCATTGTGGCATGGGATGAAAAGCAGCCAAAGGTGACTTGCTGCCACCTGGACACTAGTTCCCAGTGAGCTGGGATGAGATTTGGACACTCAGCAGGAACAGGCACTCAATCTTGCTTGTCTCCTCCACACAACCTGGTCATTATGCCATTGTAGCAAAGGAAATTGGATGTATCTGATGGCTCCTCATTGCTCCAAAGACCTTCTTCTAGGACCCTTTGTAGTCTTTCCAGTGGATGCTTAGAAAATGCTGCAAACATTTTAGTTAGAATAGGAAGTACCCATAGAACCTAGATGTTCTGGGTAATTATCCTTGGTCAGTGGTCTAAATGGACTCCTGAGGGGTCAGTTTGCTATAAGAGCGCTTAGGTGAATTAATATAGTCAAATTTACTGGATGAGGTGATGCCAAGGACCAAAGAATCTGATGAGGTACAATTGTGTTATGTGTCTCGAAAAGGGAGAAACGAGATAGTGGGACCTTTTGGAGATGGCTGGATCACAAGGGCTCAGATGTAATTGATGGGTAAATTCTTAGCTTCATGGACTGTTGAGAGGTGGTAGAGTTCTAGAGAGTAAGGCTTAGTTGGAGGAAGTAGGTCTTTTGGAGTGTGCTCTTGAAGGCTATACTTTGCATCTGGATCTTTCCTCTCTTGCTCTTTGCTTCTTAGCTGCCAGAAATGTGAGCATCCTTGAACCATCATTCATTCCTGACCATGACTTTCTATCCTGCCACAGGCCCACAGTGATAGGGCCAAGTGGCCCTGGACTGAAGCTACAAACAAAACAAATCTATCTACCCTCTAAATTGCTTCTCTTGGGTCTTGTGTCATAGCATCAGGAAAGCCAAACACACTAATCCCCACTCATGCTCGTAGATTGAGCTGTGTTTCTGTGCTCTGTGTTCTTCACTCCAGTGTAGGTGAGGAGACCCCATTTTAATCCATGTATTTATGCCACACAGACACTGACTCTGCACTCCTCTATCTCCCAGATGCACTAAATACTTCTCAGGAATAGGCACTATTTCCTTCTGCCCTGTGCTCGTTCAGCAACCAGTACAGTGCTACTGTGTAGCAGGGACTCAAATGTGTGTTTGTTGAACTGAGCAGAACGAACACAAGAGGGATGAAAAGAGAGGGGATAAAGCCCCTCTCTTTGACACTCCATTGTGCCTGTTAATTGAAGCATTGTGTTTCCCACATTTTTCAATGCCAGTCTCTCTCCTCCTGCTGTTTATCAAATTGAAGGGGCATGTTTAGGTGATAAAAAAAAAAAAAAGTGCTCCCCTTGGGCAGAACCTAAATATAAACATTGTAAAATATTCTTTGTGCTTACATCTGCCCTGCTAGTCAAGTGAACTTTGCACAAATCTTCAAGTTCTGCATCTCTCCCCCTTCTTCCCACACTTCATCCATCAAGGAAGTAGGGCCTAGACTGGTAACGTTACTCATTTCCTTTCCTCTTTGTGAATCGGGTCATAAGGAAAAGTCATTTGGAAATTTGTTCACTCTTGTGGGTTCATCCACGCTGCATGCTGAGTGGGTGAATCTCAGGAGCACCCATCTTGTCTTCCCTGGGCTACTGTGGCAAAAGATACTGTGCTTATGTTAAGGAAGACTGAGACCAAGTTGACTGAGTTCCAGGTAAGAACACACCACGGCATCAACAGCTTGACCCAAAGCAGTCATGACAGCTGACACAGCTGCACACATTTCCCCCGTGAGGAGAGAAGGGTTGTCTTACTACTCATGCATGGCTCCTGGTCCAATAAGTCACACAAGCGTTCCCTGGGACCTTGCTGGAATGCTGCTACCATGGACCCTATCCCACACATGCTGAATCGGAACTCAGGTTTTAGCAAGATCCCATGGTGGTTATGTGCACATTATAATTTGGGCAACACTGAGCTGGGCCCCAAAAGTTCTTTATGACTCAGCCTGGGGAGGAGATATGCAGTTCTGCTGTCGCTATTGCCATCCATCACTTAGAGAACAGTAAACATTCCTTGAACCAT
The DNA here is from genome assembly GCF_900095145.1 of Mus pahari. Lineage (NCBI taxonomy): Eukaryota > Metazoa > Chordata > Mammalia > Rodentia > Muridae > Mus > Mus pahari. The sequence continues at coordinate 138,497,720 of NC_034590.1, read as the reverse complement.
GAGGCAGAGTGCCATCATTACTCTTCGCTCTGCAGGCAATAGTTTACTGGAGGAGGAAGGAAGTCACAGTGCCTCTAAGGATCTCAGGGTCGAGTCCTCCTGTGGACAGCTCTATTTGTAATTATGGGTGGTGGATAGCCAGGTTGCTAAGATACAAAGCCACTTTACAGTGGAGTGATAACTCAAGATGCTACAAACCCTGAAAGGTCCCCAGTCTCATATGGTGTGAGCTATGGCTGGTACCTCATTCATAGCCTTCCACCTAGATAAAAATATTAAAAGGTAGGGGCAGTACCTTTGTGGGCTGGCTGAAATTCCCCAGCCCACTTTCTCTTTCACAAATGCATAGCATCTGCCACTCTCCCTCCCTTTATGTCTGCTTTCTTCCTGATGTCTTTTCTTCACGGGCTCTCCCCTCCTCCTTGCTTTTCCTCTTGTTTCTCTACTCCCAACATCACTTTGGACCAATCACTTGGAAATACTATACATTATCCCATCTCACCCACCAGTTTATCTTTCCTCAGTAGATTATTTTGGTCCACCATGCCTACTGGATAGAAAACAATGGAGTATTTGCCAATAAACCAAAGCAAAATAAGCTCAATGACTGCTGAATAAATTTCCAGAAGGGTAAATGTAAAACCCCTTCCTCCTAGAGTCGTGAAGCTGAAAGCTCATCATTACGTTTTTATCAGACTATGAGCTAACTTATTCTTTTCCATGAAAACTGTTTTAAAAAATTAATATGATCTTTCCTGTTTTTCAAGCCCTAACTGGACCAGTGTGCTATGAGGGAATATTTGAACCAAGTTTTCAATCCTTACCTTCCTTCAGAACGCTGGGACACTTACCCAGGGCCTCCGTGAACATGTGGGATGCTCTTTGACATTAAAAGTTTATACAAAAATGGTTGCCACAGGTGGACATAAAATAGGTAATTTACCAAATATACATTAGGGTCTTGATTCTCACCAAAAATAAACTGTCCTAGGTCCTGACAATAGAGATGTAGAAAAAGTCCGTCTTTTCCAAGAGGTCACTATTATACCATGTGGGAAGGTGACATGCAGAGATCTATGTAAAACAGGAGGAAGACCAGCTCACTGCATCGGAAAGAGCCACGAATAGTGGGGACCAAGGGGGGGGGGCTATTGAGACTTCCAGGAGGTGGCCTAGAAGGTGAATCAGGGAATGGTAAGCTCCAGGTAGATATGACAGGGACTGTAAGAATCTAGTGCACAAACAAGTACTTCATGCAAGCCAACACTCAGGTCAATGACCTCAATGGGGCATCAATCAGAGTGACTGTTAAGTCATATACCTCCTCCATCAAAAGCTAGGGTCAGGATGTAGAGAGCTTTCTGCTAATTGTACTGACCTGGAGGGTAACTATCAGACTCAGTTCAGTTGCTTTACCTGGAAATCCAGCTTAGTGAACTCCAAGATATGCATTAGCCTCCTAAGAGAAATTGTGAGGCACAAGCCCTATCTTTAGAAAAATGTCAACACCCCAAGTGTTGAGGGAAGAAGTCCAGGAAAACAGTCAACTCAGGGTAGGCATAATAAAGTGAGTTTCTGCTTCCTTGTCCCCTGAGGTACAGTAATATCACTATTTATTCAAACAGTTGAGTTCATTTGTAAGATACATGTATGTGGAGAGAATAATTTAAAATAAATTTCTGAAGTATTCAATCTCCCAGAATAGTTGTCACTCTAGATTGCTGTCACTCCGGGTCAGTGTCACCCTGGCCCCCTCGCCTTAAGATCTTTAGGAAGAGATGAAAACCAATCCCATCAATAGGGCTATTTCTCATCTTTCACTAGCTAAGAGGATTTATTTTAATCATTAGAAAATTAATAATGTTTCAAGCCAGACTTTGGTAAACAAAATGAATTCCTGAATTCCTTGAGCTCCTGCCAATACATCAGAATCTGGGGTTGTTGCCCTGGTTCACAGAAGTTCTATGAACTATGAGGAGGGAGTGGGGCGGGGGGAACTGCTTAAGAGTTTCTATGAATGAAGTCTTGTCCATACAGAAAAGATGGAGAAATTTGACTTCTTTAAAGGGTTGTAGTAAAAGTTAGAGGCCAAGAGAAATTCAGAGTCAAAGTTATGGATATGTTGTTGTTGTTGTTGTTTTGTCTCTGGGAGAATCTTGAGTGACCCCAGTCCTAAGGTTGTATTCCACTGCCTTCACTAGAACCTCTGTTTGCATTTGGGTTCTTTGCGAATGGCTGTTTCCTCGGCTGGGACCTGATGCGCACTAAGGACCAGAAGAAGAGATACCTGTCACAAGATGGGTCAGCCCTAGGAGACAGACACAATGAGGAAGAGTTACCCAAAGAAAGCCCTCTGATCCTTGGCTCTGCTGATCCTTGGAAGGTACAGCAAGACTCAGACACTTGCTGCATAGACAGGTGAGCAGTCACGGAGTGCTTAGAGGACGATCAGCCAACCTGGACAGAGAAATACCAAGGACATGAAAGTGGAGGAGAAAGGCCAGCCATGAGCATAGGAGGAGCCTGAGGACCACCAGGACCATCCTCAGAGATGTCAATGCTGATTGCAGATCAGTCCGGTCACTCATGCCAGATCTGCAGATGACAGTGACTAGCACAGGTGTCCTTCACTTCTACAACAGCTCCATCCTGGATTCCACCCCCTCGTTGTCAGACATGCTCCCAAGGTTTTACTTTCACCCAGAAGCCATCTTAAGAGAGGAGCAAACTTGTTCTATTTAAAGAGTTGAAATTTAAATAAAAAGAATTGTCTTCCTAGGGAGACACTGACATCTGACAGATTTTGCCCTGCCTCTTACGCACAGCCTTGCTGTCTAGCAGGGCTTAGGAACATGGAGGGAAAAAGGAAAATCAGATCATTTAATCACACGGGAGCTTTTATTTATTTATTTTATAACTTTGTTATTTATTTGGTTTTGTCAGCATAGTGGAGCATGTATTCAGTTACAACCCTGTTCTATAGGTTGATTCATTGCTCTTAGCCCTAAAGACAAACAGCTCTTAAAGTAGTCTGTTGTCACTTGTCAGCGGTTACTAGAAGTCCTTTACTTTCCAGGAAAAGAAAGAGTGACTGCTTAGAGTACAGATGCTCGGAGACTGTTACAGAGGATGACTCGGAGCTGGGGGCTGTCTGGGAAAGAAAGTCATTAAGAAACATATCTATCTTCGCAGAGGAAGCTGCAGACCAAGACGCTTCTACTTCTTGTTTTTGGAACTCTCCTGGGTACCCTGAGATGCTACGAAAGAACTGTGAATCCACCTACCGACACTGTAAGCCAAGCGTAGGTATCCAGGCGACAGCAGGATTGAGCCCAGACCTCCAAAGAACTCCCTCAGGCTTTGGGGCAGGTTAGCTTTGTGCCAGCCCCTTAACTCTGTCTCATGAACGTGGCCTAAGCAGCGTGGCGACTGATCTGTGTTCATTGTGGGAGCCTGAGGAGATCCAAGGTCACAGGCTCTAAAGAGGGAGCAGAGAGCAGGGAAGAGGAGGACACAGGGAGAAGTTACCTGCTTTTCCAGGGCTGGTCCAGGGACTTCACAAGTTCGTGTGTCCATGTTCAGGCTGGAAGCCATAGGGACACTGAAGTTGTGTTTTGTATGGGACTGGACATTTAAAAATTGGGGAGACCGCTCCAAGAAAATGAATACAAATAACAAATAAAGAAAAGTTTGGAACTGGATTTTAGAAGAAAGAAGCACAGGTGCTAGGCCTCAGAGCAGAGTTTATTAGCTCCTGGTTAAATCCACCTAGGTTTGTGTATGTCCTTCTTACCCTATCTCTGAGCCGCCTTGCTTTAAGTCAGACTGCATCCAGGAAATCCTCCTGTAGAGGCTCTCCTCTGGTACATGACTGGTATTCAGAAACACTGAGAATCCTGAAACAGGAGTGCAATATCTGCTCTGGCTAAAGGATGGATGCTTCAGGGTCTCCTTCATCACCGCCAGAGTGTGGGTGCTGCCCCACCCCCATCCTGCTGTCCTTGGCAATACAACAGCCTCTTGTCACCACACTGCCGGCTCGTGACGCTGATGTCTGTCCTGTGTCCTCACATAGCAGGTGACAGATGTGTGCTGGTGCTTTAGGGGATGAAATGGAAGGAATTTTATGGACTTTGTTTCTTCTATTTTATCCTGACAGTTTCACAAGTGAGACTCAAGCGAGACTCGGCCCTTCTCTTCTTTCTCCATCTTTGCTTATTTTAAAGCTGTAATTTAATCACAATGTCTCATTGTTCCCTTTCACTCCCTCCAAACCCTCCCACATACCCCCACTCTCCTTCAAATTTATGGCTTCCTTTTATATTAATTGTTATTGTACTCACATAAGTATTTGTATACACATAGATTCTGAAGTGCTTTGTTGGGAAAATAATCTGGTACTCACCTGCAGTGAGAGCTAAGGTTCTGGGTATTTAGGAAGATGGAAGAAAGGTTTGCTCTGCAGGGTGGCTTTCGTGGGCACTGGGGGCGGGGAAGGGAGTGTGCATGGAGCCTGGAGATGGGGAAGGCCATCTTCTCTCTTCCTATTCCTATGGCACAAATTACCAAGAATATCCAGGACAGGAGAAAGAGAGGGAAGAAGGAAGGGATGAAAGGAGGAGGGAAGATGAAGGAAAAAGGACCGAAAGGACAAGGAGGCTTTAGTGCTTGGTGAATGTAAGTTTCGTTGAAGACAGAAGGAGATGAACTCTTTGGAACAACGCGAAAGAAGGTAGAGGAGGTAAGGCACCAAAGCCAGCAAAGGCCACCCAGCGGTGGAAGCTACTTCAAGGCCAGGGAACTAGTGATAGTTTGCTTGCCTCAAGCCCTGGGCTGAAGGTTAGTTCCTCATGTAACCACATCTAGGAAACTGAGAATGGCTCTTCTGCTTTCTCTGATGACAGGGACAGCATGGGGTTGTCAGCGTCCCTACAGGTTCTCACAGTAGCTCCAGAGTGGTGCAAGAGAAAGTAGACTGTTCTCCTACGAGCCCCCCAAAGATGTGGAATGGTTTTGCAAGGAAATGTTTAGCGGGTAAGCAGGTTTTTGATGTGGATAGACGTGTCTGTGATCTCACCAGAGGCCCCAGGAGCAGGAGGCTGAGGGATATTGTGTCCTGTGATTGGCTGTGTGTCTGTGAGTTCTACTCGACAAAAAAAAAAAAAAATCCCTGTGGTCGCAAGCCTTGTTTGATTCATGCTCATAACTCTTTATCCTCAGTCACCCTTTGTTCCTCTTTGCCGGTGTCTACTCTAGCCCCTGGCACAGGCAATATTCACTCTGTGATTATATGTGTAATGAATACATGAATAAAGACTGCAGAAATAAAACATTCACACAGAAGTCTACCGCAGCCCACGCCATCCTTCATTCCCGATCAACGACGGCTTCCTTCCTGGGCCTTCAGTCTCTATCTATCTGCCATGAGAGAATTAATGGTGTCATCATCAGATCATTCACTCTGACATTGAGAATTATAGGATGGCAGGGCTGGAAGGGACCTGAGAGACAGGAGTCCAGCGCCCATTATGAAAGCGAACCTGAGGCAGATTTCAGTAAAGCCTCATTTTTCTGAAATCCAAGCAAGCAGGAAATGCAAATGCTAAAATCCTTTAGAAACGATCTGCCTCTCTTTTTCTAAGTGTACCTCATGCATGCGAAGGTTTGTATAGTGCATTGAAGGCTTACCTCACTGGACCACCATGGTATCTTTTAAGAAGACATTGATCTTCTCCGCTTCTCTAAAGGTTAAGTAACTGGCTTTGAGCCATTCAGCTAGTAAGTGAGGCTGGGTTCAAAATAGTCTACTGAGTCAAGGTTTAGTGCAGTGTTTATCACCTCCTAGGAAGCTTGAGGTCCTATGGACTCCAAAGAAGCAAACCGATAGCAAATATTTCCCTAGCAAAAAACCTATTGCTTCAACAACTGCAGAGGGGAATGCGTGGGTTCTAAGTGGAGGTCAGACCAGTTCTGCTGATCTGCTCGGCTGAGCTCTTGAGTGAAAATATCAACTTCATTTCGTGTGGCTGTTCTGTCTACACAGGTACCATTCTGGAAGTATTAGATTACTAGAAGCCAGATGTTTGGAATGAGCCTAACAGGGTAAAATGTTGAGGGATGAAACTCTTACAGGGCTAAAGGTTTAGAAGAATATAATCGCACAGGCCTACTAAAGTCTTACAGGCCTTAGAGCAGGGTTGTTTGCTGGCTACTCCAAAAGGGAGCCTGCCCTTTTCTGTTCTAGGTGGTAAGTGCTAGGTGCTGGTGGGTTTTCCTTGCCATGTGCGTGCACACACACACACACACACACACACACACACACACACACACACGCTCATTGTGACGACTGCTTCTGAGTTTATAACCTTTCCGGACTCTAACCCCTTCCTGCCTTCTGTGTTAAGGACTGTGCAGGCCACATTCAGCCTACCCTGCACTCCAGGATAATTTCTCCTAGACAGGACTGAGTTCAGTCACCTCAACAAAGGCCTCTGCTATTTATATGCCTCTTGGTACTCCCCGGGCTAAGCCTAGAGCATGAGCATCCTTGGCGAGGAGAAAAGCAGCACCGCAAGTTTGAGCCAAATTGGAGCAGGGTCAGTACTGACCAGAAGGATGGACAGTGGTCAGGCCCAGACCCAGGACTCCCACAGAACTGCCATGCATTACATTAGATGGGAGTTTCTAAAGGCAAATCTCACAAGGTTGCAGACATCCCACTTTCATCCACACAGGGACAAGCATACACCCTGACATACTTCCTGTCTACATACCTCCCCCCTTCTTGGGATCAAGCTCATCCTGTCCAGTCAGGACAACCAACCTTGTTTACTGAAGTAAAAACACATGGCTTGATATCTTATAGGAACAGACCCCTCCATTCCAGGAAGTAATCTGTCCTTGGGCAAGTGGGGCTTACAGGTTCAAGGCATTTTTGTTTTGTAGATCTCTTAAACACAGTAATTAAAACTTAAAACATAACATTATCCCTCACATTTGGGAGCTGTTGTTTAGGAGAACTGTGTTCCTCCAATAGTTTTAAATATAAATATTTAAATTTAAATATAGCCCCTCCAGTAGCTTTAAATAAAAATTTCATGTGCAAACAGCTCTAGCATGAAGGATGCTATATTCAGAATAATGAGTAAGAAATTACCTGATATATCTTTGGGGCACAGAGTGACCTCAACAATATCCTTTTTTAATTTTGGAGGCCAAAGTAGAGAGGGGGGATATTAGTCTGATATCCAAGAGTAGAGATGGAACTTTTCAGCCCTGGCCTTGGATCAAATACCATTTCTGGAAGGAATTCAGGTGCCAGAATCTTGGCAGTGGTGGAGGCTCAGATTAAAAAGTGGCTTGTATCCTGATATTCAACTCTTACACATCTAGGAGGCCTAGGGACCACCCAGCAGCCTTCTCCTGTAACGCCAGGGACCTGCAGGAAGAGACACGGGTTGACATTGAAACCACACACTCAGTGCATCGGAATCCAGTAGTGCAGGGCATCGGAGCCTTGTCTGTTACTGAGCCCACCTCCCGTTCCAGCCTCAAAGGCTCATAGGCCAGTTCTCTCAGCACACAGGCCAAGCTGAGAGACTGCTTCTCTGTCATCATAGAGCCATCGAAATACACAAAAGCCTGTACTGGCTTGAACAACCACAGGAAGCTTTGTAGCAGACTCCAAGGCTTATTGCTAAAAAGAGCAGAAGCAGGTATGAAGACCCCAGGAGAAACAAAAAGCAAAAACCTCCACCCAAGGAAAGCTGGGGCTTAGCAAGTTGAGAGCTGCAGCAAAATTCAAGTGTATCTAAGGTGGAATCATATTTTAAAATAGTAACAGGAGTCTTAATTGTCTCATTTTTTTTTTCTGTTATCCTGTAACTCTCTAACAAGCTCAGACTTCAGGGATTCATAGTCATGGTGAATTTGTGTGGCTGCAACAAGAAAAAAAGGCTTTCATTTTCAAAAGCCCCACTCCAAGGGCACCTAAGGCATAAACAACAGGCTAGGACAATGTAATTGCTTGATGCGTTAGAAGAGGCCCCCATTCTAGACCAGAGAAGAGTGGATTTGGGATATAGTCATGGGCAGGGTAAAGAGAGAGACAAGGGAAGAGCAAGACTGAGTGTATACTGTGGATTTGTGGGGGAGACTCACACATGGGTTCCGCATTGACCCATTACTAACCTGGGTCTTAATCCCACAGATGTAAGGAGAAAGACCACTGACCCAAATCATCATGACCAAATTAATTAAAGCAAGCAATTAATTAAAATGAGATTTTTTTTTTCATTCACATGGACTGCCTCTTTGTAAGGTGGAGTCCAAGAGGTCAGCATTGGACTTAGGGAAGGTCAGGTTTTTACGGCTCAGGGTTAGGTTTGCAAATGGGGGATTCGGCAGGCAAATAGGTGGGGTTACAAAAGCAGAGTATAATAAGGTGGTCATAGCAACAGGTAGTCTTAATAACATTTAAAATTAAAGGTAGGGATGCCAGATGGTCATAACAACCCCCTGAAACAAAGACGCAGTTGCCATTTCCTGGAACAGTCAGTGCAGATCCATTTGCAGTTAAAGTTACAGGTGGGGCATAGCCCAATCTTTAAGGAACAATGATTCAAGTATAAATAGGAATATACCTGGTTTGTCTTTATTATAAGATGGCTTTCAAGCCTAAGATGGAGAAAGGCCAGTTTATCAGTAGCACCTTCAGTTAAATTGAAAAAAATTTGAGCATAAGAAGACTAGCTTTGTGCACCTAGGTGACACCCCATGAAAAAGACTGGGGTGTCACCTAGCCAAAGAGGCTGTGTGGAGTGTTGAGAACTTGAACCTAGAGCATCTGCATTCTCTCACTGTGGTCAACCTGCTCTGGGAGCCACAGATATTACCTGTTCCACGGGGAACCTTATTAGCAGACATGAGGGACAAGCTAGTGATTGCTTCATGGGTAAAGGGAGTTCTAGTCGAGTGGGGTGTGTCAGGATGCTGGTCTGATGAGATGACAATATGGAACACCTTCCTTTCATATTTATACAATATGAAGCCCCTCCCCCAAATGACAAATTGCTTTGGGGAATGGAAGAGCCCCAAAATAGTCTATGATTCAGCCTATGTTATTTTGGCACAAAGAGAACTTGAAATAGAAATAAAGCTGTTAATTTGCACAAAATTAAAACAACCTTATCTTGTTCACATTGAATAAGGGAACCATCACTTGCTTTCTGAGTATCCGGCAGATGCACAGTAAGGGCTATGTATAACATGACACACATATGATGTGGCACAATACATATGTAATGTGAATTTTATATGTCTATTATCTATGTTACACTTACTATATATATTAAAATGCCACTTGGATGAGCACTTAATCTTACACAGAGAAATGAATTATTCATCTATAATATGCTTTTATCTGACCATCAGCATCCCAGTATTGCTATTACATATGAAAGTATCTTCACTGGGGGCCCAAAAGATCAGAGAACTAAGGTAATAGTTTTGCATTGTATTGTCCAGAACGGAGGGGGGGTACATCAGAACATAATATGCTATACTTTTTTATGACTAAAGATTTGAACACCTGCGTAATATGTGAGTCAATAGTAAACTATGCTACATATCTTCAAAAAACTAGACAGCAGTGAGAGATAGTTAGAAAGTTAGATAGTTGCAGGGCTGGAGCAGTAACTCAGTGGTTAAGAGTATGCACTGCTCCTGCAGAGGACCTGAGACTGGCTTGCAGCCACACTTTACAGGGCTCACAACTACCTGTACTTCAGTTCCAGGGGATCTGATGCATTCTTCTGGCATACATGTGAACACACACACACACACACACACACACACACACACACACACACATACTTTTAAAAAAAATCTATAAATCATAGATTACTTCTGAATGTTCAGGTAAAAATTTGAACATACCCCAAGTATGAAAGAAGAGTACAGCGTGGCCTCATGTTCCTGTCCCCCAGGTTCACTTACTAATATTCTGCTGGGCTGAAACATAGAATTTTAGCATGGGAAGCACTTCACTTTAAAATGCAGGAGGTGGAGTTGTTGGGTATTGAGGAGTAGCTTTCTGCTTTCACATCCATGATCTTTTGGGTTCTCTGAAGTCAGTAAAAGTGTACACTGGTCAATATTCAATACTCAATAGCAATTTTACTCCATGGTCTACCTATGTGGCATAATTAAGTGATTACCTAGTCCTATTGATTGATTTTACTTCCTCTGTTAAGAAGTCCTAACTTGAAGTTGCTTATGTATAGGGCTGCCATGATGGAGCCTGTTTGCAGCAGTGAGGCAGGTAGGATACAGGATGAAGGGGGCCTTTGCCTCAGTCATACAAGCATGAGGCCAAGTCTTCACTGATCACACCCTTCCCTGGATGTTGGACTTTATTGCTCATACACACGGTTATCTGCCTTCCATTAATCTCATGAGCCCCAGATGTGCTAAACAACAGCTTTCTCATGGATCACATCTCACTGTAAACTCAGAGGTAGTCACAGTGGCATGACCAGATCTTTCTGCACTCCTAGGAAATGGGACAAAGAATCTGGGATAATGAAGGTCAGAAAGGGGGAAGTCCTATCTAGAGGGCCTTGCCACCTGGCAGCATTGTCTTTGGATGATTTCTTTCCCGATATGCTTTGAAGCAATGTGCTTCGAATGAATACGACATTGATCCCAGTGAACACATGGCTGCCACTGAGAGAAGTTATCAGACCCTCTTCACTCTGGGATGCCGGAGGATCCTTCAGTAGGCAGAAGCTAACATTTGCCCCATAGACGCTTTCACAGCTGGTTCTACACAGGTATTAACTCCTCCTTTAAACATGGGCAAATGGTGGTTCCATGGTATTGAATTATGTACAGAAGAGTGAGCAGTAGATGAGTCGATCTCATAGGGATTTGATCCTCTCCTTGCACCTTAAATCTCTTTCCTAGTAATACATCCCCATGTCCAGATGAGATGCTGAAGGATGCCTGGACACTGAATCTTTAAGAAATAAGCAAGTCTCTGTGTGGTTCTGTGTTCTGTCTCCTTCTGTCTGGCTGCCTGGATGTGTGAACTCCACTAGGGCAGATGAAGCGCAGAACTCTAAGCTGCATTTCACCCTACACAACCATCAGGTGCTGGGCTTGCAGGAAGCACTGAAACACTGCTCAGGGGTTAAGTGAATGTCGTCTACAATGGGGACCTCAGCCCAGGTGAGAAACAATGCAGGCTGAGGCCAAATCTGCGGTTCCCTAACTCCTGGATACCCAGGTGCCTGTGGGAAGCATGAGGAGTCAGGAACGAGGTCAGAGCTGGCAAAGAGAGACTTAGGTTCTGGGACTCAGTAAGGAAGGGCTTCCCCATGGAGATTCTTGATGAGAGAGATAGTACTTGCTTGTCCATATTGTTTATTGGTAGTAAAAGATAAATGCATACAACTTCCTGAGGGTGGGCCAGATATTAAATACCTATTACAGAAAGAAATGTCTAGGAAGGAAAATGTATTGTCTAAACCCTCAGGGTCCATTTACATACCTCATTAGCATGGAGAGCCCTGTGTTCTGTGCTACGTGACTAGTGGTCACGTTCTTTATTTGAGGAGTTGTGGTCACGTGTTGCAGGCCAGGAATCTGGTCAGGCGTGGATGAAACACCTACGGTCCTCAGGAGAGTGCTGAGGTTTCTGAACCCACTCAACCTTACCAAGTTTTCTGGCTCAGTCCACTGACCCACAGTTATGCAGTGGAAACAAGGGGTCAACAAGAGGACAAAGCAAGGCTGAAAGCTGGTGTCTTGGAAGGGGTCCACTACAGAGTGGCTACTGGAGCAGTAGAAGAGATCCTTGGGACGGCTCTCAGACATGGCCAGTTCGAAGTCTAAACTGCCTGAGATTCTAACCCCTAATGTATCTCTAAGGAGACAGCTTCCAACCCGTGTTTCCTCACAACCCATGTGACCTCTGAATGGGCCTTCTCTCCTATGACTGCCAGGTCTTGGAGGCTAGAAGCTATGCAGGAGATGACACAGACACTCTGGGGTAGTGTCCTCCCTAGAGACAAAAGGATGCTAAGCATCAGATCTGAGCCATAGTCTAGTTTATCCTACTGTCTCTGGTGGCCTATGAAGATCCAATGCAGGGTCTCCAGGGTGGGGAGTGTGAGACGTCTATAGTTCAGGTGCTTAAGGCTGCTGAGTGAGGATAAAGTTACTGAAGACATATCACAGAACTCTGGCATACATCCTACCATGGACAATGCTTGCAAATTAAAACCATGTAGGGGGAAATCTTTCATTCTTCTATTTTAAAATGACACAAATATGTTCCTTCTGCTAATTTTTGAAAACTTCAATGCTTACTGAAATTTCTCTATCTTTTTATCATTTCTTTATTTTCAGATTAATATGCAGAGGCATCAGCATGTGAAATTGGTCTTTTTCAGCAGCTGAAAGTTTTCTCCAACCTTTATGAATTCATTGGAGTCCTGGTCTCAGGAAAAAGGCATAGTGTCACAATCCATTGGTTTATTCACATTCTAGATTTCATTTCAACTCTCCAGGCCCCATAAAGAAAACATAATAAGCAGTATGTCCTTGGGATGACATTGAGGAATTCAAGGCCAAGGGCTGAATTATTACGGTTCTTATAATGTCTCCAATGTGCAAATGACAGACACAAGGACAACTTGACTTTTCAATTTTCTAGAATGCTCTATCAATTTCTCTCTAAATTGTAATAGGTAATTAAAATATACAGATATATGTATAAATCACAGGAAAATATGTAAAAAGTGAATGAGTTGTTTTCACACTTCAAATGTTGTGTTCATAAGCAGCTTTACATTAAAGCATAATGTGCCATGGGCTGCATGTGCTTGAACAACCCTTGTGGTTTCTTTGATGGTTCCTGCGTTGTAAACACCATTGCTGACTTAGCTCCAGGTCATGTGCTTTGCTGGTTCAGCTCAGGGTTCGTGCATCTGATCTAAATAGTCATGGAACAGTGCGCCCAGGTAACCACAGCTCCTTAGTATGTGCATCACTATCTTCTTCCTATGAGCTGCTTCAGGCGTTCCTTGTGGTTCTTGGAGGAGAGAAACCACATGAATATCTATGGACAATGAGTCTCTAAGAAAAATGTGCACTTCTAGACCAGTGCCTTTATGTGGTTTGAGATTTCAGAGGCCCTCTTTCCTTTTACTGGGATAACTGGGAAACTTCTAGACCGCTCCTGTCATCAGAGATCTTAGAGTTGAGGTTCATTCAGAGCATCAAAGAGAAAGTCAAGGTTCACCGTATTAGCCACTGAGACACTTTTCTGGTAACACGTGAGACTCTGTGTTGCTGAGTAGAATGCACCATGAGTCTTGGAGAAAGCACGCAAGCCTTGAAGGTGTGACAGCTTTCATTTCTCCTCACGTGGTTTAATTTCTATTCTGGTGAGTTTGATGCTGTCATATCATGATCAGACAGATGTTAGTGCAAGCTTTTCCACGGGCATAGATAATATTTCTGTACACATTTGAATATCCCTCAGAAAGAGTTAATTGGAGTGTGTAGTATTTTTGCGTTTTATGATTTTTAAACTCATGCCTCTGTTTCCCATCAGAAGTAAGGAGAGAAAAATGAAGGTGTATGCAGGAGGAGAAAGGTTGTACCTGGGACCTTTGGTATACCCAGATGGAGCCAGGTCACCTTTGCACTTCTCCACAGCAAGTAGGCAGGAAGCCAACCAAGTGCTAGCCTTTTCTCTTTTTCAAAGAAGGAGGAGGGGGAGGAAGAGGTGGAGGAAAATATCCTACCATATGAAACAATCCTGGAATCTGCAGTGAACTCTGAGCTCTTAGTCATGGTTCAACACTCAAATCCTTAACCTTCTATTTCATAAACATTCTAAAGGAACAGACATCATGAATTAAGGAAAAAGATGAGAGAGTAATCACATAGATCTGGGATCAAGTTCCAACACTACATTGATCAGTTGTGGGATTTAGAAAACAAGCAAACAAACAAACAACAACAACAACAAAACAACTAAATTCTTCGATCCTTGCTCCAACTGCTGTAGAAGTAGGGGTCAGAAGATGTTGCTGTGATAATTCAGCCTAGTATGGTCCATAGGCTGCTTAGCACACAGGAGAATATTAGGCATGTGTGGTAGGTGTTCAGTAAATAGTTGGAGTTGTTTTTATTTTTACCACTACTTGGGAAATTGGTGAATTTAAGTACCTCTAAGGTAGAAAAATCACTTTAAAAAAGAAACAAGACCAGCATTTGTTTGACTCTCAACCTACTTGCTGAGGCATGATGGAGAGGGGCACTGTAAGTGTCAGAGCAGGCGGCACAGCAATACTATTTTCTGCAATGGAATTTCTTGTTTCAGCCAGAGGGTGGGAAACAGAACAGAGCTATAGTGGCTCTACTACTGCATCCAGAACAAAACACGTTTTTATATCACAAGAAGGCAGGCAGGAAGAGAGGTGAGGGTATGCAGAATTTGGAAACAGACAGGACTTGGTTTGATGTCTAGCCTTTCCTATACACATTTGAATATCCCTCAGAAAGAGTTAATTGGAGTGTGTAGTATTTTTGCGTTTTATGATTTTTAAACTCATGCCTGTTTCTCATCAGAAGTAAGGAGAGAAAATGAAGGTGTATGTAGGTGGATAAAGGTTGTACCTAGGCCCTTTGGTATTGCTAGCTGTATAATATAGAGGAAAAGATGCTCTCGACACTCATATCCTTCATCGGCAAGAAGCTATTGACAGTCCATAGGGGAGTGCATCTCCCAGTTGAACTGACTGATTGGCTATTGCAGTAAGTCAGTTAACCTAGCTTGGGTACCAGAAGTGTGCAGTAGTCCTTGCCATGAACCCATAAACTAGGCTCCTATGACAACTTCAGTGAAAGGAGTGATGTAATTGAGGCACAGAGAGGTAGGGACCAACCTCCAGGCAACAGTGGAGCTAGGCTTTGCTATCTGGAAAGTTCCCAAAGGCTAAGCTGTTGGCAACTGTACTACACAAGTTATGAGGATGCCAGGGCACATGTTCTGAACATAAAAGTCTTCTAAAGTACCCCCTCCCTACCCGACATGGCATTCTCCTTGTCTTTCTGCTGTAGCTGCTATACATCAATCTGGATGTCACCAAAGCCACTTCCTCTAAGAAGTCCTCTCCTATTCCTTTGCCTGTAACAGGCACCTAAGAAATGGCTTTGACTCAAAAGCATTGACTCCCCTTACTTGGGCCCACAAGGAACAGCGGGGCCTCTCATGTAGGACAGCCCACCCTGGAGGTGAGGACAGTTATCTGTGATGGATCACCTTGTAGGAACCAGCATGATAGATGACAGCAATTAACAGCTAACTTCTTATCGGACCACCCACCTTGCAGAACAGGCGATGGGAGAATGATGGGCAGGCCCAACCCTTGCCTAGCGAGGTTTAATTACATGCACTTCTTGCTTTTGCTCCAGTCTTGCCTGCATTTCAAAGCTTCTATCTCTTCCCTGAAGACAAAAACAAGAATTAGGGGGGCATTGCATCCTGTTATCTTTTACTCTTCCTAATGCACACTGATTAAATCCCCTTTCGCTTCGCCATTCCTTGTCTCTTTAATTGGCATCCTAGGATAGATGGCTGGCTCTAGCCTGTTGAGACTACAGGGCTTTTGTCCTAAAACTTGAGTTGCTAGCCCACTCATGTCTCTTCTTTGGGAACCCTATGGCACTATCTTAAATGCCTCAGAAGTCTGCTGCTCAGATCTACTGCTATTTGAGGAGGATTGAGGTCTTTGGGTCAAAAGCATTGTAAATATTCAACAGGGAACTCACAAATTTGCTATTATGAATGTCCCCTCCTCATCAATATGTAGGGGGGGAAAGCTCGCTCCAACAGAAGCAACATGTTCAGTTGACAAGGCATGTGATAGAAAGTTCGGTGGCGTCTGGAGCTAGTGACTATTTCTGTTGTTTTAGGAACTCCTAGCCTGGACTTGATGGAGCTGTGGTGGGTTACTTTTGACACTTTCAAAGTTACAAAGGCGCCATAAGGAGATGGCAGCTCTCTGACAGAGTAGTTTCTCATGGTTTTATTGAGAATCAGATCTACATAATATCTACCTCAGACTAGCTGTCACTGACTGAACCTTACACAACAGGAATAATTAGTGGACTCCACAGAGAGGGTTAGAGAATAACATGCCTAAACGCAATGCTTCCAGGACTTATCAAATGTGGGGATAACCTGGAGTAGGCATATATATATATATATATATATATATATATATATATATATATATATATNGAGAGAGAGAGAGAGAGAGAGAGAGAGAGAGAGAGAGAGAGAGATGTCTGATGGCTATAACAAAATAAAGTGGCTGGGGATTGGGAGGTTAAACAACAAAATGTATTTCTCACAGATCTGGAAGCTGGTGTTTCAAGATTAAGGTGCTAGCTGATTTAGTTCTTAGTAAAGCCCCCTTTGTCATCTTGCAAGTCAGTTGTCTTCTTGTTGTATCTTCACATTGGGATATGCAGCCCTTCAGATGTAAATAAACTAATAGCTTCCTGCTATCTCTGAGTTCAGGGCACCTTATCATTTCTTGTCTGGTACCTTAAACTGGGATTTCTCAATGTCAACAGCAGATATTCAGTTGCTAAGGGCACTGTAGAATGTTTAACATCCTGGCTTGTTCACTGTGTGCCGTATGTCACCCAGATGCACACTACAACACATGTAATTGACATGCAATTGTTAATCATCATAATAAATGAAGCCAAACACCATCATAATAAGTGAAGCCAAACATCATCATAATAAGTGAAGCCAAACTTCCACTTTAAGAACTAATATGTCATTTCATGATCATTAAGTGCATAATGTGAGCATGTGATGCTGGAGTGTTTTAGGTGGCCCAAAAGATGTCAAAGGTTACAATGTCATGCAATTCAGAGTAGTGGCTCTTGAGTATTAAGGTTGTTCAAGAAATGTAAAAACAGGTGTTCATTGTTGTTAAATGTCATCTTATTTTTTGTCCTGTTTTGTGTTTTCTTTTTCTTTTCTTTTGCTTCGGTTTAGGGTCTTACCTTGAAGGGAAGACTGGCCTAGAATTCATAATATAAGGCAAGCTGCCTTTGAACTTACAGCAATCCTCCTGTCTTGGACTCCTGAGGGCTAGGATCATAGGCACATGCCACTGTTCCTTGCCTAAACACCATTTTAAATAACTTAATGACACTATTACTGTTGTTTTAACCACAAATGTCCTTTGGGGACAATGTCTTTCCAATGCCTATTCACTTCTGAAGGTCAAAAAAGTATTATTTTACTTCGTTAGTGAAGAAATAATTATTAGACTCTCCTTCTTATAAATTTTTGCCTTTTATTGCCATTTACAATCTATGATGAAATCAATACCAGTCACATATTTATAGTTTGATAGGCTATGGTCCTACCACAGAATTGGAGTTGGGTGGTCAGAGGGAGTGGTAGGCATTTTAATTGCCAACCATACCAATCTTTCCTACAGTGTCTGAAAATGCCATTTTCTCAAGTCCCCAGCAGCACTATACATTGTCATGCTTTTAAGTTGAAAGGGATAGCTCGTTATACTTTTAATTTGCATTTCTGTAATTACCAGTAAGGCTGACCATCTTTTCCTACATTTACTGAAGTTTGCTTTTCTTCTGCAGATTGCGTATCCATTTACAACTCCATTTCTCTACTGGGGTATTTGTCTTTCCCATACCAAATTTGTAGGAGTTCTTTGTGGATTCTAGATGTAAATCTCGATTTATTGTACATATTGGACATATTCTGTTAGTCATCTTTCTTTTAGACTTTGCAGTAGCTTCTATCATCCCAACGCTATGGTTTTCATGAGATCACATCTGTCAAACTCTTTAATGGCTGAAGGGATACTTAACTTGACTTCAGAATGCTAGAGAACTATACTTGAGATACTTTCAAGACAGTGTCTGGATACTCTCAATGAACTAGAGATGTTGAGTACACTGGAAAAGCAAAGTGCTTTCCTTTCCTGTGCAATAACCAACACAGAAGTCTTTGATGACTTCAAAACTTGTAGAGAGCTCTCCTTGAAACATCCATTCTTCAACAGACACCCACTGCATCTCCTGCAATCCAATTCACTGCTGGCGCTTTCTCCCTTCATATCATCCATCCAATGAGACAAGGACCCAGTCTCTGAGACCCTGCCTCCTCACTCTAGATGCTAAATTCAAACCCAGGTTGTTTTATCTGCACTGATACACCAGCCACAAACAGAGATTCCCACGACCTCTCATCAGGGTTTATTGATATATTAGACTGGCTCACAGATTTAAATGGAACAGGTTTAAACTAGATACTGGAAAGTCTTGGGCTCTGTGGTAGAGTGCATGCATACCATTCTAACAGCTGCAATTCCTAAAACTGTATAAACAGGATATGGTGGTGCATCTCTGAGATCCTAGCAATTGAGAGACAGGGGCATGAGGGGTTCAAAATCATTCTCTGCGATGTCATGGTCACCATGAGATTTCATCTCACAGACAACAACAAAACTCTTAAAGAGTACAGATAAAGAAGTTCATAGGGAGAGGTGTGCAGGAAGAGGCTTGGAGTGTCCACAGCTGGCCTCCAGAAGGCCTCTACATTATCAGCTACGCAGAAGCCCTTTAAGTTTTAATGGATGTTTTATTGTGTAGGCATGGCTGATCATATCTCCTCTCCCGGGAGGCTAGGAAGTAGGGCTAAAAATACTCTTTAATTTTGTTGAGGTCTTTGGGGGACTTATCCAAAAGCTACCCAGGGGCTCTCAGCCATCAGTCAACTCATTATCCTATAAAAAGATGCCATCATTTTGGAGATTACAAAGATTTCTTGGTTGAATGCTAGAAAACAAGACAAGTTCCAAATATATGTATTTCACAATATCACATCTGTGTTTTATTTTTCTCCTTTCATATTAATGAGATATTCTCTTGCTTGAAAAAAACAAAATCTATACTTACATTAAACCCAAACTCAGAATACACATATTTGTTCACTTCAGCTGAAAGCAAGAAAGAATGGGGGCTTCTTGTCTCAAAGCAGACAGCTGAGTCAGCGCATGCATGGCGTCCTCCATGAACAGAAAAACTTTAATAAGGAAGGATGAATAGACAATGTGAGTGGAGTGCATGGAACAGGTCCATTTCTTTAAAAGCAACCTCTTAACACTGTGGGTCTTGTAGCAACCCTTCCCCTGAGCCGTTGTTTAGAAACTGTCACTCTGTGAGGAGAACATAACTGTTTTTATTGTTCTTGTAACTCATGGGGCTATATCATACCAATAAAAAATAACTTTTTTGAAACTCACACAGGTGATAAATGGCAAATCAGGATCGGAACCCAGGTGTTCTGGTACTGAACAAGCTCCTTTTATGGCGTGGAATCTATTTACAGAGCCAAGGAGTATAGGTGTGTGTGGGGGGGGGTTCACATTCCTTAGTCTTCATACCTGAGTCTCTATATGTAAAGGGAAGTGGAAAAGTAGATACATGTATGCTTTTCTAAAAACAATTAAGACTTATATTTAAATGAGCCTTCTAGTTCAAATCTTTGCAGGTTCTTTGAGTTCTTTGTATATATCTCCCAGTGTTCCTCAAGCATTCCAGATAAAACATGTGCTCAGTAAAAGAAAACTGACAATTCCGAAGTGGGAACTAATTTATATTTATAAATACAGGCAAATCCAGAGGAGCCAATGAGCTAGTAAGCTAATGATGTGGTTCTCTGTTGCCTGGGGACACCTTTAGCTTAAATGAGGCTATACCATTTGATTTAAGGAAATTGGGGTTTACAATACCATAGTGGCAACATGCATTTAACATGATTAGTTTTGGTGGAGTGGTCCCACTTGGCTATAGGGAAAAATACTGTGTTTCTGATGTTAGTAATGGGGAAACCTGTAGACTTGCTGGCCATCCATCTGTAGATAAAACGATCATGTCAAGGAATTACCCAGAGTATCAACAAAGCCCAAACATGTCACATGTCTGCATGTGTGAAGTTATCCTATGGAGCAAAACCACATACAGGAAATGATATTGGTGGGCGAGATAGAGCTAAAGAGACAGAGTAGAGAATAGACTTGTCGTGTGCTCGCTCAGGGGCTTGTCATGTGTCGGGGTTCCTGTCCTTCAGGACCGGCTAAGTCTAAAACCATTATCCTTTGCCTTCAGTTGGGTAGTGCTCTAGCTTAGACTCCCGGTGCTCATATATAGTGGGTTTGGCACCTCTCTTTGGAACTTAGAGATCTCTCTGTGAGTGTTGCTGTTGTAGTTGTTGTTACATTTACCCTTCTAGTATGAGCTATGGATTAACCTCAGCATTTCTAGGGTGGACAGACATGGCTTGATAACAATGGCCAGTTGTTATTCCGCATGTTCTGTCTCCCAGGGCCTATATGAGCACATTCATTGCTCCCTAGGACTAAGAGAAACCACTGCCACCCTACTTCACAGGTGAAGGGAAAAAAAGGCATAATGTAACTAAGTAAATGAGATTATACCAGTTGCTTGTGGGCTCTCAGCTGATGAGCAAGAGCTGGCATAGATTTTGTGCTGACTGGCTTCCAGCACATTCTCTAACAAATGTAGAATCTATGCCAGGCTCAACGACATCAGTTAAGTGAAAGGACAATTGGCTTATTTCCTTCTGACAATGGTCGCTGAGGATGACACAGCTTTATGAGAAGACATGTCTGGCTAGGAAGGGGAAGACTCTCCCTTCCCACCCAGGTCTATGCTTTGACGTCCTTCTTATTTCCAGAGATGCATCCGTATTACTATCTGACATGGGTCATGCTCAAGAATGGGGTGAATGAACATTTGGGAAAGACCAGAGGAATAGTATAATTGTACAGGAGAGGTGAGAACCCAGCCAGGCACAGGGCTTTTCCTATCTTCACCTTTTAGGAAATTTCATTTTCTATATTCTCTTGCTCTCTCCCTTTCTTCCCTCTTAGAGAATAATAAATCCTGGATGCGTATTGGAGTTGGGGGGTATTTTTCCTTAAGAGCTGCTTGAAAGAATAAGACAACAGTGATTTAAAAAAAAAAGTCAATGTAATTGTGCTCAAATTATAGTTCACTTCACAGTGCTGTTGTAAGAACTAAAAAGGTTGATTTATAGAAAGTAGGGTAATTTGTAACATATGCAAGTACTCAAATGCTGCTGATGTTATTTTATATGTCTATGCAACACTTTGATAAAGGCAACAGATGAGGAGGCAAGGCCTCAGAGTCCCAGTCCCATCCCTTTCACTTACACATGTGCCTTTGGACAAATTCAGATGGTCCCTGCTTTATGGCAGGTTGACTTCGTGGTGGGGTAAAAATGGTGTGCATTCAGTTGTTCTGAAATTTCTCCTATTGCAATCTTTTCATGGTTGGGTGACATGGGTCAGTACTCTTTCGGGACATTGAGCTGTAGCAGTGAGCTGATGCTCCCATCAGCCACTTGATCATAAGTAGAAATGGTCAGTGCTCTGCAGTATTCTATATGATGAATGGGTGGTAGGTAGACAGCAGTGCCAAGTGCATTTTAGACTTTCAATTTATATTTTTAACATATAATAATGTATGAGTTTATAACTCCATTTTAAGTTGAGGGGCATCTACATGTCTTTTCTTTCTATAGTTCTATCTTTCTATTTTCTTTTATTTGATTAGTTGTTAAATAGTGATGATTTGGGCTTACTAAGGTGCCACTTTCCTTATGTATGTGTATTAAACAATGCGTTCATGAAGACAGAGCTCTGTTCCATGGAACCAGCATTACCCAAGATTGACCTACTGGCAACTGAAAGCTGTAATGATAGGCAGGAAGTCCCATCCCTAGAAACAATTTGCAGAAACACTGAAGCCACAATCACCATTGACCAGAAAGGGAATGGGATGGTGGAAACTAGAGTTCAATATAAGAACAGAGAGGCTGTGCAGAGGTGGAAAGCCTTCTCATGCATTGCTGAGTGATTGTCCTGACTTCCAGAGGGATATCACACCACCTACCAACAACTGTGGTGTTGACTTCTTCCCAATTAGTTTTGACAACTTTTCTTCTTCTTCTTTTCTTCTTCTTTTCTTTTCTTCTTCTTTTCTTTTCTTCTTCTTTTCTTTTCTTCTTCTTTTCTTTTCTTTTCTTTTCTTCTTCTTCTTCTTCTTCTTCTTCTTCTTCTTCTTCTTCTTCTTCTTCTTCTTCTTCTTCTTCTTCTTCTTCTTCTTCTTC
>NC_034590.1:138461477-138475407 GCF_900095145.1 Mus pahari | reverse complement strand
CTTCTTCTTCTCCTTCTCCTTCTCCTTCTCCTTCTCCTTCTCCTTCTCCTTCTCCTTCTCCTTCTCCTTCTTCTCCTTCTTCTGTTATGGCTCTTCTTCCTTTTTTAAAAAAATAATATTGTTCAGGCATTCTGGTGCGATTGTAAATAATTATGATTGTGTTAAGCAGACTATCTAAGCAGAAACTGTCTTTTTCAACATTACATATGTTGCTTCTTATCGACTACAGTGGATGCTATTGAGATTAAAGAAGGCTCATTCTAATGCTAAGAAACTAAAAAGTGTCTTTCCACTTTTAAGTTAGAGGGTGTACAATTCAATATTCAGTGTTATGATAAATTTTATTTTTTTACCCCACTTAGACCTATAGTTCCCAAATAAAAGACACAAAACCTTTATATTTATAATAAACCTTAAAGCACTAGAGCTAGGCAGATACCAACCATCTATGCTGTTTTCTCTATTTCCCTGTTAATAACCTGGAGATACAACTTAACATGTTCTGCTTAGGCCATTATTTCTTACATACATATTTACAATTCCAATTGGCTATCCCTCATGGTCAAGTCCTCATGATCTACCTACCCCAAGGTGACTTCTTCTTTCTTCCTCTCTACTCTTGGTGGTCCCTGTCTCACACCCCAAGCCCAGGAACAAATGCCTTGCCTACCTCTCTTCTGCCCAGCTCCAGGCTGAAGACATCTTTATTAACCAATCAAGAATAACTTGGGGGATAAAGTTTGCACAATGAAAGAAGGTATACATGTGGATCTCCTCATCTTGCAGCAACCAGATCTTAGGGTACAGAATTTAGCATTTGAATACATAGCAGTACCAGACCAACCCACTACATTTCCCCCTTTTTGTTTTAATAAAAAAGCTTTCTCTTATAGTAATAAACAACATATGGTAGAAACAATTATGAAGCAATTTTAAGGTAGTAATGATACTCAAAAAGTCCAGTCTTTCTGTTTGACAACTTTTAGGTAAAATATCCAACCATCTATCCTGTCTTGGTGAGTTCAGAGTTCTGTATCTAGATCATTTTCTATCAAAACATACATTAATAACCTAAAAACATCTTAGATCTAAATCATTTTCCTACATCCTTTATAACTTAAGCTTAATTGTGGAACTGTGACTGTCTGGTCTTCCGCTCCATCAGAGACCTGAGAAGAAATAAATTACCTGAGTATGCAGGAAATTCAGGGAGGCAGCTTCCCAATATTATAGAAATGACAGAAACATCTGGCTGCCTAGACAGGTCCCAATATTCTCTATAACATTGTAGCATCTGTTTTCAGCCTTTTAGCCCAGTATATCTGACAGACCTATTTGTGAAGCAAGAATTATTAAGGACTTGGTTTCCTAGTATTGGCAGAGTTCAGAAGTCAACTTTGACTGTGTTTCAGTTGGCTAATTTCAGAAAAAATTTTGTCTGCAGAGGGAGTTAGGGAATTTTCTTTGTCTCATAGCTACCTTGCCATAATTGAAGCCATCTCTAATTGGAGGTCCTTCGATGCTCATCATCTTCTTTGAAGTGGAATGGGATACTGCCAGGAGCTAACATGTCTCAATGTTAAGAAGGCCTTAAATTAATTTTAAAAAAATCTTTCTTTAAATGCCATATTCTGTGAGTCTCTAGGTTTTTTGTTTGTTAGATTATCTGTTCATAGCATTTCTGAACAAGAAAAACATTGCTTGTTTCTATTTATTTATTATCTGTTCAACCCAGAGTTCATATGTCAAACTAGTATCAGACATGACCATGAGGTTAACTGTCAGACCATTAACTTGCATTTCTGAACCATCTCGAACAGTTTGCAATAGCACCTATTAAAAGGACTGGGATTAAACCTCGTATTTTCAAGTGAGTCACATAAGTATAACATCTACTTAAGCACTGAAAATTACATGCATAATATTGTAACAAAATTAACCTTACATTTTATATCAATATTCAAAGATTTCATTGTACCAATGAAAACCTTAAATTTGTATCAATATACAATAATCTATACCAATGTATCAAAAATAACCTTATTTCTGCATCAATATACAAAATTCTCTACTAATGTATTAAAAATAACCTTGTTTGAGAATATTATAGTTCTAACTTGAAGAGTAGATTTAATGATCTACCCTTTATCCTATTATTTTATATGGTATTTCTATATTCCCCCTTTTTCTTCTCAACCTCTTTCCCTTTATCTAAAAAAGAAAGGATAGAAAAACAGAAAAATAGAAATCCCTGAGTCTAAGCTCCCAATTTCATTTCCTCCTGTCCAAAACCATAATTATTTGTAGCCATCTTCTATTAAATGATGACAAACATCCAACATCCATTGAATGACCAAAAATCAACCATTCCTCTTAGAGTATGGCATAGTTTTCTTATAATTGTCTCCTGCTGATTATGGACATTGAATTCCTTTTGGGTGGGGGGGACTCGAGAAAATTACAAAAATGGTTAGTCTTAAGAAAGCTAGCTATAGCATTTGTTGTCCAGTCTCTGTGGGATGGGAAAGTGCACGACTTAATTGAAGCTCTGGTTGAATCAGCCTGCAAGGCTGGATGCAGTAAGGTCATACAGGGTCAGCATCCCTCCCTGAAGCCATTTTAGAAGCAAGTCTCCCGAGGAATGGCACTGAAGCAATCTGAGAGAGATCAGCATCCTCGAGGGTGGATCTTGTCATTGCTGCCTCCTTGGTTGTCATTTTCTGTGAATATAACATCTCAAAAGTACTACATAGTTCTATACCAACAATGTATGTGCAAGGGGCACAGTTTAGCGAAAGATGACATTCCGCTCTCCATCTGAGCATGTGAAAGGCATCTGTCTTTCTTAAGTTAGTTTGGATTGTAACCAAAACTGTAATATAAGTTTGTATCTGTGCCAATTGAAAAGATGATATGATAAGTCTTCTGGACTTTGTAGCCAAAGAATTATTGGCTCTGCAGGCTGAAGTTCTGGCTGCAGATGTATCCATGTCCCAGTCAGTTTTGGAGTTGTTGCAGGAAAGGGTTTAGTATTGTACATTACCTGTTTGTTTGGTCTTTTTAATTTTCTCCTTTGTTTTTTTTTTTTTTTGTAGCAAAGATCCTCAGGAGGTCTCCTCTTATCAAATCTGATCCTTTTTATTTTGGAGGGAATCCAAAGCCTTTTTTCTTTTTTCTCTTGACAGAAACATAAAGCCTCTCTCCCAACATAACATATGTTTTGTCCAGCAGTTTGAAGTCATTCTAAATACAGACCGATCTAATCCAGCAGCCTCATTTTTTATCCAGGTCCACTCCACTTTTACCTCTTTCAAAAAGGATGTACAATACCACCATTACCACTGAACATATAAACATTTTCATTTTGATAAATCAAAACAAGATTGTATGGAGTCCAAATATCTTCCTCTACAATGATATATGTTGATTATTATTTATTGAGACAGGGCTCCTCTGTGCAGCCCGGGCTGACTTGGCCTCTTTCTGTAGATTAGGCTGCCCTCCAATTCACAAGGAACCGATCTGTCTCTGCCTTTGTCTCGCAGGCGTTGGGATCAGAGGCGTGAGTTTACTTATTTAGCACTTACGTACCCTTGAAAACATTTATATCAATTTTTATGTCTTTCTCCCTTCTTTGAACATTCCTATCTATGTGGGTTTATTTATCTTATTTTTTTTTTTCCTCTCTGAACTTAACATCCTTCTCTGTATTCAACTTTATTTAAATCCCTTTCCATCTTAGTACCCAAACATATCCTCAAGCATATTGTATCTGTACCTGGGTTATATGTCATGCGCAAGGCTGAACCGTTATCAGTTATCCTCTGGGAGCACCACATCTAAGGAGCCTGCTTGGCTAAGCAGAGCAGCGTGACATCCTACTTCATGATAGCTCTCAATAACTCTTGGTTGTGGGAAGGCATGCCACCCATTCCCTAAGCAGCAGATTTATCTCAGGGTTTTTGACAGAGAAGTAAACACAATAGCATAGAGGGTTGATATCTGCCCAACTCTAGTGCTTTAAGACTTATCATAAATATAAAGGTTTTGTGTCTTTATTTGGGAACTAAATGTTCTAAGTCAGGGGGAAAAAAACCAAATAATATTTACTGCAACAATTCGGATAAACAAGAAGATGGACAAATGGGGTAGGTCATGGATAGATGGATGGAGAGATAATTTGGTTGACCAATTAAAAGATATTATAAGGAGCTGAGCAGGGTAGGCTAACTTGGAGACTCAGAAAATAGCACTTTAGACCTGAAGACGGTTTGCCAGCAGAATCCCCTAATCCTGAGAAGACCAAGCTGTTTCCGTTAAGGCTGTGAACAGATTAAATGAATCCCGTCTCCATGATTTAAGTGTTAATATAGTAAAAAAGACTCTCATAGAAACATCTATAATAGTGTTTCACCAAATATAAGGGTGCCCTCATGTAGGTATGTTTATATATCCAATTAGCTACTACAAAGAGGGACTTAGCATCAAAATCATTTGTGGGAGGCAGGGGTCAAGGAACAAGAGCGTTGAGGCTTGCTGGCTGCCAGCAATGACAAACCCTGTCTCAAGGGACTATGGTAGAGAGTCAAAGAGCAGGATATTACATGTCATCCTCTATACAAGCACACATGTACACACCTACACATCACATACAAGAAAGGCATTTGTAGCATGTGTAATGTTCTCTTATAATAATATATTTCATTTTAGTAGTATAATTTTGAATATTATATTCTTTTCTCACTACTAAGAATCCCTGACCCAACTTAAAAAAAATGTTGGCTTATTAAAAAAAAAATCCCAGTCTTATAGATTTCCAACCATGAATGAACATGACAGGGTCTCATTGGGTAGCTATCCTAGATTGGTCTTGAACTTGGGAATTCCCCCTGCCTCAGTCTCCCACCTGCTGGGAGTACAGATGAGTGTCACCAAATCAAGTGACAAGTATTTCAAAGCATGCAAAGTAAAGAAAGATATTGGAGCATAACAAGATCTTTCTGACAGCAATTTGGGAAAGTGCTTTTTGAAAAAGTATCGTTTGAAGTATCAGTTCTATTTTCTCCCTTGCCATTCTTAGAATAACTTTGCGAGTAAGCAAAAAGGCATGTGCCAGGATGCTCGTTATAGCATTGTAAAGAAACGAAAACCTGGACGTCGCCAAACCGTTACCAGGAGAGAAAAACAAGCAACCAACAAAACATAAAAGAGACACTAACAGCTGTCAAAATTAATGTTTGATCTACAAAAATAAACTGCTTAGAATTCTATGACATATAGATGGATTAACAAAACAATGACAATGAAATCACTTGCTTTTAAAAATCCCAATTTCCAGATGAATATTAGGATATAAATCCAAAAACAATTAAATTAAACCTGCTATTCTAATAATAACTGTTGCCTCTACATCAGTGGTTCTCAACCTTCCTAATGTTGTGACCCGTTAATACAGTTCCTCATGTCATGATGAACCCCCAACCATAAAATTATCTCATTGCTACTTCATAACTGTAATTATGCTACTGCTATGAACTGTAATGTAAATATCTTATATGCAAGATATCTGATATGTGACCTCTGTGAAGGGGGTCGTGACCCACAGGTTGAAAAAATTATTATAAACAGGTTATAAATTATTTTTTAATGTCAACTATTAAAGATTGGTCATGAGCCCTGATGTGTCACCTACAGGCATTAAAAGGCTCATTAACACAGAGCATTTGATGCATAATAATAATGATGCAGCATTTTCAATTGAAATTTATATTGAAAAATTAAATACTAGATATGTACAACATTAGGTTAGCCTAAAACATAGAACATCTAATCTCTTGGCAGAAAGTAGCTGCACTTTGTGTGAAATCAGATACTGGCAGTTTGATAAGAATTTTCCCCTGGTTTGGATACTATAAATAGATACGAGGCCTAATTTTAACTCCCATGATAGGGACTGAAAAGCAAAGATATATTACTCTTTTCTAAAATGTTAGCTGTGTTACAAAGCAATCCCAAACATACTATGCACCATTCCTGACAATTGCACAATATTAACCAAGGGAGAGCAAATGCAATAATACCCTGGTCTAATAATCACAGTTGTAAGGAGAAAACTAACAAACAAGTGGATATATTTCTCTATAATTATGTTAAAGAAATTAAAGAGCCCTCTCCGCGGACCAAAGACTGGAAATTACTTTTTGACGCCTTTATTACATTGATCAATAACACATGTGCCTTTTATGAGACAGACCTTGCTTTAGAGAGAAAAATACAACAGCCATGATAATAAAATGGCTTTACGTCGACTTTGACTCTCACATATGAGTCCTTTCCTTTGGGTAGGGGAAAGGAAAAAAAAAAATTCAAACAGCTATCTTCATCAGTGAGGGTACCTCATTTAGGTCAGCCAGCTAGACTCTTGGCCTGTTGACAAGAACACAGGTCTAAGAGGAAGGAAGTCTCTCCTAATCAGGATGTGGTTTCCTTGGCATTTTTATGGTGCTGATGCTTATCTCTTCCTTCTCCACTCCACTTCCTCCACCCCATCCAGTTCTCTGAGTCTGGGATTTCTTTTATAACTGCTCCTTCAAAATAGTTGTTCTGAATTCTGTTGGCTTTGGGTTCTGCTGCCTTTTGAGTGTGGCACATGGTTTAATGTCCTCCGGATATTCATGATTTGTAATTTATAGATGACATAATTCATATTGTCCTTGAATTCCTAATGGTTTTGTTTTTGAAGTCTATGTCTTGTGATGCCCAGTGGAACAGGACAGCATGTGTTTGAGCTGAAAGGATGGACAAAACTGAGTGTCCTTCATTCCCTGCCCACCTTGTTCACAAGTAGCATTCAAGGGCACCATAGATTGTTCTGTGTCACTTGGAGCGCTCAAGGTGAGTGAACAAGGATTGTGGCAGCAGAAAAAGGAGAGGAACCAGAAGCCTGGAAAGTCCTACTTTGCTCTAACTAGAACTTGTTTCTACCAGCTTAGAAGACAATGGTATTCTAACAAGAGTAGCAAAGGTCCTTCGATCACGCTCTGTGTTAGCTAACTACCTAACGCTGAAATAATAACCAGACAGGGCTCCCTGGTTCCTTTCCCTTAAGTCTTTCCTTAGCAATCGCCAGAGAGAGACAGCATTTGCAGAACATTCATACAAGACTAGAAGCTAGAGGAGCCTGTCTGCTGTTCTGGTAAGAATGAAATGGGCACATTATAGGACTCTGAGACATGAATTATGGGATGCCAGTGATCCTGCATTAAATGTTCTTAAATATGTTTTCATAGCTGGCATTTGCATAAAAGTGGATGGCAAAATTTATGCAAATAATGGAAATTTTAAATTGTTCTTTCCTCATTGTCAAACAGTCAATCAGAACACTAGGTCAGGCTGGGAAAGGAAAACAAAGCTTTGTGTATTTTAGTCCCACAAGTGACACTCTTTTCCATCTTTTCAAACTGTGGGCCCCAGACATCTAGTCTACTTTGTACCTGACTTTGCAAATGACATAGCTAGCTCTGGCTCAAATGTCTCACTGAAGGTGTCTCTTGACTCCTGCCGTGGCCTATATGACTGCCAGTTCCATATGTATGACTGACTGTAGCTACTGCTAACTCAGTGTGTGTGATTTCTCCCGAATGTCTGCTGCCCGGGAGTGATGGTGGGGAAATCTATACATAGCACAGTGACTCTCAACGCATAGCATTGATATCACAATGGTTCTGATTAAAAACACAAATCTGTGAGTCCCACCTTAGGCCTCTGGGAGTGTGAGACAGCAGTATTTGGCCAGATCTTCAAGGGGTTCAGATGTGTGTTACAGTGTGAGTACACGCCTGGGGGGACAGGAGCTCTTGAAGCAGCTACACTGGTATTTAAATCCTGGGTGGGGCATTTACCATCTTTCTCTTTGACACTGAGAAAACCATTACTCCCTAGAGACAGAAACAAAGGAGGGAGACTTGTCATACCTGCAAATACCCTCAGGAAGCTGCTCTTCCAATCTGCCCTTCTCTGCCTTCTGTCGCTGTTAAAGAACAGGGGTGGCGTGGCCTCCGAGTGCACTGGAAAGGTTCCGCAGAGAGTTGGCTGCAGGGAGTGAGACAGGACCAGAGGTCAGTACTTAGTCATCAATGGACTGATGTGGCTCAAAGGTGCAGAACGAGTGAGGGAAGGATCCCACTCTCTGACAGAGTCAGGAGGAAACCCATCATGTCCCAACCCTCTTTGCACTGTAGCTCTGAAGAGAGTAAACCAAGAGCAAAGCCTTTGGAGTCGACCTCCATTTTTTGAGGTCTGACATTTCTATGCCATTGGAATATAGGAGAAACCAGAAAATAGCTCTAGGTATGGTGGGTTGACTGCCTTCTTTTGATGAGCTCTGAAGAACTCATTAAGTGTGCAATTTTAATCAAATGGTGGGAACTGGGATAGAAGGGGAAAGACAGAAAGGGATTTTGTGGCTTTGTGCTATTTAGTTATTATTTTTAATTTTGTTACTTGACCTATAATGCCAAAGCAAAATGTTAGGTTTAGTAATTGAAAACTTCCATAGCATAAAATGGAAATGTTAACATTGATATTGTCATTTTATATTAATACAGTAAAGATAAAGCCAACGATTTATATATGCCCATTAAAACTATATAGCTCTGCAATAGGAAGGCAAATTACTGAAAATATGACCATTAGACACATATCATTAATAAAAGTTACTTATTAATAACAAAATGAAGAAAACCCAATATCAAATACTTTGTACAAAGTTAAAGACCTTATCAAGACTCTAGAAAGTTGCAAATTGAATATTAAACAAAGGTTCACTTGACCCCCCAACCAACAGACACACAGAGCTACGTCACAATTCATGTCTGCTTTGGTCCGAGGTTTTCCAGCTGTTGGTGAATGGTTGGCACTGGAGAGGAAGGATGAAGACTGAGGAGCCATGAACTGACACCCAGCATCCTCTTTCAACTTCTCTTTCTTAAGTCCCGCATCTTTGTGTTTCAGTAACTTTGCAGGGTAGCTCTTGAGAAACTTCCTTGCCACGGTTTGCTTTCTGCGTCTGGGAAACTAGTTATAGATTACCTTCAGGGCCAGCACAGCCAATGCCTCCTTGGATGAGGATGGATCCGGTGACTCCTCAGATTGGGGATGGGTAGATCTAACCCAGAGTTATCAGCATCAGTTTCGGTTCTGGCATGTTTATATTCTGCTTCCCTGAAAGTCTTTGAACTAGAGTAAGAAATATTCTTTCCTATAGGAGCTTGCCTTTATCGACTGTCTTTTTCATTCTCCTCTGGAGGGTTATAAAGGTGTGGAAAAATGCTTTCTAAATGAGTATAGTTTTATTGGATTTGAAATTTTAATGTCATGAATAACTCTGGGTATATCTCAAGTTGTAAAAGATTCAGAATTCGGGTTTTTTTTTTTCCAGTGTTGATCCCATAGAAAATCCATGTATTTTTATACTTAAAGAGAATATTGTGAAATTATTTCTATAAATAATATAAAGATCATAGTATTGTGTGCACTTACTGGTATCAAACGCACCCAACTTTTTTTTTTTTTTTTTTTTTTTAGAAAGTTACCATCCATTTCGGAGTCAGATATAAGTAAAACACAAGGCACAAGGAGAGTAGATTTATCTTCCCAGTACACAGAGCCCTTCTGCTATGTGGACGCAAGGAAAATTGATGGCAGTGGGAAGATCTGTCGTTTGTACATTCAAAGCCAAGAAAGCATCCAAGTTCCTATCCACTGTAGACCCATGGCCAGGGCTGAAATGCACACTGCCACCCAGATATTTGCAGACACTGAGAAGCCTTCGCGAGTAACACAGGGAAAGCCAAGCCAAGAGCCTTCGGGATGCTGCTCTTCAGTCCACAATGTAAACCTCGGCAGCTCAGCTCAGCTCAGCTCAGCTCCGTGCCCAGAAAATCTGCACATGAGGTTTGGAGGCCATTTGAGCCCACACAGAGACTAAGAAGGTGGGGGTGACATTCTGTAAGGGGCGCATCTATCTGTTCCTTTGACCTGAAAGCAAGCATTAAGTTACACAGGAAGAAAATAATTCCATTTCTTGATTTCATTCTCCTGCTCAGATCCTACAAGGACCACAGCCTGAGCACACTAGTCTGAGATTGAGTTTCCAGTGGATTCTGGTCCATAGGGAGTAGGTGAGCATGTCCACCTTGGTGAGAGCCAGGTCATCCTGCAGAATCTCTGCTGGCCTAGGAGGCTAAAGGCTTTGTTGTTTTCAGCAGATCAAATAAAACACAGATGGGGAGAGAAATTTCAGGACTAAGGGGCCTGGTAATTCTCTGTGACTTGTTTTCCTCTGAGAGGCTGGAGCCTGTCCACAGCTGCACACCTCCCTAGAGCTATGGCATGCTTTCTGGCTTTATGCCTTTGTAAATGTCTCTTTCTAGGTTGAACTGATAATGATTTGTACCTCTAAAGCCACAGTATAAAATGAAATGGAAAGAGAAAAAAAAATAGAACCCATATGCAATTTAATTCAATAAACATTTGAGTATCCTTTTATGTCAGGCATTGTGTCAAAACCTGGGATATAAAGATGAATAAAATAAAAACTCAAGTATAAAAGGAGCTCATCCTTGCAGAGGAGAAAATGTTTACATAGCAACTACTGGAATAGGAGAAGGGCCAAACTTTAAAAAGGGGTCAGGGTGTTAGGGTCCTTACACAAGGTGACCCAAGCCGAGTCCTGCGGGATAATCAGGACCTATCAGATATGAACTAGGAAAAGTCATCAGACACAAGAACTAATAGGGGCAAAGGTACAAGGTAAAGAAAACCTTGACAGTGTTCAGGAAGAACTGAACACAGGGTTTGGGTAGCAACAAAGGTGCCCATGTGATTTGAGCAGACAATAACTGAACAGGGACAAGGTTGGCAAGTGGAGAGGAACTTGGCTGCAAAATGTACCCTCTGCCAGGCTAAGGGAAGAAGGCCACCATGAGATTCCAAGCAACAGAGTGAAGTAATAGCTGTTCTAGAAAGGTCACCTGTGTGAATGTGCAGGGGTGGATGAATGTCAGAGGAAAATGTTAAGGACACCGAGAGGGAGGTGGAGGGAGATACATCATCGGGGAGCTTAAGGGGGAGACACACTGAGAAAAGCTGTGTTTTCGAGTCTTAAGATAGAGGAGATTTGGGGCTGGAGAGATGGCTCAGTGGTTAAGGGCACTGAATGCACTTCCAGAGGTTCTGAGTTCAATTCCCAGCAACCACATGGTGGCTTACAACCATTTGTAATGGGATCCGATGCCCTCTTCTGGTGTGTCTGAAGACAACTACAGTGTACTCATATACATAAAATAAATAAATAAATATTTAAAAGTTGCTTTTTAAAAGTGAGTTCATAAAATTGGAAAAAAACAAAAGCAAAAAAGAATGGGAAAAATATGGCAGAGAAAAGAAGCGGAACTAGAAACGCAGCAACTGCGGAGGATGTGGGAGCACAGCCTCAGTGGACAAGGGAGTACGCTGTTGTCAAGTGAGGCACGCCGCTGGGAGGCTCAGGGGTCTATAACCTGTAGCAGCCAGTGCCTCTATGACTCTCAACGCTTGCCCTGCTCAGGGCAGGAGAGCATGGGCCATTTGCTCAGGGCACTAGCACAGTAGCTGGCACCAAGGGCAGGGTAGCAAACAGAAGCCTGGGGCTCGCACAGATCTTGCCCCTCCAACATGCTGCCGAGCCACAAATCACCCTGACTCTGCACAACAAGATACCGGAGATGAATGAATGGTTCATTTTCTGGATTAAGCCTCCTCAAAAAGACTTGCAGGTAGTCGGTGCTGTTGCTGGAAGCCATGTTGAGGTCCGCGATCTGTTCTGCCACTGGAGACTATGTTGATGCCTACTGCCACCACTGGCTACTATCCACAAAGAAGCTTCTTTTGCAGCAATAACAGCAATTGCAGACTCATAACTGAGAATGAG
Source organism: Mus pahari (assembly GCF_900095145.1). Taxonomy (NCBI): domain Eukaryota; kingdom Metazoa; phylum Chordata; class Mammalia; order Rodentia; family Muridae; genus Mus; species Mus pahari. The sequence goes on along the minus strand of NC_034590.1, from coordinate 138,463,436 downwards.
AGATATTAAAAGCTTCTGTGACAACCCCCCCCCCCCCAAAAAAAGTCCTTTAAAATCGTGCTAAAGATGCTGAAGTGTAGCTCTTCACAGTTTATGGCTTCTGGTGGGAAGCGGATTTGGGAGTGGGGGGTGGCTACAAGACTATTTTTCATAAATAGGGTCACTGGAAGTTTGACCAGCTTCCAATGATTACATGGGCAACACAAATTAGACTTGGTGGGGCTTTTGTTGTTTTTTATTGTGGAGCAAGGGCTAGATCTGGGAGGAGGGGAAATAATATTGGATGCATTGTGTGAAATTCCCTAATTGATTAATTAGGGAATTTATAACTAATAATAAATTAATTGTACAAATTAATAATTAATGTTAAAATTAATCATTAGTAATTGATTAATTTGGAATTTATAACTAATAATAATTAATAAAAATATTATGTTGGCAGGGAAAAAGACAATTTCTCCTCTAACAGCAACAACAACAACAACAACAAAAAATGCACAAAATATATCTTGGTTGGGGATGGGGATGGGGTTTCTCGAAGGTCCACTTCCGAATCTCAGTGCTGAGGAATCTTTAAATTCTTGCTGAACACACAGTTCACTAATTTTTAAGGATTCGTCAGTTCTCTCAGACACTAGCAGACAGGAGATGTGACCCTTCTCAACCATTGTGACCTTTGTGAAGTACAGCAGATCTGCTACAATGTTTCACCAGCTCAACAACAGTCACATGTCCTGTCTCCCTGCCCTGCTACAGTGCCTGAGTGGGACTCAGGGGTGTTCTGAACCAATTATTTCCACAGAGGAAGGTGAGGGAGAACTCTTCTCGGGATGAATGGCTGTGTACAGAGACAAAGAGGTGGTGTGAACAGGAGATCAATCTATTAAAATAAGAGAGCGAGGGAGCACTTGGAGGTGGCGCCTTCTTATCTCTTCTCTTTGATGAAAAACAACCAGAATCATGTTGTCTCAGAGCAGCTGCTGATGGGAGCTAATTTCTCTCCGTGTCAGCTTTTGCCGCTGCTGTAACAGAACATCTGACGTGAATGACTTAAAAGAGGGCAAGATTTATTTCCTAGGTTTCAGGCCATCAAGACAGGGGTGCAGACAGAGCAAGGCTGCTCCCATCATACAGAAAAAGTTAAAAAAAAAAAAATAGAAACACAAAGAAGCTCTGGACAAGATTCCATACCAAAGAACCAACTCCAGTGATCTCATTCCTCCAGGAAGGCCCATAACCTCCCAAAATAGTGGTGACATTGGGGGACCAGGTTTTCAATGCAGGAGCTATTTGAGCGAGGCACTTGAAATGTAAACCATAGAAATTGCAGTTTGCACCTGAAAAAGTGTCAAAGTTCTCCAAGTTGATTTCTTAAGCCTTATGTCTAACTTAGCAACCCTGACATCAGTTCTTGCTTGAGACTCTGCCAGCCCAACCCTTCCCTAGAAATAGAAAACCTTGCCCATGGTTGGCAATGACTCCCCCCAAGGCCCACTCATGATCAGTTAGGGAGTAGAACCAAAGACAAGCAGGGCTGTGCTATCTCAACAAGTCACACACATCATTAGGAACTGTAGAATACTTGCCTCCCACAGGGCAGTCTAACTTGGTCATGTCATGTCAACAATGGCAGGTGACAGTCCAGAGGTTTCTGATATGAGGCCTGTTTAATGGTAATAAAAACAAGAATCAATTCTTGATCTTAGAGCAGAAGCCATTGGTGTTCTGTTCAGGGCAGAAGCCATTGGTGTTCTGTTCAGGAAATTTCCCCCTGTGCCCATGTGCTCAAGGCTCTTCCCCAATTTCTTTTCTACTAGTTTTAGTGTATCTGGTTTTATGTGGAAGTCCTTGATCCACTTGGGCTCGAGCTTTGTACAAGGAGATACGAATGGATCAATTTCAGGCATGGTGATTCCCCCAGAGGTTCTTTTATTGTTGAGAATAGTTTTTGCTATCCTA
>NC_034590.1:138459512-138461466 GCF_900095145.1 Mus pahari | reverse complement strand
GTGGGTGGGTAGGGGAGCAGGGTGGGGGGAGGGTATAGGGGACATTCGGGATAGCATTTGAAATGTAAACGAAGAAAATATCTAATAAAATAAGTTAAAAAACGAAAAAAGAATGGACCGATTTGAATTCTTCTACATGCTAACCACCACTTGAGCCAGCACCATTTGTTGAAAATGCTGTCTTTTTTCCACTAAATGGTTTTTAGCTCTTTTGTCAAAGATCAAGTGACCATAGGTGTGTGGGCTCGTTTCTGCATCCTCAATTCTATTTCATTGATCTACTTGCCTGTAACTGTACCAATACCTCAACAGAAAAATAGATACAGAAACTGTGGTACATTTACACAATAGAGTACTACTCAGCTATTAAAAACAATGAATTTATAAGATTATTAGGCACATGGATGGATCTGGAGGATATCATCCTGAGTGAGGTAAGCCAATCACAAAAGAACACATATGATATGCACTCACTGATAAGTGGATATTAGCCCAGATACTCAGAATACCCAAAATACAATCTGCAAACCACATGAAACTCAAGTAGAAGGAAAACCAAAATGTGGATGCTTTGATCCTTCTTAGAAGGGGAACAAAATACCCATGGAGGGAGTTACAGAGACAAAGTGTGGATCAGAGACCGAAGGAAGGACCATCCAGACCCTCATCCATCCCATATACATTCACCAAACACAGACACTATTGTGGATGCCAACAAGTGCTTGCTGACAGGAGTCTGATATAGCTGTCTCCTGAAAGGCTCTGCCAGTGCCTGACAAATACAGAGGTAGATGCTCACAGCCATCCATTGGACTGAGCACAGGGTCCCCAATGAAGGAGCTAGAGAAAGAACCCAAGGAGCTGAAGGGGTTTGCAGCCCTATAGGAGAAACAACAATATAAACTAACTAGTACTTCCAGAGCTTCCAGGGACTAAACTACCAACCAAAGAAAACACATGGTGGGACTCATGGCTTCAGCTGCCCATGTAGCAGAGGAAGGCCTAGTCAGTCATCAGTGGGAGAAGAAGCCCTTGGTCCTGTGAAGGTTCTATGCCCCAGTATATGGGAATGCCAGAGCCAGGAAGAGGGAGTGGGTGGGTTGGCGAGCAGGGGTAGCAGGGAGAGGATAGGGGGTTTTTGGAGGGGAAGCTAGGAAAGGGGATAACCTTTGAAATGTAAATTAAGAAAATATCTAATAAAATACATACATACATACATACATACATACATGCATACATACATACAGGAATCAAAAAAATCAAGATACTTGGTGAGTGTACACATTTAAAAAGAGGCAAGATTTGAATTCATGTTCTCTCTTAATCGTTCCTAACATCTGTTATTCTAATACTCTCACCTATTAATACATGACATAAAAACTAAGTCTTAATCCTTATCCTAAACTTATGTCATCTGAATCAGTTAGTGTTTGTGGGCTTTTGAGATTCATTAACAAGCCAAAGACAAGGCCTGTGTGCATTCATGTCTGTACATGATTTGTAGGTCCTTGCTTTTCTCTCGCCTAGACTTCTTCTTCCCTTTCTCCCCAGAAAATGAACTTGTTATTAAGTTTAATAATATATTTGTGATGTTGAATTAAGACTGAATATTAAGTTGCTATTAGTAATGAATACATATTAACCAAATTGCAGTGGGCATCTTGCTGTCTAAAGGGACATATGGCCCTGTGGTTGTAGTCCCTCTGAGTCACTGGTCTCAGATGAAAACTTGACCTTCCCTGGGACTATCTGGAAGACACATAGGAGTTTTGAACCTTTGAAAGGCTGATGAGTCGTGTCCTACAGGCCAGGGAGATGCTAATCTCCCACAAACTCCTCTTTGGATGATTTCAGTCCACAAGTGCTTCCTGAACATGGACACGTTCTGGGTGTTGAATTAGTGTGTGTGTGTGTGTGTGTGTGTGTGTGTGTGTGTGTGTGTGTGTGTGTGTGT
>NC_034590.1:138439236-138459423 GCF_900095145.1 Mus pahari | reverse complement strand
TGGCACGGGCTGGTGAGATGGCTCAGTGGGTAAGAGCACCCGACTGCTCTTCCAAAGGTGCAGAGCTCAAATCCCAGCAATCACATGGTGGCTCACAACCATCCTTAACAAGAGCTGACTCCCTCTTCTGGAGTGTCTGAAGACAGCTACAGTGTACTTACATATATAATAAATAAATAAATCTTAAAAAAAAAAAATCTAGTGGCACAAAAAAATTTTGACACAGTCTAATATGGGGTCACTAGCCAAGAGTGACAGCTTGAGGGAAGAGAGATGCACTTGAAGGATTTCATTTTAATCAAGAGAACTTTGAGAGAGTATCAACTGAATTGGAGGGATGTGTCTAGGTGCTCCCATAATCCATTGCTTCCTGGGCCTATACAGGATACATCATATACCTGCTGTTACAATATCCTTGACATTTGAAAACTTAGTATATGTGTGCACTCGTACGTGCGTGTAGGCACATGAGTACCAGGAGACAGGGACTGAGGTCAGAGGACAACCTCAGTGTGAGTCCCCACTGCTCACCTTGTTTGAGGCAGTCTCTTATTTGCTGCTGTGTGTGTCAGGCCAGCTGACCCCCAAACTCCCCAGGATTCTGTCTCCGCCTTACCTCCTACCATTGAGCACTGAAATCCAGGTGTGTACTACCATGCCTGCTTTTGTAATTTCTGAGGATTCAAAGTCAGGGCCTCAAGCATACACAGCATGAGCTTTTACCTAAGGATACAACTCCACAGACAGTGTTTTCTAATCTTTTAGTGTAAATATTAGGCATAGACCCAAACTGTATACAATGCATAAGCATACAGCTCACTGAACTATCACAGAATGAGCACAGGTTAATAAATAGTCTCAGGGACTGGAGAGATGACTGAGAGGGTAAGACTGCTCTTCCAGAGGTCTGGAGTTCAATTCCCAGCAACCACATCGTAGCTCATAACCACTTATAATGAGATCTGGTGCCCTCTTCTGGCATGCAGTCAGAACACTGTACATAATAAATAAATCTTTAAAAAGAAAGAAAGAGACAGGAGAGAGAGAGAGGAGAGAGAGAGAGAGAGAGAGAGAGAGAGACAGAGACAGAGACAGAGACAGAGACAGAGACAGAGAGACAGAGACAGAGACAGAGACAGAGACAGAGAGAACATTTCTGTCTATCACTTACCCTCCCCTCCCTGCTCCACCCTCCTCCTGACCCTCCCTCTGGTTACCCTGAACACCATTACATTAGTCTTTTCTGAGTTAGGAGCTTATTAAAAAAATGGAATTTTATAGTTCTTCCAACTGATATCTTACTTCTTTTGCTCAAAAATTATCTTTATAAGAATCACCTACTTAATTTTCTACATACATAAATTCATTTTCTGGATAAATAGAATTCCATTCTATGAATATATCACAATATATTGTGCATATATATATGCTTATATGTTTTATATATATATTGTTTATAATATATGAGTATTCTCTAGTTTTAGGCAACTACAAATGTCTGGTCATATTTTTGTGGGGATTTTTGCTGAGCATAACTGCCTTTCCTCCACTTGTGTTTGCCTTAGAATTAAATTTCTAAATGAAGTAAATACATCTAATCCCATGGAATATTTGAAGATTTAACGTATAAGAATGTCCTCATTGTCCTCAGCAGGTGTTGAACTCATTTTCCCTAAGGTGAGATGGATGATGTCCTGGCTCGTTTATTGTCAACTTGATGTATAAATTAGTGTAATCTGAAAAGAGGGAACCACTTCTGAGAAAAATACCTCCATAAGATTGGCACATAGGCAAGTGGTGCATTTTCCTAATTAGTCATAGATGTGGCAGGGCACAGCCTGTTGTAGGTGGTGCCACGCCTAAGTTGCTGGTCCTGGGTTGTATCAGGGAACAGGTTGAACAAGAAATGGAGAGCAAGCCAGTTAGCAGCACTCCTTCATGGCCTCTGCTTCCATTCCCCTTCCAAGTCCCTGCTATGACTGTACTCCGTGATGGAGTGTAACTGAGACTTGTAAGCTGAAATAAACCCTTTCCTCTCCACTTGCTTTTGGTCATCTCCTCACAGCAATGGAAACCTGAGGCAGACGGACTGTACCAAGTGGTAATGAAACAGAACGCCTAAGTGCATGATGTTGGCACAGTATGGCGCACGGGCTTACAGGCTGGACAGTGATGTCAGTAGTGATTCTGATAGAGGTGACATCTTCCCCAAATCGCCACACATACCTCCTAGAGATACAAATGTGAGTCCATGCTCTGGTCTCCATTTCCACCTGAGCCACCGACCTCAACCAAACTCAACCTGTGGGCTCTGGCAAGACTTTCTAAGTTAATGTAGGTCTGTGTCTGATTTATTAGAATGCTGTCAAATTGCTAACACCATTATTCTGCCCCCATCAATTTTCTCAACAGCAGTTTAAGCTCAGCCATCTTGAATCACTCACACACAATCCCAGAGGTTTATTTGGTCTTATATTTCTTAACACAATTTATAGCGTCCAAATATTGAGTTAGATATTGGGCTGACATCCATCAAGACTACTGTAATATGCCCTTGGCTTTTCTCTCACCATCCCTGTCATCTGTCTTGGCAGTAAAAGTGTTTCTGCCTCTTTTCCATGTGATCTGAAAACAGCCACTCTTCCTCAGGCTTCTACTACAGCAGTGCCTAAGGGACCTGTTTAAGCCTCCCTTCTATGAGTATAGCAGAATGTCATTAGGAGACATTTTATTGCTACATTCTTTAGTATAACAGTAGTTATACTAAAGGCTTTACCCTAGGCCCCTTGGCTTTCTAGTTTCCAGTTCTTGGTCACCCAAGCCATGTCAGGTACAGGTTCCATCTCATGTAGTGTGTCTTAAGTCAAATCAGTTATTGGTTGGTTACCCCCACAAACTTTATGCTATTATCACATTACCAGATCTTATAGGCAGGACAGTGTTGTAGATCAAAGGGTTTGTAGCTGGGTTGATGTTGATGGTTCTCTTTTGCGAGTGGGCTGGGTACCTTCTGGTACCATGAACGTTAGCATGTAGGGTGAAGGCTCTACATAGGCACCAGTTGGGATTCTCCATGTTCAATGAGTTGTATAGGTGTTGTCTTCAGCAACAGGGCCATGCTGTAAGTTTGTGAAGAGCAATCAATAATGTCGGAAATGACCTGGATCCTTTGGGGATTTCCATCCTTTTGGCAAACAACTCCATAGATATAAAGTATTCCAGGAACTCTTCATTTGATGATGTGTAATGTCCAGTTGGGGCTCTGTCTTCCCTGTTATTTGGTGGTTCCATTTAGATCACCTTCATATATATGTATTTTTAGGAAGATTCTTCTATATTAAGTTTCCATACCACCCCTCAAATAACCCTTATTTTAGCACACGCTCTCTCTCTTTTTTCTTTCATCTGTTTCTTCTCTCCCCTCCCTGCTGACCCTCCTGTTTCAGTCCCCCTCATCTTACACCATCCATCCATAACTATCTCTATTTCCCTTTCCTAGGGAGATCTATTCACTCCCTCCAATACCTTCTCCGTACCTAACTTCTGTGATTCTATGGATCATAGCTTGCTTATCATTGAATTAACAGCTAATATCCACATGTAAGTGAATACATACCCTAATTGTCTTTCTGGGTCTGGATTACCTCACTCTGGGTGATTTTTTTTTCTAGTTCCAATCTTTATCTGCAAATTTCATATTTTTAACAGCTGTGTAATATTCCATGTATGAATGTAGACATTATGCTATATTCATAGATTAGTTCCTCGACCAACCATCATCAGAGAAGCTTCCTCCTGCAGCAGATGAGAGTAAATAAAGAATCTCATAGCCAGACAATATGCAGAGAGTGAGAAACCTCGGGGCCCTAAACAAGATGTCTCCATCAAATCCTTCCCCTTGGGGCTTAGGAAACGCTGTGGGAGAGGAGGCAAAAAGAGTATAGAGCCACAGTGGATGAAGAACACCAAGGAAACAGGCCTTCTAAACACAACAGGGGCCAGCGTGCATATGAACTCATAGAAAGAGGCAGCGTATGCAGGGGTCTGTACTACATAGGGTCCTAAAGTGGAAAGAAGTGGACACATCTCCCCACCCCTAACCCAGAAGCTATCTCCAGTTAATAACCACTTGCAAATGAAAATTTAGTTTTCTCCTAGGGAGTCTCACTACTCTTGAGGGTAGGCTCCATGCCCAGCAGTCGATGCCCACAATGGCATCTGCAGAGGAAGCTCGTTGTTTCATGATGACTTTTCCTTTTCTATTCTGTTTTTAATTTCATCTTTTTAAAATTTTTTTTACTTTATTCTTTATTCTCTTTGTGTGTGTGTGTGTGTGTGTGTGTGTGTGTCTTTGTCTCTCTGTTTCCCTGTCCCTCTCCCTCCCCTGTCCCTGTCCCTCTTCCTTTCTTCTACAGGTCCCTTATGTCTATATTATGGAATTAGGGTTTGTGGGGTTCTTTTGTTTTTGTTTTTTGGTTTCTTTTTTGTTTTGTTTTGTTTTGTTTTTCTTGTTTTTCAAGATAGGGTTTCTCTGTGTAGCCCTGGCTGTCCTGGAACTCACTCTGTAGACCATGCTGGCTTTGAACTCAGAAATCTACCTGCTTCTGCCTCCCAGGTGCTGGGATTAAAGGCTTGAGCCACCACTGCCTGGCTGAGGTTTGTGTTTTGATAGGATTCCTGAGTGTGAGAATGTGTGAGTCTCTGTGGCTTTTATTTGTTTCTTGTGCCCTTTCTTGGGCTCCTTTCCTCCTGTCTGTTTGTTTGTCCTATGCCAAGGTGTTTATTTTTGTTTTCTCCTATTATATTTTATTTTATTTGAATCATCTCTTAGAAGCCTGTCTGTTTTCTAATGAGAGATAGAAAGGGGGTAAATCCATAGAGGAGGAGAGGTGGGAAGGAACTGGAAGAAGTAGAGGGAGGGAAAACTGTAATCAATATATATTATATGAAAAAAAACTATTTTCAATAAAATTAAAAATTAAAAAATAAACCTCCATTCTATAAAAACTTGGTCATACATTTTCATCCAAGGGTATGCCCAAATTTGATCTCTTCAGTCTTTCCAAATGGTATGGATTGCCCACCCAAAAGAATGTCATCTTCCCAAACCCAAAATCAAGTCTCTTGGACCTTCAAGGGGGCTTGCTTCATGGGACAGATGGCTGAAGTACTGTGATCTGGTCAGAAAGAAAGCCTACCTGTGGCCTCCAGCCTCAGAGGTGCAGCTGGCAGGAATAAGAGGCAACCGCTCCAGCCTGAGCCCTCCGGACTCCAAGAGGCTGGAGTAGAAACTGTTCCATGACAAGGGCATCTGAGATGTATAGAAACTCTAACAAAGGAAGTTTATCATCCAAGTAAGCATTGAGGAAAGTCCCAGATGTGCCCTCTGGATATTCTGGCATCTGTCACTTCCTCTGTCACAACCCTCTACATTCTGCAAAACTCCAACAGGAGAGCCCAGGCTCTGAATGCCAACAAACCTGAGTCTGCACGAGACTGTGCCACCTACTGGGTGTTCACATAGAGGAACTTCCTTTCCCTTCCCATCTCTGCTTGCCAGGAAAATCAGAGTACATACAGGTTTTGCAGAGGCCATTGCATGACCTCTGCAGTGGCGGCTGAAGCCAAACCGGGGCACAGCACGGAGTTGAGCACTTAGCCGAAAGGGCTGGAACTTGAGGGCTATGCTGAGCATGAGATATGGAGAAGGCAATAGAAGCCACAGGATGATGTGGTAGAGTCCACCAGTGCCTGGTAGGAAATTGCCACACCAGTTTCAAAGTCTGGCTACTTCAGTCAGTCAAGTCACTGTGTCTCTCACTATTCAACTTCCTGGAATCCCTCATGTTCTCCACCTAGGGCCAACCATCTCAATTCTGCTCCTCCTTCCAGAGAGTGAGAACAGAGGAAGGGAAGTTTAAAAGTTAACCACAGCTTGCCACCTGTCACCATGAGAAAGTGATACCTCCTCAGGAGTTCCCCTCCCTCTTCTTCTGCTGTGCTGTATGTGCATACATATGTGACTGACTGTGTGGGTGTCTCAAGAACAGAGGGTCTGCTGCACTGTGTACCACGGAGCACTTACCGCACAACGCTGGACACAAAGACAAACATTCAATACTCAACCGGAAGTTCGAGAGGTTGGAAGGCAGTTGAGTGACAAATGTCTCCCAAGCAGGGCATGGAGGCACATAACTTTAAACCTAGTAATTGGGAGGTGGAGGCAGTCAGACCTCTTGTGAATTCCAGGCGAGCCTGATCTACATAGTGAGTTCCAGGATAGCCAAGAAAGGTCCTGTCTTGAAGATAGATAGATAGATAGATAGATGAATAAGTAAATAAATCAATCTCATGCATTTTTCCATGGAAAATATAGAACAAAGAAAAACAAATGATCAGTCTTCCTTGTATTTGGAACTAAGAATAGGTATCATAATGTCTCAGCTCAGTCTCCTCTTAATCTAAGTTTGTGTGTCAGTAGGACAAGTAATTGGAAGAGAAACCCAATGTTTCTCTTTGGACTCAGCCTCCTTGCTGAACTTGAAAGCCTGCATGGTTGAAATGGCCCACGGCCCCCTGGAAAGAGCTACTCTCTTCTTAGAAACTTCTGTGTGGCCTTTGTTCTCCTGGTAGGCCAGTTTCCAACTAAAGTTGAATTTCCAGTTTGGAGGTGAATCGCATGGCCATGTGATCCAATACATTCCTTCTCGTAGAACTGGATAAGTCTGCCTTCAGAAGTGTACAGCTACCTCTGAGGTCCTTAGCCACGGCTTACCAGCAGAGAATAGTAGAGACAATAAGCCAAATTTATTTAAAGTACTGTGATTCCAAGCTCAGATGACTGTCACCAAAGCCAAGCAAGTTAATGTCACTGTCTACTTACTACAGCTGGGATTCTACAAATGCCACCAAGTCTCTCTCCCACTCACCAGGGACATCGTGTCTCCAAAGCCACGTTGGTTTCTGCAAGGCTGCCTGCAACTTGGCACCATTTCAGTGTGTGACTAGTTCCATTCAAGAGTTCCTCATCTGGCTGGTGCCCAGGCTTGCTGGTGCTGTTCCTACAATCAGATCAGGCCACTGAGAACCTACGTAGAGGAAAGGGCTAAACACAGCAAAAGGACACAGGGCATGGCAGCAAAGAAATCAATTAAACCTGGGGCACTCTCTTGGTATAGGCAGTGACAGACCCCATCTGGCTACAATCCACTGCTCGAGAACAGAGTATGAGATACACGCAGCAGCAGAGGCACAGGTCATTTCCATCCCACAACCCTAAATCTGCTATCAGTTCCTAAAGCTCGCTGCACCCTTGGGTCGTTCATCCTATGAATGATAACATCTTTTCTGGGACAATACAAACTTCACAACGCTTCCCCAGGCTCGAAAGGTCCAATCAATCTAGTCACATACCCGTGCCAAGGGGTTGGATAATGAAAAAAAGCCAGAGACATGCCGTCTTTATCCTGTCTTCTACTGTGGAGTTTAATTAAAATGTTTTGGAGAAAAGAGAAAAGTGTATGGTAATAGATTTTTAATTTTCTTCCTTGAGTTAAAAAAGATCTATTATTTAACCCCAACACAAACAGAATCCTGATTTAGGCTTCACATTTTTCATAGGCAATTTCATGTACATTTGACAGTTCCAATATATACTAAGCAGTCAGTTCTTCTCCCCTCCCGGGGAAGTGGAAGTGGGGAGTGCCTTTGCATGCCCTTGGAAGCCGAGTAGATGGTGCCTCAGATAATGCTTTGTCTGTTGAAAATGCTCCAAGACATTTGCTACATTGAAGTAAAGCAAAAGAACAAATATACCCATGGAGGAAAGAGAACAGGGAGCCAGTAGAATTGAGCTCAGTTGTTCCCATGATTCTCAAGGACGCTGCAGGCCCACAAGAGGTCAGCTGAACTTAATTGCTCAGTGGAGTACTGGATAGTCATCTTTCCCCACCTGCTGCTGAGTCTGATGGTTTCATGAGGAGACAAGGAGGTGCCAAGTTCAATTTACTAGCTACATGGTCCTGAGCAAATTATGTCACCTCCCCTAAACCTCGGTTACCTCTTCTGTGGTATGGCAGTAATAGTTGGGTGTTGCTGTCCAGTGTTATAACTCCATCTTGAGAGAAACCCGACCTGTAGCTGAACCAAAACTGCACCCAAGTACCAGAAAGGACTCAAGGCTTGTCCTTGGCCCATAGCCCTCCTCTCCCCACCCCACCCCCAAGTTACTCCCTAGCTACTTCCTAGCAACAGTCAATCAAAGATCAGTCTGATTGTTTCAGTGGTACTGTCAGACTCTTCGTGATGGTTCATGGTTTTGCTGCAGAGCACCCACCTCTTGGCTTCCAACAGCCATTCAATTAGACGCTTGCCAGGCTGGACAACCCTCATTTGCTCACCATTTCCTATCAAACCTTGTCCTGTTGAAGGCTTGGGGGTTGCCTCACCGACTCATCCTGCTGAGTTGGGGTAGGTGGTGGGTGAGTAAGCCCGAGCTCAAGCTTGTAATAGAGACCCTAGTGTGATTGCATCAGAATTGGCTCCTTGGTGGTCTTTCGGGGTTCACAGAACGGGTACAACAATTCTAAGTGGAGCTTTGAACCTTTCCTTTTCAACCTTGCCTCTAGCAGTGTCTGGGCCAGTTGCCATTGGCTTGCAGGGGTTGGGTTTCTGCTTTTCTTCCTTACTCTACATTCAGTGGCTTCCTCTTGAGACGTCAAAAATGACCATCTAGGTGTATTTACAGTGTGGGAATTAGTGAGCACTACAAGTCAGAGCACTGTGTTGAGTTTGTTTTATGAGTTTTATTTGCTTCAGAAGATGAGCTATCAAACTTTTGTAAAAAAACTAAATAAGATAATGTAGAAGGGTTTGAGAGTATTGTGTACACAGTAAGTATTTCGGAGTTGGGAATTGTTGCCATAAATTAACTTATTAACATATTTTATAGGACCCAAGACTCTTTGTTTGCACATTTTCACATCTATTAAAGCAGGATGTATTTGTAATCAATAGCATCTTCCGGTTAGAATGGCAACTCTCTTCTCAATGGCTCACAAAGTAACGATTCAACAATCGATGGAGCTGGAAGTCATTTGTCGTCACTGTCACTGTCCTAGCAGACCCTTCATGCTTGTCCATTCAATTATTCTCAAAGTATGATGATGAAAAATGCACTGTGGCCCCCTGAGCCTGTAGTAGTACCCAGCCGAGTCCAGAGATACCCTTAAGTGGGTAAAGCCTCCCTGTCTTTATCCTTGCCTGAGGTTGACCATTCTCCACACCTCCCAAATACTCCATCCATGCCCTCTCTGGCATTGCTGGTTACTACTTATGAAGCAGCTATCTTTTGTTTTGTTTTGTTTTGTTTTTGTTTTGTTTTGTTTCATTTAGTCAGGGTTTTGGTGTGTAATCCGGGCTGTCCTGGAACTTGCTCTATAGACCAAGCTGGCCTCAGACTCAGAGATTGACCTTTCTCTGCCCCTCAAGTGCTGGGATTAAAGGCGTGCATCATCACCAAAAGGAAGGCCCAAATCTGCAGTCTTGACAAGCCCTTCTTGCCTGTAACTCCCATTGTCTGTGGATGAAACAGGGTAGGGTGAGGGGACTCAGAACACATTTGTCAAAGAAGACAGTGAGTGACTAAATAAATACATATGATAAATATGAAAATTTTAATATAAGAAATGACAAAATATTATCTAAAAAGTAATAAATGGTACTCAAGGATCTGCCTGATGGAATTAGAAATCACTTTAAGGGGTCTTTCAAAGGATAATTTGCTGGTGTGCACTAAAATTTAGTATCCAGTTACTATAATGTCTAATGCTTCATAGGAACATTCTCACTCAGCCACCGACGAGTGAGCTCAAGGATCTCTGTGGCTATGTCGTCTCTAGTGGCAAAGCCCTGTAAGCAGCCTGAATTTCTACAAATAAGGCAGATGTTAAACACGCCACTACCCACAGCCGTTCGGCATGCAGCAGCGAGGCGAGATGCAGCCAATCTGTATAAATAGACAAGGGAAGAAATATCAATGCAAGCAGAGAGCAATTTACTGGAAATGCCACATTATATGATGACATTTACATCTTAAAATAGAAAGCAAGACCCTTTTGTGGAGCTTCCTTTAGGACCCTAAATGCTTAAGGAAAGGAAAGCTAGTCACTGTTGGAAGTGGACTGAAAACACGGGCAAGACAGACTTGGGTGTTATTCCCATGTTTAAAATCAAAACATAGTTGTGTAGCGGTTATGGGATTCGAATTTTCAGAGAATTAAATGGGAAGCAAACAAAGCTAATGGATGTTGAGGGTGAAGCAGGAATTCCCGTGGCATCTCTGAGGGTTTTCCCTCCGGCATGGAGAGACAGGATGCCGCTCTAGGTGACTAGTTCAGGAGCTTCTGAGCCAGGGGCCAAGACAAGAAAGGTAGGAATCCCACACTGCTATTCCACTGGCACCCGTCTCTGGGGTCAATATGCAGGAATGATGGACTGGCTGGACCCAATGGGTATCACCTTCTCCTTCCTCTTTGTGGCATCCAGCGAGGCAAAGCCAAAAAAATAAGGAACCGAGAAAGTTGGAGGAAGCACCAGGGTGGGGGAATACCTGGGGGAGGAAGGCACCCTCTCAGAGGAGGAGAGAGGGGCTTGGGGAGGGTCTCCGTGAGGGTAGACCAGGAGGCAAGGAGTGTTTGATGTAAATAAATTAATTTTTCTTAAAAAAAAAAAAGAAAGTTGGAAGAAGAGATCGGGGTCATATGTAACTGTCTTAGGGTTTTCCTGCTGCGAACAGACACCATGACCAAAGTAACTCTTATAAGGACGACATGTAATTGGAGCTGGCTTACAGGTTCAGAGGTTCAGTCCATTATCATCAAAGTGGGAGCAGGGCAGCATCCAAGCAGGCATGGTGCAGTAGGAGCTGAGAGTTCTACATCTTCATCTGAAGGCTGCTAATGGAAGACTGGCTTCCAGGCAGCTAGGATAATGGTCTTATAGTCCACACCCACAGTGGCAGGCCACACCTACTCCAACAGGGCCAGACCTAATCGTGTCCCTCGCTGGGCAGAGCATATATAAGCCATCACAGTGACAGATGACATTGTGCTATGAGGGAGGCCTTGCTGTAGCTAAGTGGTCAGCGGACTTAATGGCTTCTCCCATCCTTTTTCACGTCTTCTCCAAACTTTGCCATTCCCTGTGTGCTGGCACCAAAACCCTTCATCGTACAGAATCAAATAATACCTTCTACAGTTCGCTTGGTCACCCTGTACTAGAAATTATGGGGGGAAAATGGGCCCTGAAAAAAAATTCCCAATACATACAACGTATTTTTCTCTCTCTCTTTTTTTTTTTTAAAGATTTATTTATTTATTATATGTAAGTACACTGTAGCTGACTTCAGACACTCCAGAAGAGGGAGTCAGATCTCGTTACGGATGGTTGTGAGCCACCATGTGGTTGCTGGGATTTGAACTCAAGACCTTTGGAAGAGCAGTCGGGTGCTCTTACCCACTGAGCCATCTCACCAGCCCATTTTTCTCTTTGTTAGAGACCAAACACTTGTCCTGTTCCTTTGAGGCTTCCAAGTCTCATTTATTTCGATTTTTTTTTTCATAGAATGGGCTGAGCACCCCCCAAGATCAAGGCAGTATAAGGTATAGCTCATGACAAATCTGGGCTATATAGAGAGATTTTGTCTTAAAAGATTGACTTCATCTTGCTTGATCTCCATCTGTCTGCCCATCCTTCTGCCTGTCCACTCACATTTATTTGCATGAATGACAACTACTAATCTACTACAGAACACCAGGTAGAAAGTCTCAAAGAAGGCCTTGCAGAAATAACACAGAGGATGAGTCAGGACCAGCAAATGTTTGGGGATCTGAAGGAAGAGGGGTAAAGTGGGTGTTGGGGGGGTGGTTACCCAAGCTACCCTGGGCTAAGGGAAAAATACCAAACATCAGTAGTGACAAAGTTTACCAACTCAACACACAGTGGGAAAAAAGTATGGGAAGCAACTCTAAATGTAGAGAGTAAGAAGTGTGCTGGAATCCCATGGCATGGGCTTCTACAGGCGCGGGAGCATCGTTCCTAAGGACTGTTAGTCTTGTTAATGAAACATCGATAAAGGCTGTGGTGGGGAGAACATTGTCGTTAAGGATTCAGAGCTGAAACTGAGTTTTTGGCACAGGGAAGCCTGATAAAGAGGGAGCTTGTGCTTTGAACTCCCCAAGCACAGGCAGCTGAATGGTCTGATGTGTTCAGGAGGGACCCCATCACGCCAAAAACCAGGAACCAAGTTCCCTGATGTAGGCTGCTTGAAGCCTCTACCTCCTTGGCTAGCCTGCTCTGTTTAATTAAAAACTCAATTCCAGTAGCTCTCTCATGCTCAATTAAAAACAACTGCAGACTCTAACTTGCTTTGAAACGCCTTGTCACTCTAACCTCAGACAGGGCCGCCAGGAAAGCGCAGAGACCAGTCGCATTCCCTGTCAGAATACCAGCGAGTCTGAGACTGGTGGGGAAAGGAACCTGCTGTGGACTTCAAGTGTTCTAACATTGGGGGGCGGTGGGGGGGGGCACGTGTGTAATAAGACCAGGTGGGTACTCCGCAGGCAGCCAGGCAGGTGTTCCCTCCTGCTGGAGGATCTGAGCTGGCCCTCCATCATCAATGTTAAGTGCTCTGAGTGTTGTGTGCCTCAAGTGGTGTGCTCTGAGGACATCTGATGCTGGCACGCAGAAAAAGAGCCAGTCACTAATTTTACCAACCATCAACTGGCCACAGTTGATAAAAGTTCAGCAAGCAATGAGTGTGTGTCACTAGGGTTAGACCCAAGGATCATGCCCATGTCGTTAGTTTCTGTGCCTCAATTTCCCCTTCTGTGATAACAAGGTGTATTTTATATTCTATTGCATTAGGTATTTGATATTAAAGGATAGTGGATTAAAAGTGGATAAAATCTTTACTAAGTCCCAAAGGAATAGACATTGTGATAAGGTAAGAGCGAAAGGAGACACCAGCCATTGTTTTTTTTTTTTTTTTTTTGTGAGAATTAGAGAAACAAGATGAGCCCAGTGGTGCAAAGCATCCATCATCAGTGGATTAAAGGGAAGAGCAAAGTAGCGTAATACATTTGCCACGGCAATGCAAGTGCATCTAGGCTCCAGTCATTGCACATTGATTCAAGCCTGTAGGGTTAGAACTTGTATTTTTAAGGTAGAGAAGTCACATTTTGCAGGAAAGTAAGAAAAGTGACTCTGAACACCGATGTACTCTATTTGGAATGGAAATCGAGCCCTTTAAGAAGCAGTGTTTCCAGGACAATCATCTCTTAACCTAAAAGTCACATGGCTTCCAACACAAAAAAAATGGGTCACATCTAAACTGAAGAAAAAAAAAATCACAGTGACCCTTGATACCATAGATCATAATGGCTATGTCCCTTGCCCTAGCTACTGCTGGAAGGGTCTGAGGGATGTCTCTATGTTCCCATGGCAATGGAAACTATGGTTGCATCACCCTACCCGAGTCCCCTCCTACCTCACTCCCTTTTCCATGGTTAGTGAAACCTCCGTTTCTGCTATCATCTATGACGTGCAGGGTCTCTCATGAACCTTAAGCTCTTGATACTTCTCAGTGAGGTACCACAGAACTGTAGGTATTCTGTAGAGGTCAGATAAAGGAGCCCCAACTACTGAGTTGTGTGACCTTGGTCCAGCTGCTTCCCTGTGTGTGGTCATGATTCCCACAGAGTCTCCATGACATCAGTCCTGTCATCTCTGACCCTGGTTAGCAACACTACACCAGCATTTAGTTGCCTTTACAGGAAACTGAGACAGGGCATCCCCTCCAAGGTCTGGATTCCCGCCCCCAGAACATCATTAAATAGAGGGAGGGAGGCTACCTCCTTAGCAGGGACAGAAAAGAGCTCCAACCACCCAGAGCACTGCTGGACCAGGGCCACTGAAATCCTTTGCCTGCCTTGGTGATCTAGAATCCTAAAGTAAGATATTTGGTAACATCCAAAGAAAGAACAATTGAAAACCCCACCCTGATTTTGGTCCAGGTATTGCAGAATGAGAATGGTTAGCTGGAAGCTATCGGCAGTACTATTCTTGATCGCCTCTCTCTCCACAGGACCTGGTTAAGATGACAAATTCCCCTCACAAATGAACAAAAGATATGGCTGTACAAAATTGGACAGTCAGAAACGGCTTGCTACAAGTAAATTAAGTTTGTAAATATTGATTCCAAGCTGATACGAGATAATAAGTATCAGTCATAAGACCTTTGAAGCACGGGGTTTGTGCTGAGGGTTGGAACACATTGGCTCCAAGTCTCTGGTTTTCCAAATATCATTACTGAGCTTCTTCATTTCTGCTTAAAAGTAACCTTTTCTACTCCAGGAAATTCATCACAGAGGAATTAATCTGTTGATTCACTATATATTACTGAATTCATATTCTGTACCACACACTACTCTAGAAGTCTTATGTATCATTGAGTCAACAAACCAGGCTCTGACTTGATTTTCCTCTTGTGATCAGAAGACAGACAAAAATCAAAGAGGCCTATAATAAAATGTCAGGTGGCAACAAGACTCATGAGATTGAACAAAGAGATAGACAGCAAGGTGATAGAGATAATTTTGATATGCTAAGATAGCCTTATCAGAGTTGAAATCTGAGGAGACCTGTGGCTTATGGAACACACAGTCCAGGAGTGAGGACAGCAGTCATTGGTCCTGAGGGACTCAGAATATGGCAGCTAGGACAGTGGTTTTCAACTTTAACACACTTCCTCATGTTGTGGTGACCCCCAACCATAAAATTGTTTCATCGCTACTTCATTAACTATAATTTTGCTATTGTTATGAATCATAATGTAAATATCTGATATGCATAAGCAAGATATATGATATGTGACCCCCCCTAAGGACTCCCTACCCACAGGTTGAGAACCAATGCTTTGAGAACAAGGTGGGGGTTGGGGGAAGTGACTGAGAAATCGGGAGGTGACACACAGACGGGGTCAGGAGCCAGATC
The DNA here is from genome assembly GCF_900095145.1 of Mus pahari. NCBI lineage: Eukaryota > Metazoa > Chordata > Mammalia > Rodentia > Muridae > Mus > Mus pahari. The sequence continues at coordinate 138,444,372 of NC_034590.1, read as the reverse complement.
AGGTTAGGGTCTGCAGACCATGGCGAAGACTTAGACTGTTCTAGACTAATCTTTTATGACTACAGATATTTTTGACACAGCAGTCCGACCATTCTATGATGGATGTTATTCTGAACAACTCAGACATTTGGAGTTACCTTGAGGACCCAAGTAATTCTTTGCCCAGCTGAAAGGTATGTTGGCTAAAATCTCTGATTAGAAGGCATTGTCCCCCTGAGCTAACACTCCTTCACCCCCAGCCAGGTGACTGCTCAGTGGCTGGGCAGAAAGTCTCCGCCCTGTTCTTCTCACACACCTGCAGTGAAGCTAAGGGTCAGAGCTCCGTGTAGGATTATAAAGCCCCTGCCTCTGTTACTGGGTTGAAGCCCAGCAGAGCCCTCTAATTCCGCGTGCCTCACACCACACAGGTGTTGCTCATAGGATCACAGGCACCATAACATGACTGAACCCTGTCTCTGCCTCTCCTGTGGAGAACTCAACTGAAGACAGTTTTGAACAGAGAAGTACACTGTTCAGCCCTGCAGCTGTAGATGGAATAGGTGACAGAAAGCCACTTCGAGCATCTGACTTACGGTAAGTTCATTGTCTCCGGTAGATCCCCGCGTTGGTTAGTTTGTGGTACTGAACTCCAAAGTCTCTCCAAAGTGGATGCTGCTGAGAGCGGTGGGTTGGTGATGTGTACCCTTGGGAGTCAGAACCTGGCTTTCCTCTCTTTTGAGCCTTTAGTAGATCTCATGGGTCAGTTCATTCACCGAATATTACGGAAAGTCTAGAAGCAGAGTGACTATGTGTGGACAGGTGTCCAAAAAGCAGCTCTTTTAAAAGTTGCTGCCAACAGGAGCGCCCAATTTTCCTACCTTAGAAAAATGTGAAGTGCTCAACTAGAAAAAAAAAAATATGTTAGGAAATTCTTGTTTCACACGAATGGACGTTGAGCTGCTCACTCAACCAGTGTGGGTCACATTTATGATCCATGAGGCCTTTGATATTAGAGAGGGCAGAGCTACGGGCTGAAAGTAAGAATCACTTACCCACTGAACGACTCATTGCCCAGTATCGTTGGTTCAAAACTATTAGCAAATGCACCCAGCCCAGTACTTTACATGCTGATCTTCTCTGCTTACTGGCCTGCCGGGTATCAATTGCTCCTTCTCTGCCCACATCACCAGGGATGCTAGGGAGGCTAGCTAAAGTTTGCATTCCTCCATGGGGAAGGCCAGTGTACAAGAAGAAACTGCAAGTCAGTTGCCTGGCTTCAGAGAATCTACTTTCCCAGGTATTATCCAGGAAGCAGAGAAGCCCCCCATCGCTCTGACTCCTGGGTTCTTGGGCCCATGTGTGCTCCTCCTGAGGGCCTTATCAGCTTGCCTTGGGTGGCATTTGGAACACCAGCAACATGCCCACTCGGGAGTTGCTGGTGTAGTTAACTTGGATTGCCATCCAAGAATTTGCACCTCTGAGTCCCCAGGACAGTCCCAGTGGCTATTTTGGGAACAAATGATGACCTTAGGAATAGAATCCAAACCCTAAAGGTCAAAATTATACACAAAAGAGATGTGGGCTCCTTTGAGCTATCCTATGTGGCCAGATTTCATTTTCCTGGGGAAAAATAAACACCCCTTTCTTGTTAAACCAGTGTTCTGGGTTTTCTGCTCCATACAGTTGAACCTGATTGCATATGATTAAGAAAAAAAGGAAAACAACCTTAGGCCATATCTAGTATCTCCTTCCTCCAACTTTTTAGAAAAATCTCATTTATTTTTTTTTCAAGTGAACAGAAAACTGGAATATGACTTTAGCAATGAAAACCTTGAATTCTTACACTAAATCTGGCTGAGTGGCTTCAGTCAGTCAGAGAGCCGGTACTCGCCCTAATAATTCCCCAAGAAGTTGTACACCCAGATCCCAAGGTGCAGAGATGTCCTAGTACGTCATTTCTCCAGAACTAAATGAACTGTGTCATGTATGGACATGGTAGAGAGACCCAAGGCCTGGCCCTCTGAGAGACTCTATAAGGACTTCCCTCTCCAGCAGAAACTTGTTAGGATCAACAGATTTCGGCTCCAATTCTATAGCAAGGCCCACCTGATTAGGAAGGGCAGGTGTTCAAAAGATGCTGTACTGAAAGCTGCTTTTGAATAATTAATTATACAGTTGCTGAAGGGTTTTCATCACAGCGCTGAGACTTTTGTGTACTTATTTTTTTTTTAATCATTAAAAGGTTAAGAAAAAGTATAATTACCGGCCTCAAAACTGCAGATAACTAGAGTTGGCTACTTCCATGGCCCTTTTGCTCTGCTCTGGTGAACTAACTCCCTGCATACAGTGATCACCTATGCATCCCCTGGACAGCGCCTGGTGACACGTTTGTAGGGATAGGCAAAGTCTGCCTTTCGGTCTCTGTCCTCATGGCCTGTGATTTAGCTCCCAACCAAATGACTATTTGGACAGTTAACAAATTCTACATAGAGGTAGAAGGGCCAGAAAATACTGAGTAAGATGGGGCATTCGAAATGTATATTGGTCTATCACTGTCTACAAGGGAATGCTTGATCTGCAGATGAGACCAGGCCCCAGGTACCATTTAAAGGCAAAGTGTCTAAGAGGAAATCTAAAAAAAAAAAAAAAACCTCATAAATCTGTCTTAAAGCCCTAAACCTAAAACTGGTCAGCAAATACACTATTTTTTTTTTTTTTAAAGCACTTGGCTGATTTTCTAGTTTATAGCCTCTTTCTCCACTTCTAAACCAACCCAGAGAAAGTAAATCACAGATCCTCCAACTTTCTAAGATGCTATAAGCTAGCTCTGGGGCTCTGTGGAGACTCCTCAAAAGAAAACATTGCACTCTGGCTCCCAAGTGTTCCCACTGGCCTCTCTCCTGACTGATGTAAAGTCTAAATGGAAGGGAAGTTGAGCAGAGGGCCCAGGAGCACAGCAGGTTGTGGGTATGCCACTGCTGCTGTGCTGGCTGCTTAAGCTCTGCTACAGATGAACTCTACGGATGAACCAGTTCACTGGATCCACACAGTCATTACCTCCGCATCCTCTAGACAGCCACCTGGTGACACACTTGGAGGAATGGGGGATGGGGCAGACCCAGAGTCAGGTAGCATGCGGCTGAGTAGTCAGTCACTGACCCTTCTCTCTGTATAATGAATGTTGAACTTCCAAGTAGTGATGAGGCAAGGTTTCCCTCCACCCTGGACTTATATCCCACCCTTCTCTGGCCTTTCAGACCTCCTTCCTTTTCTTGGCTCCACGCATACAATGTAAAATTAAGGGTTAGAAGGATGGCTTACATCTGCGGGGGGGCGGGGGGGGGGAATAAATTCGAAAGGGGCTGGCAGAAGCCGCAAGAGTTGGCTAGGCTCCCATCCTGCGATTGAACCTTGGATGGGATACAGGATGTTCTCCATTACAGTTCCTGGGCAAGGCAAAGGAGCCAACATATACCTATTTGTCTTGCTAAAATCACAGGAGCATAGAGATGCTTCAGTACCGGGTCACTTCTGAATGCTCAAGCAATTGCCATCCAGGGTCCCTGGGAAGGTCTGCTTGACTTGACTTTTCAAATATTGTGATTCTCTCTTTTGAATGCCTACCCAGACCATTTCGCATCCTGCACAACTGGTTAATAAGCCCCTTCCTAGCTCCTCCTCCCCACCTGGTAAACCTCTCCCTGTCCACACCCTTTGGTGTGCAGAGAGCTACGGTTAGCTACACTGAGGACTCTTTAAATGAGTGCAGCAGCCCCAGTACACTCTTAAGCACTGCAAATATTAAGTAACAAGAAAGCAATTAGGTTTCAGGGAGGAACTCCAAGGGTGTTTATTCCTGGCAATCATTTCTGGCATCTGAAGTCCCAGGTTGAAGAAGAATTACAATCAACAGTTCTTTGTCCATTTCAATTTTTGCTCCACAGCGGGGAATCTTTGTTTCCCTGTTTGCTTAAATTACAGGCCAAAGCTCCCAAGTGCACAATTGAGGCGGTCACCCAGGTGTCCACGGTCAAAATCTTAGGAGGAGGTGCTCAAGTGAGATTCTGAAATTACTAAAACTTTATAGTCTAGCTGCTGCCTGACCTCTAGCCACAGACCCGCCCTGTCTCATAAAAGCTGGAGTCTGCAGGGGGGTGGGGTGGAGGCAAGGTTAAGACCAGCCATCTCAGGAGGGTTCAAGATGCTCTGAGATGATATCCACAGCCTCTTTCTGGTCAATTAAAGTTTTCCCAATGGTCCACAAGCACAGATGATTCCAAATATTGATGGCTTAACAGAATAAATTCTCAGAGGAGATTCCAGCAAGCTTGCTGTTCGAAGGGGACTGCTCCGGAGCTAACAAAGCACCTCATTTTCATTTCATCTCCCTCCTGAAAGAGCTTGGATCAAACCTCTCTAATGCAAATGACTTTGGGCTCCCTCACCTGCCGAGCTGATTGTCTTTTCCTGAAGGCCTTCTTTCCTTGATTAAATCCTGGAGCTTCGGTTAATCCATTAAGTCAGGACGAGAATCCCTGAAAACAAACCAAATTAAAACTGCAATTCATTATCTAGGAGACCCTTCCTGTCGCTCTTTGCTGGAAAGGAGAACCAGGGGTGGAAGGGGGGAAAAAAGGACAATAAAACAGCCAACGGAAGAAAGAGATGAGAGAACGGGAGATGGCCAGGACGGTGAATCCATCTGAAACAAGCATCAAAAAAGAAAAGCTTTCCCCTCAAGTTCTTGATTAAACACTGGTTCATCTTTAGCACACTTCTGCAGACAATCGTTTGCATTTTTCTGCTCTCCGTCATACGTAGGGACTAAACTGTTAATCTCAGGAATTATATTGCTTGTGTTGACTCTGAAGAGATTTCTAAAAATGGTGCCCAGTGTTGGTGGTTTGTGGAAGAGCTGGAACACCTGGGTCTGGTGGATACAAACCGCCAGTGATCTCCACTCTCAGGCCATTGTTCACTGTTCTCATCAAGGCTGCTGTGAGCCCAAATCCTGCACTTTTTTTTTTTTTTTTTACCCACAAAGGAAAGAAGAGCTTGAATTTATGGTCTGGGGTTAGATTTGGTGCTTTTTCTAGCTATATAGAAAAACGTAGGTGGTAGTTAGCAAATGAGTTCATTTCCTTGCTTTAAAGATGC
>NC_034590.1:138426235-138439154 GCF_900095145.1 Mus pahari | reverse complement strand
GTGTGTGTGTGTGTGTGTGTGTGTGTGTGTGTGTGTGTGTGTGTGTGTTTGTGTGTGTCCCCACTTGGATTAGTCGTTCTTAGTACTATCTTTATTTTTTAGACAGAATCTCACCCAGGCCTGGAACTTACCAAGTAAGCTAGGCTAGCTAGCCAGTGAGCCCCAGAAATCCACCTGTCTCCACCTTCTGGGTATTGGGACTGCAGCCTTTTGTACATGGGAACATAGGAACTGAACTCAGGTCCTTGGGCTTGCAGAACAAGTTCTCCGCGGAACAAGCTTATCTCCCTAGCCACTCACTGATTTGGTCTTGTCAAAGACGGAAGAAAGTCAACAGCTTTGCACTTTGAGCAGGCCACCTGCTTCTCCAGACCTTCACACTGCTCCGATCATAGACGTGAACTGAATTTAAATCGGATAAGGAATAATGGGTTTCGGCAGATGCCATTTATACCATAGCCCCTGCCCTACTGAAAAAGTAATAAGCTATTGGGAAAGTCCACAGAAGTCAGGCCACATCGTTCCGCTCCTGTTAGCAGATGCCGGTCTCTTCGGGGATGCTGTCACAGTTCAGAAGTAGCTCTTTCAGTGTAGAATACAAGAGGTGTGATTTTTTTTTTTTCCAGGACTAAAAGTAGAAGGGAACATTGTTTGTCATGACCGAGGTGGGAGTGGGGGTGGGGCTCTGGCAGCTGAGTACCAAGGCAGCCTGGACTGGACGGAGATGGCTGGAGAGGTGAAAATGGTGTAAGGAGGCAAGAGATGCCTCAAGGCCCTATATGATTGGTTCCCAAACGGACAAGATCGCCCATTTGACAACTTAGTCCCACCCCCAGCCACTCAGGGCCCAATCACGTGAGAGGTAGGTTGAGCTATAGTCTGTAGCTCCACTTTTCACCATCACTTTGCTCTACTCTGCCACTGGCCTGACTTTCACAGGACTCCTCCATTCCCACGTGCCGCTTTACACATCAGTGGCCAGAACTTCCGGGTCTTTACCTTCAAATCTCACTCCTCCCTCACACTATGTATTTGTCTATTTTATGTGGGTTTTTGTTGGGTTGGTTGGCTGGTTGGTTTAGTACATCATGTTTTGTTTTTTAAATTTTTTAAAGAATTATTTATTTTTATTTATATGAGTACACTGTCACTGTCTTCAGACACACCAGAAGAGGCATCAGATCCCATTACAGATGGTTGTGAGCCACCAGGTGGTTGCTGGGAATTGAACTCAGGACCTCTGGAAGAGCAATCAGTGCTCTTAACCGGTGAGCCCTCTCTCCAGGCCATACAACATTTATTTATTTATTTATTTATTTATTTATTTATTTATTTAATATTCAACCATTGGCTTCTGCACCAACTTAGTCTCAACAATGTACTGCATAAAATTTCTTCTAGGGCCGGGTGTAGTGGCGCATGCCTTTAATCTCAGCACTTGAGAGGCAGAGGCAGGTGGATTTCTGAGTTCGAGGCCAGCCTGGTCTACATAGTGAGTTCCAGGACAGCTAGCTACAAAGAGAAACCTTGTCTGGAAAAACCAAATATATATTTCTTCTAGGGTTGGTCTCGGGCCTCTTCTTTTCCATCCTTCTCTGCTTTAGCTCTGTATTAACTATCACAGATCTTCTTTGAACACCACTTGATTCTAGCCTTGCAAGGACTTTTCTGGCACAGACTTTTCTCAAATATTAAATTTTCACTGGCCTTTGTACGGGAGCTTTCATGACCCAGAGGCTGCGAGGACTGTGGCTGTGCACAACTCCCCAGACTAGCACTTCCTCACTGGGATCTGTGGTCCAATGTTTGCCTCACTAGGTGCGTGGAGGGGAGGAGGAGGGAGAAGAGGATACATAGTGTTTGTTGTCCATTTCTGCCTCTGTGCTAGATCAGAGCAGAGAATCATCTAGAAGTGTGGCTACTGTTCTCCTTGAGTCAGAGAGTCCCACATTTCAGTTCTAGCCCTGCCTACTTGCTGGTTGCATGGCCTTGTGATATTATTTAATGTCTCTGGACTTCAACTACTTCTTCATATTAAGGGCAAAAATGTATTTTGAGTTAGTTTAGGCATCAAATGAGATTACAACATGCACATTGACACCCCTCCTCCATATGTGGAATAAGTAGAGAAGAATAGTGTTGATTATAGGATAATACTTACTAGCAGATTGTACACGAGAGAATGCAAAAGTTTCTTTGTATGACATTGTCACAATGCAGTAGTTCTTTCAGTGTTGGACTACACAAGACCTTTATAACTAGGCATGGTAGTGCACATCTTGAGTCCCAGCACTAAGGAGGCAGAAGCAGATGGATCTCTGAGTTTGAGATCAGCCTGGTCTACATAGCAAATTCCAGAACAGCCAGGGCTATGTAGAGAGACCCTGTCTCAAACACATACACCCCCACACATACATACATACATACATACATACATACATACATACATACATACATAAATGAGCAAGTGGCATTTATGGCTTGGCTCAAGGTCTACCCCCTGCATCAGGACCTGTGTAGAAGCTTCCAGAGAGGACCATCTCCAACTCAAATGGATTGCATGGTGGTAAGATGAGTGGCCACTTTCAATATCTCTACACTGCATGCCACATGGGTTGAGCTGCCATTAGACCTTGTTCTATAGGGGGAATTAAAGATCTCCCCCTTTTGGTTAAAGGCTAATAAAATGGGTTGTGTTGACTCTTCCCACTGTGACCATGTCCCTTTCTGTACCACTTGCTGAGCTAATAATGCTTGATTCAAATCACTGAAATCTCTTATCAAGAGCTGTAGCTGATATCGTTCCCTATATATTCCTATAGTATTGATATGATGAGAAAGAAACAGAGAAGGGCCATACCAACCCTTCTGGGGAAGAAGGAAGCGCAGGCAAGAACTCAACAGGAATGGCCTGGGTACTTGGGAGAAATGTGGTAATGTGAAGCTACTTTCCTTACTGGGGTTTTACAGGAAAGGATTTATTACACCACGATGAGCTTCTATTTATTTCCAGCAAGCATTTTTTTTTTTTTTGCATTATTATTCATTCAGCAATTCAGATGGGAATTTAGAGGTGACAGCTTGCCAATTTTTCTTCCCCACAAACATTCTGGATGCGAACGTCTTAATTTGAAATCACTGCATTAATTACAAAGGGGTGGTGGTGGAGGAAGTCAGCAGGGTTCTGAGGATGCTCACATCTTTGAAGGACTGTGCTAAATGGGCAGCTCTGACAGTGCAGATGGGACACTTGCCTCTGTGAGTGCTGGAGAGGTATGAGAGAGGCACAGGCTCATAGAAGCAACCACCCACTGCTCCGGCATGGTCTGAGGCTTTCCTGCCTTCAGGAAATGCTCAAACTTGTGCAAACCAAAATGGGACTTTTCCTTATTTAACAGGCTCTTTGCAGGCTATAGACAAGTCACTAAAGCAATGAAGAGCTGGTACCTGAACCATTGGTGACTAGATCTCTGTACCTAGCTCACTGTGCCTATTCTGTGCCTAAGCTCACTGAACTGTGATTCTGAGTGATTTGTCCTCTGTGGAACACTTTCTCCTGTTGTCAACCTCTGGTGTGTTTGCCTGGGTTATATTCTGTCTACTCGGCTAGAATTTGATTCCTATGAGGACAGGGATCCTGGACTTTACACAGCCGAACCCCCATCAACAAAACCAGTCCCAAGCAGTGGCAAGATCAATGGTTACTAAATGAATGAGGAAGGGAGGAATGCCAGACACTGGGGTGAATTAAAGCAGGGCAGAGACATCTTCCCTGGTGTCGGTTTTTAATCTAGTTGGAGAGCAAACTATGTGAAAGCAAACCTTCGAACCAAAGCAAGTCAGCAGATGCGCTTTGGTCTTCCTTGGATCGAGCTCTGTCCAGGTGGTGGTTGCCTGCTGGTATCGATGCAGGAAGAGAGCTCTTGTTCATTACCACTAGAACTCAATCACTAATAAGCACACGCCCCCTGATGTAGTCTTCTACAGCCCAACTTTGTGTACTTTACCTCATCGCTTCCTGCCTCTCTTGTTTGGGCTACCTCGCTGAGATCTGGAACTTTCCTGACTGTCCCTGGTACCATTTGGTTTGTATCCCTCCTTCCCATTTCATTAAATAACATCCACAGATGGGCTTGATACCCGTGCTCTCCCGGAAGAAATATCTTCATTCATATATCTCAAATGATGTTGTAAAACCCTGTGGCTATAAATGGAATTTTAATAGAAACATGTTGCTGTTATCAAGATATGGGGGAACATAGAAGAAAATCATGCCCATCATTTTTTCTAAGCCTCCCATGTACGAATATGTATGCAAGTACCCCAGAAATGAACCTAATTCATAATAGGGATTTCTTCCAATTTCATTTGACCATGCTGCCTTTCTATGAAAAATGTGAACTATTGTCTGTCACTAGAATATAGTCCGGAAAACACTGATCCTGTAAGCCTTGCAGAAGTAAGGGCATGTAGAGGTTAGCTTGAGTGAGGCCTTGGGGGGCTGAGGATTGACTACTCGATCACTACAAATTGATCCAGAATCAACATGATTAAGTTCATGGAGCCAGACTACAGGAATTCAAAAGAGGGAAAAATCAAGATGGTCTCATGGAAGAGACGGAATGGAGTTGTGTTTCACATATTAAATATTTAGACAGAAAAGGAAAACATTGAAATTTCCAGTGTGAACAAAAGTCAAACACAGGGAGATGCAGGACTGTATTGTTTTTACATTTTAATTGATTTAGCTTCCTGAAAGTTTAGTTATATTTTGATTAGCCTATCCCAATCCCCCGGCCCTGTTCTCCCTTTTGGTTTCGTGAGTGAGCATCACTAAGACAGGTTTCAAAATAAGAGGATTTTGTTAAAGGAAAAGCCTATGTGGTAGGAAATGGTATGAGCCCAGGGAAAGCCGTCAGACCACTATAGAAGTCTGAAGCCAGGGGGTGGGGGGAATGGGGGAGGGCAGGGAGGAGAGACACCATCAGCTGCCAGGAAGCAGGAGCAAGGACAGGCAATAAATCAGGAAGTCCTCACATCAGTGATGGCCACGGCCAGAGCTCTTCATCTCCCAGGTCTGACTTTGCTCATATATTCCTGCTGCACAGTGTTCGGCGGCAGGGAGGTTACACTGGCTATAGCTGAAGGTTAGCAAAGCCATTTCTTACCACCATATTCAAGTAACACGGAAGGAAGATGGAGGAGAAGGAGGCAAGGAAGGAGGCAAGGAGGAAAGAAAGTGATGATGAGGAGGGGGATGATGATGATGATGACGATGACGGTAACGATAATAATGATAAACTAGTTCCCACACAAGGAACAAACTCTCCATCAGGCCTAAACCAAAGGTCTATACATGAAATCATGAGAAATGGCAAAAATACCTGGTGCATATGCTAAGAAACACACAGCCTCTTGCTAATTCGGAAGTCTCCTCATGCAAATACCCTAGATTCCCCAAGGGAACCTTCAGTCACTGTGGGATCTCAAGCTTATATAATTGGCATGGGGGCAGACTATCAGTATACATACATACACACACACACACACACACACACACACAAGTTGCAAATAGAAAACCACTGGGACTCCTTTTGTGGGGCCTTAAAGGAGACCTCAGTATGTAAGAGACCAATTTATTCTCCCTTTTGCTTCAGGACAAACTCATCCCTGTGCATCTGCAAAATATGGCCAAGAGACTTGGAGCACATTGCATGAGCACATTCAGAAATAATTCACTGCTGATTGATTCATGAAAATGTCCAATGGCCCACAAGTGTTTCATTATCTGAACTGTGTGCGCTTTCTGTGGTAAAGGAACAGCTGATGAGAGATGGAGAAAGCAAGCTGCTGGGGTTAATGCACAGAGAGTGACCCCCGCTGTGCTCTCTTCCAGCAGGGCTAACTGAGCTGCTGACAGACATCCAGGAGGAAACCCATTCCAAAGCCCTCTCCAGTTATGGCCCTTGGAGGGGGATCATATGTGGCCCTGGTTATCCAACTTTCTCTGTTTCCCTAGAGAGGATGAATGAGGGAACCAGGGGAAACCTGAATTCCAAAAACAATGTACTCTAAGGTGAAAAGAAGGCGTTTGACTCACGAGGGCTGCAGCCGACATTCCTGGTTCTTTGGTAAAGATCCAGAGATGCCAAGAGGTTTCCAGACTCCCCAACCAACATGACCAGAAAAACAAAACAAAACAAAACAAAAAAACCAAAGGAGGAATACAGGAAGAAAGACAAAAGAGAGACTAGAATAGGCAGACCACTAAGAAGGTAGGGGAGGGACAAAAGACAAGCCAGGCTGCAGTTGTTAACACTAGTGTGGCCCGTGTTGTCATTGATTCTGACCTCCTGACCATCCCTTGGAAAAAGAGCATGACACAGAGTGTGGTGAAGCTAGGTAGAGCTGTGACACTAAATGTACCTGTGTTGAACTCTGACAATTCAGTGCCCTCCCTTCTCTCTCCTCCCCCTCTTTCCCTCTCTCCCTGTCTCACTACCTCTCCTTCCCCCTCTCTCCCTCTCTTGTGTATGCCTGCATGCATGTGGTCGGGGGAGGGGTCAGCTTGGATTCTGGGGGGGGGGGAAGCACCAAGGTCAGGGTGCTTCCAGGAATGATTAGATGACGGAATCTCTCTACAAATGAGTGCTTTACTCCCTTGATGGATTCCTAACATGATGACATCATTGGGGGGTGGTTAAAAAAAAAAAAAAAAAAAAGAGGAGTGGCCTAGCTGAAGAAAGTGGGTCTCTGGAGACTTGTTCTTGGGGCTATACCTAGACCCCTTCCTTCTGCCTCTGCTTCCTATCCCTTATAACATGATCTGCTCCAACGAATGCAGTAGCAGCCATGATGCTCCATCTGAGTCCATGGGTCCATGGGGCCATGAATGGAGAACCTCTGTGGTCTACGGTAACTCTGGCATTCTAGCCAGAGTTCTATAAACAAATAAACTAAACAAAACAAAACAAAACAAAACCCAAAAAGCTGTGGTTCTCCCTTGGTTTCCAAGGCATCTAGAAACTCCCTTACAGATGTGGTGTTTCTAATGCGCTATAACACTCCCAACTCCACAAAGAAAGGACCCCAGTTGTCTGCCTTTGGGATGGAGGGGGCAGTCGTCTGCATTCATTCCTTATACCCTGCCTTATTTTGTGCAGGCACCAACTTGCTCTCTAATACTTTATTAATCTAACCTCTCATATCTTCCCATTTCAGTCTACTTAGACACATCATTTCCAACTAATTGACCTTTGCCTTATATAGTTAAACATAATATATTATCATTGTCTATTTCTAGACTACAGAGGTTTAGTGTTTTAGCAATAGCAGTTATCCTATTGGATGGCAAATAGCAGCATCCTGATAAATTATTTCTCAGGAAAATATGAAAAGGGTGTCTGTACATACAATAAGATGCCTTCACTTACAATTTCTGTGAGTTTTGCTTAATGATTTTCTTTTCTTCAAAACCCAACCTAGTGATCAGATTTTTCAGAAGCATACTGAAAAAGCACCTCACCATGCCCACACCCATATCCACAGTTACATTCTTGACAACCCTAGACTTATTTGGAAAGTTTCTAGGTACTTCTTTACTTTTCTTTAGTTTTCAGACTATAAAAATAGCTTGTTACAGACCAGTGACCAAAAGGGAGGGGTGGTATACATTAAAAAAACTCCATTTGCTTGAATACTTGAAGGTATCAAAGAGTGGCCAAGACTCTGCAGACTTGAAGGACCAAGACATGGCCCCAGCTTTCTGTACTTCACATCCCTCCTTAGGCATATACTAATTTTTATCATGGTTTCAGAGGTGAGAAGTCAGGCAGAGGCTGATGTGATTTGGAGAGGAGCTTAGCTGAGCACTGAGGTCTCCTTTAACTAGAACAAAAAAAACTAGGCTTGGCAATGGCCAGCATATCCAGGATGCCTGTTGTCTATAGTACTGAAAGAAGAGACATGCACAGATGCAAACCCGACACCTAGACATCCCACCTCCCTTTGGATATTTAACTGCAAGGCTTCAAAGCCTATTTCTTTTATCATATTTTTTAGCAGTCTTTTAGTCCTGGGAAGATTTAAAAAAAACAAAAAAACAACAGCAGCAACACAATAGAACATATTAAACACTGTGAGATCCTATAAGATTCCTGAAACTCGAGGAACGGGACAAGGTCAGAAGTAAATAGTTTTTATCTCTAGTTGGCTTGGAGTGAGTCGTTTCTCCTCTAGGTGTCTGGGTAATGATAAGGTGAATCTTGTGAGCACGTGGTCTGAGGAGCCCAACCTTCCCCCAGTGTTCATGTGCATGTCTAGCAAACACCAAACTTAACTGAGAACACCAACAGGCAATGTTTTCATCACTCTGCCAAGCATCCACAGGAACAACTCTGTAAGGAAGGAAACTGTGTTCAAGGTACTATTCGTCCATGGTTGCCTGGATTCTTTGTTGTGTTTCTGTGTGGGCAAAATATCACAGTGGCAAGGACATGAGATGGCACTAACTTGCTCACCTCCTGGTGGCCAGGAAGCAGAGGTGGGGAGATGTACTTGCTTGTCCTCGCCCCTTCATCTCATCTGGGCCCGCATTACTGAGGAGTGCTGACCACCTTCAGAGTGCGTTTCTCTCCCTCAGTTAGCCTGTCTAGGAATGTATTCTCAGATATGCCCAGAGGGAGCTTCATTAAGTTTCCTGACAATGCTCAAGCCAATCAAGTGGACAGTCAGATTCAACTACCACAAAGGGAGTGACAGAGACCATTCCAGTCCCACAGGAAAATCACCTGCTGGAATCCCCAAACATTCAAGAAAGTAGACAAAAAGGCTAGAGCTGGCTGTTCCTTCAGAGGAAGACTGGGTTCCATTCCCAGCACCCACGTGGTGACTCATAGTCATTTATAACTCCAGTCCCTGGGGATCTGATGGCCACTTCTGGCCTGCACTGGTAGCAGGTACACGGACATGCAGGCCAAATACATATACACATATGATAAAACTACTTTTTTAGAAAGTTTTTATTCTCTCTCTCTCTCTCTCTCTCTCTCTCTCTCTCTCTCTCTCTCTCTCTCTCTGTCTCTGTCTCTCTGTCTCTGTCTCTGTCTTCCTACCTACTCCACCCCTGCCACCACTGTCGTAGTCATCATCAAGACAGGGTTTCTATGTGTAGCCATGGCTCTCCTAGAACTTGCTCTGTAGAGCAGGCTGACATCCAACTCATAGATCGACCTGCCTCTGTATCCAGAGAGCTGGGATTAACTGCATGCTCTGCCAAACCCAGCTATCAATAAGTATACTTAACATATGACCTGGCCAAATGTTAGTTGGCTAAAAATTAAATTGTTCTCAATAAACAAAAGAATATAAAACATAGGAAAAAGAACATAAGACAAGCAGGGGAAAAAATTGAGAGGGATGCCAGAAAGAGGCAAGAGAATGTGTGGAAAAAGTGATTATTTGAAGAGAAAATATCTGACAATTCTTTAAAGCTTTGAAGGCTATCAAAGTACAGAGCACACAAACTCTAAAGTTCAGACCAGCATGTTGAATGCAAAGGAAGCTGAATTTAAATAACTCACAATAAAATTGCCAAACACTAACAACCAATACAAATCTAAACAAATGGAAAAAATACCTTCAAAAGAGCAAAGATTCAGTACCGCTTCCTAATAGAACTATGAAAAGTTAGATGCCAAAACTCTGACATCGGAAAAGGGCAGAGAACAAACACCTGCTGCCCTTGAATCTGTTCCCCAGGAAAGGAAACTTCAGGAACAAGAGTCAGGAAGGATGTTCCCAGTCGAACAACACCAGAATCTCATCCCGTGGAAGGTTGTGCTTACAAAGAGAGAGGCAAGGAGTCTTCTAGGGGTTGGGGGGTGGGGGGTGGGAGAATGCAGCCTGAAATAAAAATTAATGTAAAAATGTAGTTAATTTTAAATAGTCTTAACTCACTAATAATGGTGGCAGGGTTTTAAAAGCATACAGAAGCAAATCATGTGAGCCCAAACAGGCATTGCACAGTTTACTAAAAGGAAGGTTCACTGTTCCCTGGTTATCACCAGTGTGTAGCTGAGAGATAGGCGTATGGTACAACACAGTTGCTAGTTGGATGCTAGCCGAAGCCCTCCTGGTATCCAGGCTCAGATCTGCTTCCTAGACCGATACTGTTGGTGGTGACTTATAGACTAGCTCTGCCCTGACTCACTTGGGGACTGGTGACATTTTGACGATATTTTGTTTAGCAAACATACCTAAGAACAGAGCCTTACAAAGCATTTCAAGAGCCAAAGCCCTGAGAAGTTTTTTTTGCATGCTAACCACCTGGGTCTCATCTCTTCCTGAAGCCCCAGGAAGACCCCCCCCCTTCCCTCCTCCTTCCCTAACAGCCTTTTCTAAGTGGCAAAACTTTGCAGGGCACAGAGTGGCCTCTGAGGCCCGTGCTTAGGACCGGCTTATTTATGTTGGCTCAAAGCCTTCCTCCTCCAACTCTTTAGGCTTTGTTCTGGAAGAAAGCGGGGTAGGTGGAGGGGAACAGTGTGGCAGTGTACGTCTGTAAAGCTGTCAAAGCCCATTTTCCAAGCGGTCCTTCCAAAGGTCTGAACATGACAAACTGCCTCTGCCTCACGGATGATTTTGTTTTTCAAAGGAAGGCCCAGGAGGCTACAGGCAGTTCCTAACAGGAGGAGGGCGGGGCTGAGATGAAGGCTTCAGATTCTCCTCTCAGCCTCCTCCCTTCTCACAGAACCGGAAGAGTTGCCCTGGAGAGAATTCTAAAGGACTGGTGGATGTACAGTGAATTTATGATGTGGGGCATTTTTGCATCTCTTTTAGTTTCCCAGACCTTCACAATCAAGCTTTTTTTTTTTTTTTTTTTTTTTTTACTTAAGGGCAAAATGATCAAATAGGTTGCAAAGCTCTGCCACAATGTGGAAGAGCTGACATGACTGATAGAGGCAGGCTCTGTTTGCTGAAAGGCTGGGATGCAGAGAAAAAAAAAAAGATCTCGGGTCTCAGTCCTGGGTCAACAGAACATACCATTCTACTTCCAGGATCGTCCTCTTTTCTATCAATAAGTGAGAAAGATGGTAAGGCCCCAAACCATCACATTTTATAACCTTTATAAAGGGGGGAGAGCCAATAAAGAGTACCCGTGAGCTCTGAAAATGGGAGATTCTTGAAGACCATTTGTTTTCATCGGGCTGTGAATAATGCATGAGACAGAACATGAAGAACTAGAGAGCCGTGCACAGGGCCATTCTCAGCCTAACCTGGTCACTTCTCAGATGAAAACTGGGAGAAATACAAAGAAAGGAAGTTTCTCAAAGCAATGAGGAAAGAAGTACAGCTCCCCTCACATCTGTTCCACATGTTCCCTGGAGGTCTGACTCCCCTGATAAGGATGACCAGGTTCCTGTGGGAAGTAGTCCTGAGCTGAGGGAGGAGGTTCAAGGGTGATGAATGAGAGATGATGATGGTGATAAGCACCCCATGCTGGCATCATATGAAGAATTTTGGAAGCTTGGGGACAGTTTATTTGAAGGATGTGATGCCCATAAAGTTATCCAGTGCCAGCCCAGATAGCCTTTTTCAGAATGCGATGTCCTGGATGCCTCTTTGAAAGAATTCCCGAGGGTGCCATGGTCCATTCCAAAGGCTCAGAAGTCAGAGAGGAAAATGTGGGTCTCCACTGGACCCAGCATCATTTCAGGAAAGAAGCGGGAGGTCAAGGATGCTCGATGTGGGAACTCACATCTTTGGTCCTGATGACAGGTATTTGCATATGAGTTACACAGGTTCTCCACAGGGATAGCTGTCTTCTTGCCCCCCCTCCCCCGCTCCCATCCCACACTGAGTCACAGATAAGTTCCTGATAAGTGGGTTGGCGCTTCTCTGACAGTTCAAGGGTCCGTACATAAAAGGCAGCCATGCTATGCGTTTGGCATAAAGCACTTAGAACTTGGGACTTGAGCTCTTGATCAGTGACTATTAAAATAGTATCCCCCTCAGTCCTTCAGAGCTGTGAGGGCTCAGGAGTCTTTGAAGATGAAGTGGGCATTTGATCCTAAACCCACCACTACCACGGCAACAGGACTCAGGCTTGCTAGCACATCTGCTTTTCACCCCTTCAAAGGTTGCAGATTAAAGAGCCCCAGGTCTCAGTGGCTCCCAGTAGGCTGCTGGGTTAACCCAATCGCATTTTGGCACTTGGTCAATGCCATTATTTGGACCTGGGTGTTCCCCAGATCACATTAATCCTCAATTGGTGTTTTCCTCTGATGTCACAAGCCCCAGATCTTGAGAGACTCATTGATTTCATGTCAACCAGGGCCTGAAGAGAGCACCTTCAGTTCAACAAACATAACTGTCGCCTACTTGAACAAGAAACAGCCTGTCCCTGAGGTGCCATGTCACCAAGCAAGGACACCTCTCCCACATACAGCACAGTCCCTTTGTTCTGGGCCAGTTAGTCCCTCTTTAACTGTACTGTCCCCTCCGATTCATCCCTCTCGCTCAGGCAGAGTGACTCAGAAAGTGCTGTGTAAAGCCTTGCTCCACTTAATTGATAAAACCCTGCCAAGCCAAAGAGGGGCTCTGTGGCGTCCAAGGACAGGCAGAAGGAGATTGCTAAGCAACATGCTGGGAGGCTCTGGGTGCAGACAGCTGAGAAGGGACACCAGAGGCCTGGCTGGGCTGGCCTTCAGCCATTTGGAACATAAACCTCAGAAGAAGACAAAAAGGCCCGGCCACAAGTTCACAAGTGCCACCCAGGAACACAAACCAGAGGCAGGCCACACACATTTGTGGCATGAGAAGAGCCACATGACTGTTTTAGTCATCTCTTAAACATCTCTGAATATATATATATATATATATATATATATATATATATATATATATGAATATAAAAGGGCTG
>NC_034590.1:138414786-138425365 GCF_900095145.1 Mus pahari | reverse complement strand
TCTCTCTCTCTCTCTCTCTCTCTCTCTCTCTCTCTCTTTTGACAGAGTTAGAGAATAAGATATCTCTGACTCTGATGCACTGGAATCTGGATTCCCTTTATCCCAACTCAAGAGAGTTACTTGCGGTATTCCCAATCAAAAGAGAGGACAGTAGGTAATGCTTGCTGAGGTGATGGTGACCCACATGTTTGGTGACTAAAGGACCCTTCCATTTAGTCTACTTGCTGGCTTGGTGTGTGGGCTTCTCTTAAGAGACTTTTGGTACCAGGTCAATTTGTGTTTTTCTATTATAGGCAAGTGTTTACCAAGATTGCTATGGTTTAGAGGCATGGGAGATCGGAGGTGGGGAAAACCGTTGAATCATTGGACTGCAAACCCAATGCCACAGTGAAATGGAGGGGAGTGGAGACCGGGGTGGAAGGGCTTACAAACTGATGGCCTCCTCAGGTGGGGACTGTATTAAACAAAACCAGTCTCACCAGTCTGAGCCAGGGCTTAGCTGTGACAGTGTAAGGTTTAATATTGATGTCATAACCCCCCACCTCTCAGTGACTTTGCAAGAAAGGCTTGGCTTAGGTCCACATGAAGTTCACGTGACTCCAGTAGATCAGCAGTCCTCCAACTATGAATATTCCCTCAAAGAGTTTCCCAAAAGCAGGGAGAAAACTATAAAGGAAGGCTACCAGCTCAGAGCTTGTGACCCAGCTATGACACACTTTTCTATGCCCAAAGTTCTTTGCTCCCTAATAGATGCCTGTACCACATTAACCACATTAAACATGGGAGATGGAGAGACCACGGAATCACCAGTGAGCACCACAGACAGCTTATGTGCAAGGAAGAGAGGAATCCATGAACCCCAACCAGCTTATGTCTAAGATGTAGTCACATCTATTTGCTAGTTTTTTGTGTCTTCCAAGACTTGCTGTGGAGTACCATGTTAGCAGTATCTCCAAGGTCCCTGAGAAATATGTCCACGTTCCTCTTTTCTCCTGGGCTCACCTGTCTCTGCTTGGTACAGTCAGTGCTCTGTGAGTTGAAACTGTCTCCTGCCATAGGATGCCAAAGGAAGAATCTTGGGAGGATCTGGTAGAGTGCTGCTTCTTAGCCCTTCCCTACACGTGGGCTCTAGGTCCTGATGCAGCTCTGCTGGTGACTAGAGCCTCATGGGACCCTAGTAAACACGCTTAATCCCCACAGATAGGCACTTCCTGGGTTGTCGGAAAGCGAGAATCATCTTGCTGATGCATGAACATTTTCCAGTCTGCTGCATTCTCATCTGAAACAGCCAATGGCATCATGGGTCTCTTTGTAACTCCTCAAACCCCAGCTTTCAAAGTGTTAATGTGTTTAACGCTTGGGGGACTGTGGTCCCCTAGAGTAGCAGCCATGGTGAGGAACAAGAGGATAAAGAGTTTGAAAGGAAATTAACCTGGCAGGACATTGTCGGGGCAATCTTTCTGTTGTCTGTGGGTCCCTAAGATCTTACCCAAAATCAATGGTCATCCTCCACAGAATAGCAAAGCACTGAGTGTTTGCTGATAGACAATGTGCTTTGAATTTTTTTTTTCTCCAAAGTGAATAGGGTGTGCGGCAGTCAGGGTTAAAAGCAGTCTGTAGACATGACTATGACTAGAAGCTACTCATTTAACCTCTCTGACTTTCATTTTGAATTTTTTTTTCCTTTTCAATTTACAAAATGGCAGAATTGAATTAGATGACCTCTAAGACCCCTTTCTTGCTCAGAAATTTCAAATCCATAAACACAAAAGCCCCTGCCTCCCATCAAGATTAACTCATAGCTCTGCCTCATTAGCCATCAGTCCTAATCAGCCCAGAGAAGACAGAACCGTCTTCATCTGAGGTAGGCGTATGAACCTGGAAGACCTAGATTCTTAGAAGCCCTTTCCTCAGAAAGATGCTTGATTCCAGAAACATAGACACCCCCCCCCTCCAATCTTAACTTACTGGGTCCCTAACTACCAGTATTCAGACAGGAATCAAGAAGAGGAATAAATAGCTTTGAACACATACTTGACCCCTGATGAGAGTTGTGACTTAGAGAAAAAGTCTTGAGTTTGTGAGTTGTTATGTACTAAGCTCTGCACAGTTTGGTTACTGCTAGGATGTATAAAGTGAAACCATGCTGGCATCTCCTTGGCAAAACAAAAAATAAATTATTGTGGTTTTTATAGGAGCCTTTTATAAATACAATAACCATTTCTGTGGGTGATGAAGTCAGTTAGTCGATCTGGAGATGTTTGCTTAGGAGTGATTCAAGTTGTCTGGTCCATTTTTCTTTTTGACTGGTGTAGTCATACCCACTTATGGGTATAGTATGATATTTGTGTGTATATATTGTATATTGGTCAAATCAGAGTAGTCTATCTGTCCCCTTAAATATCTTCTTCTTGTAGAGAGATCATTGCAAATTCTTTCTTCTGGCTTTTATGGCATCACTACCATGTTATTCTTAGCTATAGTCACCCTATTGTACAATAGAGACACAGAAACCACTCCTACTATAGAACTTTGACTGCTGTAGAACCAGTCTCCCCCATCTTTCCTAGCCTTCCATCCTATACCACATGTAGAAAGGAGAAGACATTACCTTCTCATCCCAGTGCCTGTCTTAGCTCACTGAGCAGGGCTCTTCTGGACTCATCTATACTGTCATAATTCCTCAGCTCTCCAGGTCAAACATACCCTATTTAAAGTCATTTTTCTAAACACCTAATGTGCTTCCCTTATTTCTGGTAGACTCAGATGAATTCAAGGACTTTGATAAGCCAAGATGACAAGGTGGTAAGAAATTAGGAAAAGCCTCGTAGTAAAGGAGTTGCAATCTCAGGGCTGGAGAGATGGCTCTGAGGTTAACAGCACTGACTGTTCTTTCAGAGGTCCTGAGTTCAATTCCCAGCAACCACATGGTGGCTCACTACCATCTGTAATGGGATCTGATGTCTTCTTCTGGTGTGTTTGAAGACAGCGACAGTGTACTCACATGAAATAAATAAATAAAATGTAATGAAAAAAAATTTTTTTTAAAGAATTGCAGTCTCCCCTTGAGTTAGAAAAGAATTCCAGTCTTCCATGAGAGACAATGTAGTAGCTTTTCAGTTGATCCCAGAGTGGGCTATCTGGCTTAGAAAGCTTGTCCTGAGTGGTCCCCTGTAAGTTTCTTAATCTCTGTGTCTTGTGGTTCAGAAAATGAAGTTAATATTACCCCCTTTATGGAACTGAGAGCTCTAAATGAATTAATATAGTACGTGTAAAATGCCTTTCCCAAGTAGCCAGTGGATGTGAAGTGATTCAGAAATGCTAGCTAGCTATTGTTATTTGCCCAGAGACTCCAGGCTGAAGCACACAAGGCTGCTGCCTCCCTGGATCACAGACATCAGTAGTCATCCCCATATTCGAATGATGGATTTTTGCTGCCATTTCTTTTTTAAGGATCACAGCTTTAGAAGTTAGAGGAAGCATGGCCTGATTGACAGGGATGCTGTAGAGAGAAATAATTTTCCAGGGGCCAACGATGGTTACCATGGTTTCCAACTGGCGGAAACTCCAAGGTCAATTTCTGAAAATATTTCACTGCTGATAGGAGCAGGGTGATTCCTCCACCCTTGTAGTCTCTGACCCTCAGGGGGGCAGATTGTTATCATGCTAACCCCTGTCTGCAGGCAGCAGAGACATAAGAGAGTTAAGTAAGACCCACGGAGCACAGGCATCAAGCTGACCGCTGACCGGGGAGGCAAATCGGACTGATTTCCCAAGAGAGCAAGAAGAGCATGCCCTACTTAAGAAATGAAAATGTGATCGTCTGGAGGGGAACAAAACATTTTAATGTGAGACCCGGGTCTGCGTTGACAAAGAACATTGGGGACACGTTACACGATTTGAAATTTTAGCTCTGTTCTGAGTGATCCATTTTTGCTTCCCTGAAATACAAGTCCCACTGGGAGCAATCACAGTGTCCAGAGCTTTGGGAAAGCGGGCAGCGCAGCCCACCTCCGACTCCAACAGTACCGCCAGCCTCTGGGCCCCCACCAGTCTCATCCTCAAATCAACACCCCCAACCTTCAAAATCAAAGCCCTCCGGCATCCTAGATGCAGCATCGGTAAAACAGTTTTCTCTGTTGAGTGACTCGAGATGTTTCCGGAAAGCCTTTCCTATGGGGAAAGGCTTTACATTCAGAAGCCTCCTCAGGGAAGTAGCCCCAAGTTCATCAAACCTGTGCCATTAGCCAGGCCCAAAGCCTTTCCATCCCAGACAGGCTGGGCAGCCATTTTGCGGAACCAAGAAGATAACGAGCACTGCCTAGCCACAACAGTTTGGATATGTGCCGCATCCCAAGTCATGTGTCAGAATTCTAATCCACCACAGTAATAGGCTAAAAGTATCCTAAAGGGAGGAGTCACTGTCATGCCGAGATCGCAGGAGTAAGTGGGTACCTAGCAGGCATGTACCAAGGTGTCCCCCTGAAAAATCATGTCATGAAACAGACCTGATTCAAGGGAGGTTTACTGTGGGCTAAGAGGAGTGAGGACTTGGAGAAGGGGTGGAGGCAGGGACAGGGTGGAGGTCGGGGGTCGGGGGTCGGGGGTGAGGGGCAGGGCGGGGGTGGACAGAGAAAGAAAGAAAGAGAAGCCTGCCTGGAACTCATGGGAACAAAAAGAAGAGTGAGTGAGGAGGGGGAGAGAAGAAGTGAGAGAGACAGAGAGAAGTGGATAGAGAAGGAGGGGGACGGGGAGGGGGTGCTGGGGTAGTGAGCAGTCCCCTTATGTACTGCCAGGCCACGCGTGCCTGGGAATGGCACAGGTAATAACGGTGGCAGGTGATGATGTAACTTCTGCTAGGTCGCTGGGAGGAGTCTAGCAGAATTGTCAGTAAGCCAACAGTCACTATGAGGGGGTTAGGATTAGAGAAGACCGGAGGACGGGACCTGAGTGGCTTTATAAGAAGAGAAAGAGGGACCTGGGTAGCTCCAAGGTACGAGGTCCTCCCCCCAGGGGCCAAGCAAATGCTTTCTCTCTGCTTCCTCGTGGACCCAAATAAATGTATCTTTATACCAACTTGTGTTTCATCAACAGAAAGTGAACTAAGACATTAGTTGAGTAAAATNCCCCCCCCCCCAAAACGGAAACGAAAGAAAAAAAATGTCTTAAAATTTTATAACAGGGCTAGCGAGATGGCTTGGCAGGTAAGAGCACTGACTGCACTTCCAAAGGTCCTGAGTTCAAATCCCAGCAACCACACGGTGGCTCGTTACCACCTGTAATAAGATCTGATGCCCTCTTCTGGCGCATCTGAAGACAGCTACAGTGTATTTATGTATAACAATAAATAAATCTTTAAAAAAAGAAAAAAAAATAACAATGAGCCACCACAAAGTAGAGATATACATATTTAAAAAAAACAAACAAACAAAAAACAAAATCACTGTCTCCTGTAGGATACAGACTCTAATCCAATGATCACACCCAAAGTGTGGGGCCTGCTTCAGGAGGCTGGGGAAGGAGTAATGAATTGACTAAAAGATGACAGAGGGAGGGTTCTGCCAAGGTCCTGTGGCAGAAGGGAGCAAGTGTGAGGTCCCTAAGTAAGAAGTCTGTAAGAATGTCAGGGTGGTTGGAGTCTTAGAAAGACAGACCCAAGAAGTGGTTGTGGCCAGACAGAGAGAAGCCCTGTAAACTCACACCTGACTTTTGTCTTTAACCTAGGAAATTGGAGAGAATTCTTCGGAGAGGAGAATAATCTATTATCCTGCTTATTTAAATATTTCCATGCCATTTGGTAATAAATAGGCCTTGATTGGGGGAGGGGACCAACAGGATGCTTTTCTCTATTTTGATTATCGGATACAATTTAAAGATAGAACAGATGTCACAAATGTTAGGCTTTGGCTTTTACTAACCACTTCATTGTTGTTCTATGGAAAGGCCTTCTTGCTCCAAACTAGTGTGTTTTAGGGACATGTTTTTGTATGGGTGTTTTTTGTTTTGGTTTGGATTTTGATTCTGGGGATCAAATCAAGGATCTTTGTACGTGCTAAATGAACGTTCTAACATTTGAAAATACTCTTTTCATTTGGAAACCTAGGGAATTCAAACAATGTGACGTTTCTACCTACTATTTACATGTGTGCAGACATGTGTACCTATAGGCATGTTTGTATGTATATAGGTACATGTCTATCTGTAGGTGTGTGGAGGCCAGAGGTTACAAAACTGCTCTCTCTATATAACTCTTCACTGTATTAAGTGGGACGGAGTCTCTCTATAAACCTCAACTCAGCTAGCTTAGCCAGCTGACTTTGCTCCAGGGGATCCCATGACTTTGCCTCCCAAGCCCTGGGATTATAAACAATGCTACAACCACCCAATTCTTCCGTGGATGTGGAGATCAGAGCTCCATCCCTCATGTTCGAGTGGCAAGCATTTTTCCACTGAACCCTCCTCCAGTTCACTCTTCTCTACTTCTGCAGTAAAAACTGTTCTCTACAGTGACTCCAGAACCTAGACACCCACTGACAATACCATGTCAGAAAGGGAAGAGTGAAAGTAGTCATGGTTGGGTTTAAGGCACTTTCTTTAACCCCAAACCCCTTGCTGCTGACCTTGTTTGAGAATGCAAGATTTGTTTCTCTTGCTCTGGAACCCGAGGTAGGCTTGAGGATTCCTTTAGCCAGTAGAGTATTTTGAGATGCACTCACGAGCCCTCCTTGCATTGGATTGGAGAGGCCTATAGTTCCTGCTGTCCCTCTTCTGGAGTCTGCCCTATGTGGACCAGGAACCAGGCTGCTGGGAAGCTAGTATGGAATACAGCCATGTACCCTAACAGCACCTGGCAGCAGCTACCTATAAGCCATTTTCAAGGCCACCTTAGATCACCCAGTTCCTGTCAAACTGCAGCAAGACGCAGACTGGAAGGTGGCACTGGCGAAAGCAGGAACTGTCACAAACCTGAGCCCCACAGAACTATGAACAAATATCTCAGGTTATTTTGAAGCATTAACTTCTGACGTAGTTCCTTATAGAGCAACGGGTAACTTTGCTATCACAAGATTCATTTATGGTTTGATTTAGATGTGAAATCAAGAAAATAACATTTTTTTTTCTAAAAACATATGCCTATGAACAGTACTAACTGGACTCATTAGGTTGTATTCACATATTAATACACATGTATAGATGTAACAATAATAATTATGAATGAGGAGGTAGGGTGGAGCAGAGAAGAGCTGCGGGACAGGAGTAAATGTGATGATGCATTGTATGAAGATCTGCAAGCAATAATAAAAAAATACTACATTAGAAAACAATCATGTTTAATGATAGAAAAGCCTGAATCCATGAAGTGTTTGCTCACCAAACTATATATGTTCACCTGAAACACCTGCTTTTGTTTTTCACAGACAGCCGTCTCTGAAAACGTATACGAATCCAAGCTTGGTAGTGTGGGCTTCTAATCCTAGCAGCCTGGAACCTAAGGCAGGCAGAGCCACTGTGAGTTCCAGGCGAGCTTAAGCTACAGAGAAAGACACCATTTCAAAGAAGGAAAACTGAGAAACTGATGAACTCCTTATGTCCCTGAAAGAGTAGAGTCACCCATTCCTGGCTGAATCACTACTGCTCTGAGCAGAAGTTTATATCTAAACTCTTTCCTCCTGTGTTATGGAGAACTTATCTACTTCAAATAGAGGTTATGTCAATAACCTTGAAGCCCTCGTATCTCAGACCTAAGAAAGGGGGGTGTTTGTGTACCCTGGAATCTTGGGTCAACCATATACTATCAGCATGGTTTAAGATTAGGACTTCAGCCAGTCAGTGGTGGTGCATGTCTTTAATCCCAGCACTTGGGAGGCAGAGGCAGAGGCAGGTAGATTTCTGAGTTCCAGGCCAGCCTGGTCTACAGAGTGAGTTCCAGGAAAGCCAGGGATACACAGAGAAACCCTGCCTCGAAGGAAAAAAAAAGAAGAAGATTAGGACTTCAATCTGGGCAAGGATGTTAGGGCATGAACTCAAGTGCTCCAAAGTTAGAAACTGAGAGCAGTCTCTTGAGCTGTCAGCTCTTTGATGGGACAGGGGAGGCCTAGCTGGCTCTCCTGTGGTCAGTGCTCTGTGCTCATTATCACACAGTGGCTAAGGGAGCATCCCTCCCTCATTCCTCGAGGACCACTTTCCATCCTTAACTCTGACCCATGGTCTTCTTACAGCTACCTGACTGCATAGGGAGACCTTGTCTCAAAGCATCAGTAAATAACCCATGGCCAAGTGTAGAGAAGAGGGTGACTTCTGTCAGTGAGGCTTTCTGCTGAGGTGTCAGAACCTAGGATGGTTTGGGAACCTCAGAAGTCACTAATTGGTGTCAGAGTAAGAGAGTTGATGTGGACTACTCCCGTTATTTTGCAGTTAGCTAATTTTTGTTACCTTCCTTTTGTGTGGCAATTTAAATGGTCTCCAGGAAACCTCCCCTGACTAGTGTAATTCTTCAGAACTTATCCCCCCCCCCCAAGGGAGGGTGTCACTGCTTCCTCAGAACTGTTGTTTTCCTTGATCTCTCCCTTCCTCTTCCTCCTCTTCCTCTTCCTCCTCCTCCTCTTCCAGTTCTTTTTTGAGATAGGTTCTCATTACTTTACCTAAACTGGGCTCTAATTCTCTTTGTCACCCAGGGTGGACTTGATAATTCCCCTGACATCCTAAAGGTGTGTGCCACGATACCTACCTCCTCTGAATTGTTAGATCATGCAGGCTCCATTGGTTTGAAAACTGTTCCTGGCTTCACTATTAATTATGTGCACCCATTACATGTATTAGGTTTTAATGCCTCAAGGATGTTTTAATCCCCCTGGGAAAAATTA
Source organism: Mus pahari (assembly GCF_900095145.1). NCBI lineage: Eukaryota > Metazoa > Chordata > Mammalia > Rodentia > Muridae > Mus > Mus pahari. The sequence goes on along the minus strand of NC_034590.1, from coordinate 138,416,501 downwards.
AGACCACTCCCATGGTTTTGAGCCAAATTTGAAATACTGGCCAGGAGGATGGACTCTGGCCAGGTTCATTCCAGAGTTCCCAGAAAACAGCGTGAGTCACATTTTGCAGAGGCTTATAAAGGCAAACCCTTATAGGGCCACATATTTTCCAGTAGGTCCAATCAGGAGCAAGCATGTATCCTGATGTATTTCCTGCCTACACACCTCCCACCTACATGTGATCAAGCACATTCAGAGCAGTTGGTCAAACAAACATATCTAGGGAAGTGAAAACATGTGGCTTGTTACCTTACATAAACAACAGCCACCGGCATTTTAGGGAGTCTTAGTCCATGTGCAAGGGACTTACAGATTAGAGGGGTTTTAGTTTGATGGATCTCTTAGGCACAGCAATTAAAACTTAAAACACAACTTTGTCTCTTACAGAAGGGGCCTGTGTCTCACACCCTCTATACTTTAGTAGTCAGTACACCGTTTCTCTTTTGTTATTGTGTTAAGACAAGTTTCATGTAGCCCAAGGTAGGCCTATGCAGCCAAAGGTGTCCTTGAACTCCTGATCCTCCTCCCTCTACCTCCCCGAGGCTAGGATTACAGGTGTGGCTGGCCATTTCTGGGTTTATACAGTACCCCCAAACTCTGCCAGTTCTACACGACAGTGCATGCTATGATCCAAGCATCCAGAAAGTAGAGTCAAGAGAATGGTGAGTTTGAAGCTGGGCTCCATAGTGAGTGTTAGACCTGCCTCAAAAGTAAAAATAAGACTACAGTAATTTATTCAGTCATCCACAAATACTTACTGAGCATCTACTATGTGCTAGGCTCTAGGACTAGACAACAGGCGATGAACTAAGTCACTGAGGAAGCATCCAGTCTGGAAGATGATAATCAGAATAAATCCAGAATAAATCCGGTCATGTATGCTATGAAATTAGGTGGTAATGGGTGGGTGTTGGAAGGACAGTTAGGCAGGATAGGAAAATAAAGTTTGAATGAGATACAATGAGCTTAGAGAAGACCTCAGAAGTGGCAACATCTAGGAGCAAAGGGATTAATTGTGCAGATAAATTGGTAAAATGCTATAAGTATCCCAGCTGCCCAAAGACATCAGAGGCCAAAATGGGCAAAGGGTGTGCCTTTCTTCTCCCTTGAATGGTAGATAACATCTTTTTAAGCTTTTTTTTTTTTTTTTTTTTTTTTTTTTTTTTTTTTTTATGACTAGAGACTTCTAAGCCAGCTTTAACACATCCCTCCAGTTTGGGAAAGATCAATAATCTGACATGTGCACAGTCCCCAGAGCCAAAGGTACATAGCTCAAAGGAGACCAAAGACAAGGTTCAACCTCTTAATGGCCTGAATATTTCAACGTTCTTGGGGAGAATCACAGAAGGACTTCTGTCTAAATCATTATCCCGAGGGGAAAAAAAAAACTCTTCCAGTCAGGCTCTCTGAGAGCGGTCTCCCCTCCGTTAGACTGGGGAGGGCACAGTGGAAGCTTGAGGACACGTGGTCCAGTTGTAAAGGGAAGTGAAGAACTTGAAGAATTCCAGCAGGATGTGAGCGTGTGAAAGTGAATTGTAGAAGCTGGGGGATGAGGAGGGTGGGGCGTGGGGAGGGGGTATGGGACTCTTTTTAGATGCTCTCATTGTACTTTCTTTTTTTTTTTTATTATTATTTTCTTTATTTACATTTCAAATGCTATCCCGAAAGTTTCCCAT
>NC_034590.1:138389271-138414775 GCF_900095145.1 Mus pahari | reverse complement strand
CCCAAGCCTTAGTACTGTTCTCGGGCGCACTCCCCTCCTCGGGTGGGGAAAGGCGCTGGATGCCGGGGGGCTACTCTCAGGCGAACACCCCTCCTCGGGCGGGGAAAGGTGCTGGTGCCTGGTCAGCCTGGGGACTCTCATTGTACTTTCAATAAACAAAGATTGCCTGCCTACCCCACTGACCTTACCCCTTCCCACCCACCCCACCAACCTCACCCCTCCCCACCCCACCCTATCCCAGCCTACCTCAGCCTGGAAAGAATCTTAGCACAAAGAGAGCTGAGTCTGCTCTGAGAGGCAAGGTCTGACTTCTAATGGCAGTGGCAAAGCCACTCCATGCCTGCTTTCTGATGCTGCTTGGTCTCTCTTCCCTCTGCTTCCTTGTGAGGAAGGAATATAATGAGTTTAGTATTTGAGCTCGAGAGTCATTCTGTAACTCTTGACGCTCTCACATGCATATAGTGTAATAGCAATTGTCACAGAAAGCCCGAGACTCCTCAGAGGAGGTGACTATAATGATGAGTTCATTCATGTGTTTTAGTTTTGAAGAATGACAGGCACAGCATTGTTAGTGTAATGTCTTGACTGGTCATGATTTTTATGGACTATGATATAGTCAGCCTCAGCTGTGCCTTTCTGCAGTGTGTAGCTTCTAGATTTAAAAACAAGATGCTTTGGCGCTAAAAGAGTGGGCGTGGGGGGAGATTATGGGGCCTGTCTGTCGTGGTTTAAAACTAAAGAGTTTTCTTTCCCCTTCCTAATCTGCCTAGCACAATGGCGAAAATATTACTGCAAAATAGTGCTTTAAAGAGGAAAAGTAAGGGTCTGGAGAGATGGCTCAGTGGTTAGGAGCACTGACTACTATTCCAGAGGTCCCAAGTTCAATTCCCAGCAACTACATGGTGGCTCACAACCATCTGTAATGGAATCCGATGCCCTCTTCTGGTGTGTACTCATACATAAATGAATTTTTTTTTAAGTGCCAGCCAGAGAGAGAGAGAGAGAGAGAGAGAGAGAGAGAGAGAGAGAAGAAAGAAAGAAAGATAGAGAAGAAGAAAGGAGGAGGAGGAGGAGGAGGAGGAGGAGGAGACGACAAAGCCAGTGAGTCTCAGGAAAGTTGCTTTGGATGAGTTCCTGACTCATTTCTTTCTCTTCTCCCTACCAAACGCATCAGAAGACTGATAGTGTATGCACCAGGAAGACTCCTTGCTGAGACACAGAAAGTTTCACTGGTTGCTAGGTGGAGTGAGTGTGCTAGTTGCCAAATCTATACTTGTCAAATGGGAGGAGTCAGGCTAAGCTCAAAATTAGAAGTAATTTTAGGGAGACATCTTGGGAAGCTGAGATTCACCTATTTTAGCATTAAGTAAACACCTTTTCTACACCAGGCGCTCAGCTGAGTGCTCTGAAGGAATGTAAGAAATATAGCAGATAGCCCCTGCTTAACATTTAGCATTTAATTAAATCACATACTTGACTAAGCGTGGTGAAAAGACACGAAAGAAAGAGAATGTATGGGTCTTGCTTTCCAGAAGCTCATGCTTCTGTGGGGAAACCAAAGGTCCTGACTTATAGGTATCTAAGACATAATGGGAGGCAGGGAGTACAAGTGCCAGGGTGGATAGCACAGAGTGGAAACATTCATCCAGGCTGGGCGGCAGTGTGGCCACTGATGAGAAAGGACTCAGCTCATCCAGGCTGGGCTGCAGTGTGGCCACTGGTGAGAAAGGACTCAGCTCATCCAGGCTGGGCTGCAGTGTGGCCACTGATGAGAAAGGACTCGGCTCATACCTGTGGTTGGTTTCTGAAGAAGTATGTCTCTCATGAAGCCACAAAGGAATTCAGGCAGTTAGAGCAATGCTGTCAGATAGGTTAAGCGACTCTGGTGATACGCAACGTGTCCAAAAGCATATTAAAACTTAGTAACACCGTGCCTGTAATCCCAACACTTGGAGAGTAGAGGCAAGGGGAGCTGGAGTCCAAAGCTATTGTCAGCAGTGTGATGAGTTCAAGACCAGGTTGGGATACATAAGATACATAATACTCTATCTGAAGGAAGAAAACAAAAAGCTTTGAACAGGGTTACCATATGACCCAGTGATTCTGTTAGTAGATCTTTAACCCTCCTATATGTGTCTCTGTGCTATATAAAATCGTGTATTAAACAGTCATAGAGATACTACTCATAGCATTCCAAAATAGAACCATGCCAAGTTTCTTTGAACTGACGAATGGATAAACAAATAATCATATCTACATGATGGGCTTATATTAGACAATTGGAGAAAAAAGGGGCACTGGCTGCTGTGTAACTCAAAGGTAGAATTCAAGGCTGTCATGTACAATACTGTAGATTCAATCTTTACAGCCATTTAGGATACCTCGGATTGAGACCGTGTGTGTGTGTGTGTGTGTGTGTGTGTGTGTGTGTGGTGTGTCAGGTGTGTCAGGGATAGAGGAATCGAGGGAGAGAGCACACATAACAACTTTCCATCATTTTGACAAACATTTGAACAACTTACTGTCTCTAGGGAACACTGGGTTTGTTTTTTTTAGGTCGTCTGTCTCATTAATAAAACAATTTTAAATGTGCCGGCGACCTCAACCCAGCCCATGTATGTATGTGTCTGTGCATTGATTGGTGCAGGAGGATAGAAGGGACACAGGGAGGGGGACTGCCCACTCAGAGGCAAAGAGGAGGGGGGACAGAGGAGGAACTCTGTAAGGGGGGGACTGGGAGGGATGGCAGCGCTTGGAATATACATACATACATATATAAATTTTTAAAAAATTAAAATGGACTCATAGGGAAGCTTGAGATGGATTTTACTAGAGTTTGAGAGAAAAACAACAGTACAGGCAGGCTGACAGTCTTACCAACTGTCAGGAGAAGGGAGATGGAGGGGGAGGAGGATGAGGAGGACGAGGAGGAGGGAGAAGAGGAGTAGAAGGAGGAGGGGGGAGAAAAGAAGGAAAGAAGGAAAGGGAAAAAAAAAAAGCAGCTATGCTATTTTTAAGCAGCCACATGGTAGATAGGAGGGTTCACCGCAGAAGGGCTAGGGAACACTTTAGAGAAAATAGCGAGAACACCCAGAGTGACCTGGAAAACGTGGGTCTGTATCTGAAAGAGACTGAAAGAAAGAGAAATTACACATTTTTCTGAGTAGCTCAGGCAGGCAGGCTTAGGTGAAGACTCTGCAAGTCAACAGTATGGGGGGTGAGTTTCTGAGAAGGATAAATACACTATCTCAATAAAGGAGTGATTATTCCTCCCATCTCCTTAGCACGGCATTAGCTGTATTGGTTGTCCTAAGAGGTGATTTCTTATATTTTTGGTTCTGAGCCTCACTGAGTCATAATGGCTGAGTCATCTCTCCAGCCCAAGAAGTGGTTTCTTAAAAGGATGATTAGCAGGCCCAGTTGAGTTAACGTTTAAGGGAGGAGAAAATAATATATAATGTTCTAATCTTTGGAGTAGATCAGCAGAATGTCTGGCCAAAAAAGTAGCTGTGTCATTTTTAACAAGCAACATGGTAGACAGGCAGTTTCCTGGTAGAAGGGCCAGGGAGAACTTCCATGCCTTCTATGACCAGAGGTAGATCCCAGTTTTTGAGCCAAAGCAGTGGTTCTCAACCTGTGGGTCACCAGCCTTTGGCAAACCTCTATCTCCAAGAATATTAAAATTATGAGTCATAATAGTGGCAAAATTACAGTAATGAAGTACCAGTGAAAATCATTTTATGGTTGGGGGGGGTCATCATGACATGAATAACTATATTAAACGGTTGTAGCATAGGAAGGTTGAGAGCCACTGGTTTAGAGAAAATAATTTTCTTTTAATGAACCTCAACAGAGCCCTGATACTCATCCTCAGTGGCCTCCAACATTACAAGGAGGAGAAGATTTATTTGGGGGGGAGGGGAGCTACTCACCGCATGGTGCTAGTGGAAGGGAAAGAGAAGAGGAGGAAGCCAGGACTCTAACATCCCTTTCAAGCACATACCCTGAACAACCCAACTTCTTTCAACCAAGCCCCACCCACTAATGATCCACTCACTCTCAATAGCATCATAGTCAGATGGCCAAGTATTATTAAACCTTGACCTTTGTGTGACATTTCAGATAAAGCCATAGCAGTATACATAGGTATCCACAGTGTGATACACAGAGGTATAGATAGATATATTTCTGAAATCACAACCCCAATTATAGACTATTCTTCCTATACGCTTGCCTTCCTTTTTCTGCGTTTACAAATCTCTTCCCTCACAGTGAGAAGCCTGCTCTCAACGATATCAATGCATTTGCCCATATTTGTAGTGTCATAAAATGTACCCAACAGTTTTACAGCCATTCTGTCTACGCTGCTACAGAAAGAAACATGTTAAAAGAGTTTAGCATTTATTTCCAGTTCTCCTCATTCTGCATGCTACCTAAATCCTGTCACAGTGTAGTCTAATTCTTGTTCCTAAGTCCCCTGGGTGGCATGTTTTTCCTCTTTCAGCACTGATTATTCACTTGAAATACAGTTAAGTTTGTTTTCTTAACTTGTGAGGTTCCTTTCACCCCACATTTATTATTTTAATATTTACGTACATTAAAAATCAACAAGGTTTTGAAAACACTTTTTCACAAAGCTGTACCAAACGTGCCTATCCCTCTCATCATACGACCCGCTACGCCTTTTAAAGACCAATTTCCTTGGTCTTTTTGTTTCATATATATATATATATATATATATATATATATATATATATATATATATATGAATGTGTGTATATATATTCTCACCCTCCCCTATATTTCACAAAGGGTAGCATGCTATATGTACTCTTTTGAACTTTGCTAAGAAGAAAGGTTTCTTTGAGCCTTGGGGACCAGAGTTCTCGAGAGTCTGAGTGTATTTAACCTGCGTGTCTTCCAAAGAGCCTAAGTGAGTGAAGGCCTCCTAAAATGTGCGAGGCTCACAGTGGCCCTAAGCCCAGCTACAGACCAGTTCTTAGCAGGACACTCTCCCCTGTGTCTTATCCACCTCTGCGGAAAGAGTGTGCAGACCCCTGTCTAGCAATGCCTCAATGAAGCTTTCGGGTCCTCACCTCTAGCTCACGCCATGCACCAGACAGTGTCTTAATGTGCCAGACCTCCTTCCCTGGATGGTTGGCCAGAAACAATCTTCTTCTATTTCACCATGGTCAGACCTTGGCCCCACTGTCTGCCATTGGTCTCACCATGGTCAGACCTTGGCCCCACTCTTTGCCATTGGTCTCACCATGGTCAGACCTTGGCTCCACTCTTTGCCATTGGTCTCACCTTGGCTGCCTCTTCTCTTTCTCCCTTCCCCATTCTCACACTTTCTTTGAAAGGCCTGAAGGCCTGTATTCTTTTAAAACAGTGTCACCAGGGGTCCCAAAGGAAGAAGAGGAAAGATGTTTGAAATTGCTGCCTGCTGGGTAATTCATTGGAGTTAGATATCAGAGCACCATCCTAGTAGGGGATAAGCTTGAGCCATTCACTTCTACTCTCTGACATCCTATTGTTTGCTCTGAATGCTTTTGACACACACACACACACACACACACACACACACAAACACATCTCTCATCTTACAGCAAATGACAGATGCTGATTCTGGAGCCACTGAGGATGACCATGGTCTGGGAACACAGATTTATGGTACCCCCCCAATTCTATATGTTCCAATGTGGAAACAGATTCATGGACTTTTATAGAACAAAGAAGGTCATAAATCATGGTAGGTTGAAAATACATTAGTGGGCACATCAGAAAAGTAGTTACAGAAAGACAGAGGGATGCTTTCTATAGGCCCAAGATATTATCTGATGGCATCCGCAGATTTGAGTTTTTGAGGGCTAGTGGTCTGCTAATAGATTCCCAAAGCTTTCTATTCGTTACATGATGTTAGTTCAGACACATAAGTGGGCAAGGAATGGCTGTGCCAGAGGGCTTAAACTAGCCCCAAATAAGCTAGCCTCTGGACCTGCAGCATCCTAATCTCTCCACAGTACTGAGATTCCAATCAGTCGATCAGTGTCCAAAGACACAGCTTCTTTTCAGGAATCCTTGTTCACCTAGAGAAGGCTGACCCTCCCTGATCAGCAACTAGAGCCAGAGGTGTACTCAACCAAATTAAGTGGGGCTCAGCCAAGGTAAACAGTGGCAGAGGCAGTATTGGGGTGGGGGTGGGGGAGCGGAAACAATAACCACAAATGCCTTGATTCTTGGCCAGATAGCAGGCAGCAGTGAGCTTTCCCTATTGTACAGGCACCCTAGCCCATACCCTTTAGAACCTTAGCAACCAGGGGGCATTGGAGAGGTGGCTCAGAGGTTAAGGGCACTGGCTGACTTTGCAGAGTAGCTGGGTTTGGGGGTTTGGACCTCAGACACCCTGTGGCAGCTCACAAGCCCCTGTAACTCCAGTTCCGGGGAATCCGATGCCCTCTTCTGGTCTCCACACCCATCAAGTACACATGTGGTACCTATACCTACATACAGCATATATAAATAAATCTATAAAACTTAAGTAATATCCAACAGTGTCTCTCCCGTGTCTTCCCAAACAAGCCACTTCCCTTAAGAAGGGTGGTATAGGTGGCATCAAGACATCCAGAGAAAGCCCCATTGTAGCTATAGGGAGAGAGGAAAGGGTGTGTCACATGCAAAAAGGGCATTACAGGGTTAACACGGCAAAGCTTACACAAAGGATGGGGGAGGGCACAGCAGAGAGAGAGAGAGAGAGAGAGAGAGAGAGAGAGAGAGAGAGAGAGAGAGAGAAATCGGTTGCCCCGGAGTGGAGGAGGGGAAACCTTCCACTCTGTCTTCTTGCATCAGGTGGTGCATTTCCATTTCAGAGCAAACTCAGCTACAAATGGGGTAGCTAGGAGCATGTCCCTACTTATGCAGCATATAAAACGCCCTCCCAAAGCCTTTGATGAATATTCGAGCACGTTTGAAACGTGCACAGCCAGGGAACCCCAACCAGAGCGTGGTTGATTTTTGGTTGGAGAGAAATCCCTGCCCGGAACAGCCCAGACCTGAAAATGGGCTACAGAGGCGGTGGGAGGCAAAACCTGGGTTGGATTTAAGAAGCGAAGCAAGCGCAGCATCAGGGCTCTGCAACCAGGCGCCTCTGGAGGAGGCAGAGACTCTTCTCCAAGAGGAACATTATTTGAGCACCTCCCAGCCCCAGGACTAGTCACTTGTGGGAACCTGGGAGGGGCTGAACATGCTGTTCAGAATAATTTAGGAGGCAGAATATTCTTCCTGCTTGGTAGTGTGAAATCACTTATTTATGGCTCCCATTCAGACCCGGTTTGTAGATAATCCCTCTTTCTAAGCAGTTGAACTCATGAATGTTTATCTTGCAAATCAAGCTGACACTAACAGCTTTTGTCCACTCGGGCATACGGGCATACATCGAGGCCTACCTTCTCCCTAGCACGTTTCTCCCTCATCAGCATGCTTGTCCCAGCCTCTTGGATTCCTAAAAGGCTTGCTCCGCCCCAAACTGACCTGGGGTCTCCAGCAACAATCAAGGGGCTTGTCTGCCAAGTGCTTGGGCCAACTTGGAACCTTCAGCTCCGGGCCCCCATAGAAACCTCAGGGACAAATGGACTCCCCATAGAAACCTCAGGGACAAATGGACTGCCCTCCCCACCCACACCCACCCTCCCTACCCTCCCTGCCCCCGCCCCCGCCCTTCTCTGCTCCCACCCTCCAACCCCCAAGCCCGGACAGAAAGAGGTAACCCATTGAAGGGCCTCCTAGGAGCTGGAGACCTCCACCCTGGATTTAGATTTCTACCCTTAAACAGGAACAGCAAACTAAGCCAGGACAAACCCCAAGCCCTGGAAAAAGGAAGCCATAAAACAATCCCATTTATATGATGGGAGGACCAAAGGCAGAAGACATACCGCCAGCCAGGATGCATAGATCCGAAATAATGAGATCAGATAGGGGACTGTGGATGCCAAAGACGGCCCAGAAGCCATCAACGACAGGGGTTTTACTGAAAGCAAAGTGTATGGTGCCCAGAGTGAATAAATGATAACTCAGGATTGTGGTGTGGTAAAATGCCTTTTTATTAGCGTTAACAAGCTAATGTTTATTAATTGCTCCCCTCTCCAGAAGAATAGCTACAAACTCCACAAGTAATTTTTGAGCCTTCTGTGATAACTCTAGGATCAGCTGTTCACTACCAAGGTAGCTCTATGGAAAAGGGTGTGGCTACATATACACTTATATTTTTGAAACTACCTTTTTTAAAGTGTGTATTTACATGTGCGTGAACTGAAGTGAGTCGGTTGCAAGCTGCTCTGTGTGGGAACTGAACTCTGGTCCTCCCCACGAACAGCACATGCTCTTAACAGCTGAGCCATCTCTCCAGCCGGCTTAAAGACTATGGCTTCTGTGTGTAAGAAGCAGCAGGCCCATCGAGGACAAGCATAAACTTTGCTCCACCTCCCAACAAGCATGAACACTGATTCTTGGCACACAGTCACCGAATCTCAGCAAGCGCAGAGATTTCTTTCATTCTGTTTCTTTCATTACCACAGGAAAACTCGCCAGAGAAAAGACCACAATGAGAGGTTGAAGTTTGATTCCATGGATGAAGAAGGTATCAGAGTGACCTCTTTTAGGTTGCCACACATTACTTGAATAGGAGGTTAGGTTGAGTTAGGGCAATGTAGGATGAATCTTAACCCTACATTACCATGACCTTTTGCACATTGATTATGTTTCTAGCGCTGGAGTCAGGCCTGGGTAGGAATTTGACCATGCTTCTCCCCAGGGCTCAGTTTTTTTTTTTTTGTTTTTTGTTTTTATCTTAGCATTTCCTCTTAGTTAGTTTTGACAGAGTCTAGCAACTGAGTTGTGTCTCGCCTCAGTCTCCTTGACCCCCAACCCCCTCTGCCATTCTTTGAAGAACAGCACTTGTCAACTCCACACAGTTCTGATGGAGCAGGATGAGGGATCGATGGGTATAATATAAGGGCAATTCTCTCTTTTTTTCCAGAATTTAGGATCTTCATGCATGTAAAAAAATGTTGTTGTTTTAAAAATTAATACATGAATACATAAACCACAGAGAATGGAAAGTTGGGAAATGTTTATTGTGATACAATAAATAAAACGTGAGCCTGGATATTTCATTAAAACATATTACATATGACATCAACACTATGCACGTGTGACTACTACCTGGGTGGGTCAGGAAACTTGTAGTCACAGATAAAATCAAGCTACATAAGAACAACAACAACAACAAAAATGTTTATTTGGAGATTAATGTGCTTTCTATCTAGAAACATTAAATTCAAGCAGCCTTGAGAATGTGCCCAGGGTTTAAACTGTTGGTGGGGGGGCCCTGCCTTACTTGTTCGGCTCCTCTCCGATGAAAAGTGTGAGAGGAAAGATACTGGCCCCATTCTGTGTCCCTGGTCGGTTTAGGGAACAGAGTACAAAGTCTGGGGGATTCCAGTTGTTTGTGACAGACTCAAAGGGACTAGGTGTGCTTAAGTAGATATGTCATAAGACCAATTCACAGCTGTCACTGTGCCTGAGACTCGGGCTAACAGGGGATCTCAAATTCACTTTCAGTTGGATACTATCTTCTTTGTTTGGTTGATTTTTTTTTTTCCTCCCTCAGTATTGTCACTGTGCATGGTTATTCTCCTTACCTACTTGGTGCCCCTTCTTGATGACAGCCACAGACTGAATCTCTCCTAACTCTGTGTTGACTTAATGGCAGTTTGCTCCCTCATCCCCCTCTATTGCTCTATCGGGTAGAAAACTACTGACCTGTGTATCTTTCCATATCTGAATTAGTATTTTGTTTCACAAGCTACTACTACTACTACTACTCATACACACACACACACACACACACACACACACACACACACACACACACAGCCAAGAAGAGATCAGAGTTATATCAAATCTGTTTCTATTTAACTATCACAAGGAAAATTATTTCTGAAGGTTTCTATGGAATATATTTATTTAACCTATGTTTACTTCAAAGGACGTTGTTGTTTTAAATTTGGGAAACTAAGTAATAGAATTTTTTCTCCGTGGAATTATTGACTTTTTACTTGAAGATAATCTTACCAAAACTTGATTCCTAGTCTTCTGTTGTACCTACTTGATGAACACTGTAGCCTTAGAATCCCCCCCATAGAACAGATGTTCTAAAGACTCCTGCAATGAAATGAAACAATTCGGGGTTATTTCATGCTATCTCAAAGTGGCATCTTGTAATGAAAATGGATTATCAGCCAGGTATAACCAAGCATAACTTGTCTCAACAATATTAGACATTCAGCAACGTCCTATCTTTTCTCTGTCACCATTAGTTTGTCTCCTGCACTCTTTTTCTCCAGCAGTCACTAAAAGACAATTACAAAATATAAGTCATTTGGGGGTACTAAAACATTAGGATATGGCTTTTGGTTTCTAATTTAGCACAAGTCCATCTAATATGGAGATGACAGTGGGATATATTTCACACAACAACTCCAGTGAATTACAGTAATGTATGGAAAAAATTTCCAGAGTCACGTGTGGGCTCTGAGTGAGAATACTGTACTGATAAACCTGCCAACTGTGGTGGAATGTTCTGTCACCTGCCATCCCAAACAACAGTTCTCAAGTTTGCCACATCAAATAATCATCTGGTGATTTATTATTTTTTTTTTTTTAAACACAGACCATACTCAGGGCTATCAGATCATTTACATTAGAATCCAGCCATCTGGGTTTTTTGTTGTTGTTGTTGTTGTTGTTGTTTGGTTGGTTGGTTGGTTTTTGTTTTTTTGTTTTTTTGGCAAATATACAAAAGCATAAAAATGATACATTGGGTGAGTATTGTCATGTCTGACACATGTACATTGCACAATATTTAAATCGATACAAACAGAGTCATGCCCTCAAACATTCCTCATTTTGTTATAGTAAAAAATTTTAAAATGTCTCCCTCTAGCATTTAGAAATGTGTCGTATAATCCTTATCTGTAGCTGCCATGCTGTGTGGTAATACCTCGGAGCCTCTTGCTAGCTGTATCATCAGAACCTTGACCAGTCGTTTACCTTTCCTCCCCTTTTTTCTCCCCAGTATCTGGTCCCTGTCAATCTCTAAACTTTTATATCAGCTATTTTAGACCCCACAAGAGAAAGCACGTGTCTCCCTTGTGGTTTTGTTTGTGACTGACTTCAGTTAACCCATGGCTCTCTAGTTGCAATCATGTGATCACAAATGACAGGATTTCACAGCTTTAGTGTAATATTCCATGGCATTCCTCTCTCTCTCTCTCTCTCTCTCTCTCTCTCTCTCTCTCTCTCTCTCTCTTTTACACACACACACACACACACACACACACACACACACACACACACCATTCTTCACTTAATAGAAGCCTAGGTTGTTGCTATCTCTTGGCTCCCATCAACAGTGCTGTGGTGAACACAGGTGCTGATATTTCTTCAGCATACTGAATTCATTTAGGGATGACAATGTGCCCAGTACTGATGATTCAAAACTTGTTCTATTTTTAATTTTCTTAAGAACCTCTACATTGTTTCCCATCATGGCTGTACTGTTTCTATTTCTATACTCAGTGTACAAATGTTCTTTTTTTTCTCCTTGCTGTGGTAATAACTCACTGTTATTTATTTGCATTTCCCTGATGATTAGTATCTTAGTTAGAGTTTCCATTGCTATGAAGAGACACCATGACCAAGGCAATTCTTATAAGGGCAAATATTTAATTGGGGATGGCTTTACAGGTTCAGAGGCAGACATGGTACAGAAGGAGATAAGAGTTCTATACCTTGCTCTGAAGGCAGTCAGAAGGCTGGTATCTTCAGGCAGCTAGGGGTAAGCTCTCTCAAAGCTCACCCCTATAGTGACACACTTCTTCCAACAAGGCCACACTTCCTAATAGTGCTACTCTGTGGGCCAAGTACATTCAAACCACCACAATCAGCAATATTGTATCTTTTTCATATACCTGGTGGCTATTTGCATGTCTTCTTTTGATAAATGTCTGTTTAAAGTTATTGCATATTTTAATGGAATTAATTTGAGGGGGTTGCTGTTGAGTATATATTCTGGAGATAGCCCTTATCAGTTACACAGTCAGTAAATATTTGCTCCTATTATGTAAGCTATCTTTGCTACAATGAAGATTTCCTATTAAGCACAGATGGCTTTTGTTTTCTTGTAACCCTAGTTGTCTGTTTTGATTTCATTGTGTGCCCAAAGAATTCTCTCCCATCCCAGTGTCCAAAGTAAGTCTTTTCATACTTTCTTTTAGTGCTTTTATAGTTTCAGGACTTACATGTAAATCTTGCTACATCTTGAGTTCATTTGAATATCACTGTAACTGGTAAGACATAGGAATCTATCATTTTTTTTTTCTTACTTTTTGAAGATGTTGGTTTTTCTCCAAAGCCCCATTGACGTCTGTCAGTTCTATTTACTCCATGGTAACCTTTAACTCAGTTGTTTCTCTGTTGGTATTCTCTCTGGATGATCTGTACCCGCTGCTTCAAGTGACATGCTAAAGTCTTCAGACGTCGTTCTGCGGTACCCAGTCTAGTAATATCTACTTTATGGGTTTGAGTACCCCCATCATTTGGTACATATGTACTTAGAATTCGGCTCCTGCTGAACTGATACCTTTGTTATTGTATACTGTTCTTCATGACTTTTTATTCCTTTGGCTTTATATAGTGCATTTCATCTTAAGTTAACATGGCTGTTCCTGATTCTTTTTAAGTTCTGTCTGCAGGGAAGGTCTTGCTTCATCAGTCCCTTTTCAGGCTATGTGTGTCCTAAGAGGTAAACTGAGGTTTTTTTTTGTGAGCAACTTATGGTTGGATCTTTTTTTATCCACTCATTAACTGTCTTTTAATTGGCAAATTTAGCTCTTTTACATTCAAAGTAATTATAATAGTAAAGGTCTTACGCCCCTCCCTCCTTTCCCTCCCTCCCATTTTCTTTTTCTCCTTCCCTCTCTCTCCCCTCCTCTATCCTTTCCTCCTCCTCCTCCTGCCTCTCATAATGTTCCTTGGCAGTTAAGTGAATTACTTTAGTAGTATATTTTGATTCCTTGCTCATAGACTTTTATTTGCGTACTATATATGTGCTTCGTGGTTATCATGAGGCTCACATAAACAACAGCTTTTGAGAGCTTGTTTGGAGGATCTGGTTAGAGTTGCAGATACTAAAACTTTACCCTTTACCAAAAGCCTGTCCTCTATAGAGGAAGTTTATCTTTTTCAACGGAAGGCACACCGCCTTGGAAGGGAGGAATGGAGCATCCCCATCTAGCCATCCAGATCATCTGAATCAATCCTGGCAATCAATGAGGGAACAGATGTCACAGCCAGATCTCTGTCATAGTAAAAAAAAAAAAAAAAAAATCTTTTGAATGTAGCAACAAGAAAAATTTGAAAGTACAGAAACTTAAAATTATTAGAATAGGAACGGAAACAAACAGAGGGCCAATAAAGTGATTAAGTGGGAAAGCCCAATACTGCCAAGCCTGATGACCCAAGTTCTACCCTACTACCCACATGGTAGTAGAAAAAAAAACCTGACTCCTATAAATTGTCCTCAGACTTTCATATGAACAGCATGGCAAGCAGCCTACCCCAAAATAATAACGCAGAATAAATGGTTCCAACCTTAACTTGTTTCTATTTGGTTACAACAAAGTATGAAGAACAGTTGGAACCGCCCTGAAGTTGTTGCCCCGAGGAACGTTATATGATTTGTAGACTTTTGGAAGTGGTCTATTGGAAGAATATGTATGAGTCTGGAACATCAGTACTGAGAAAGCCCTACATCTTGGGGTTTTATTGCTGTGAAGAGACACCATGACCAAAGCAATTCTTATAAAGGAAAACATTTAATTGGGGCTGGATTATAGTTTCAGAGGTTTAGTCCATTATCATTATGGTGGGAAGAAAGGCAGATGATGGTGCTGGAGGAGCCAAGAGTTCAATGTCTTGATCTAAAGGTACCCATACTACACTGGGTGAAGCTTAAGCATAGGAGACTTTAAAGCCTACCTCTGCAGTGACGCACTTCCTCCAACAAGGCCACAGTTACTCTGACAGGACCACATCTTCTAATAGTGCCATCCCCTGTGGGCCAAGCATTCAAACACTGTGGGGGTTAAACCTATTCAAACTACCACACCCTAAGATGCTATCAGGAGATAACTATTCTGGTGGAATCCTAAAGAACAAAATACCACAGAAAGTGCAGGCAATGAAGACTGCTGATGCTGGTTCAGAGAGCAATGAGGAGCCTATCGGGGCCATTAGTGGTATAACCAGGCCAATAACCTGGCTTTATCCATATCATGAAAATTTGAGAGCCTAAATTCAAAGTAATGATGATGTTTCAAGGCAGCATAACAGTAAGGTTGCCATAAGGTTGTCGTTCACTATGTTAAGCCAGGTTTATACTAAGAGTTTAGAATACAGAGAAGAGCAGAAAAACATGAAAAAAGGCCAGTTTGTCAAAAAAGTCATGAATGTGTTTTAAAGTGCAGGCAAAGCGGCTGTGATTGCCATAGGGATCATTAAACACTAGGAAAATAGGGAGGGCGCCTTGAGAGGACATGTCTTCCCAATGAAGGCTCCAGGCAGGAACACTATGATATTATTTGAAAATCTTTCATTTAAGAAAGGAACATGTATGTTTAAAAGATGAAAGAGCCAGCACAGAGAGTGGTTCAAGCTGGATCCACTGCTCCAATAGAACCACCTTGGAAAATGTTTCCCTCCATGCAAGCCCACAAGCATTCAGAGGCCACTGCAGCTATGCTGAGAGAGGACCATGCTACCTCTCCAGCTAGCTGCAGAAACTGTCCATGGGGCTCTAGTTTTGCTGGCATGCAGAATGTAGCAATGGGGGAGGGGGGGCAGGCATCAAGACTTGCAGTAAGGTTCCAGAGTAAAGCGGGTGAGGCCAGACGGTACACAGCAAGACCAATTTCCCTGCAAGTACTTCTGAAGAGGCCAGTGAGAGGAACCTTGAAGGTAAAACCTAAGCCACAGTGGAGACCTGGGGCATTGGTCTTGCCAGGAATGCAGACTATTTCTTAAGGAAAGCCAGACAGCAAACCTGAGAAAGCCAGCAGACAGATGGGCAGGGTGGTAGTGTCAAGGCTAGCAGAGCCTGTTGGAGTATAGAAGATGCTACCACAGGCTCTGGGTACCAACCGTGGGTGCAGAATTCTCTCCTGCAGCTGAGTTCCTTTGGAGTTTGATTTTAAGATGTCATAGGTCTGAGTTACATTTGTCAGTGACTTTCATCTTTTTTTTTTTTTCCAATTCTGAAACCCATTTCAAGGTTTCCATAATGTTCTCTTATCATCTCTCCGAACAAAGTTTTAACCCCGTTGGAATTATGAAGTCCTTCTTGCATCTCAGTGGCCCAAACGTTGTTATTATGTTTATATATGCTGTCTCAAAGCTCCTATAAGCTTTCTCATCCTCCTCGCTTTGTTTGCTCTTCTGTGCTGTGCATTTTCCAATAGCCTGTCTTCAAACCTGGGAATTCTCGCTTCTCTTTGATCTCGGCTGCCATTGGTGCCCTTCTGTTGCATTTTTAATTTCCCCACATGCTACTTTCAGTTCAAGACCATGTTTGATTTCTTATTAATTGTTTCCATCTCTTTGTGAGGTGTCTGGTTTGGGGCACCCTCTACCCACAACTCGCTGAGTTTCCTTAGAACAGCTGCTTTAAATTCTGTTAGTGCTCTTGTGCAGAAGGCTGCCTGACCAGCTGCCGACGCCACAAAGCCATGTCTTTTGAAAGCTCTGGATGTTGTCAGCGTGAGATATCACCTGGGCACTGAAGGAGCCCTATTTATTCCTGCGTCATGGCTTAAGTATGAAATGTTCCACACAGACTTGTGTGTTGAATTATTATCCTCAGCTGACAATATTATTATGAATATTAATAATAATATTAGAGTAATTGCTATTAGAAGAGACAATAGAAACTTTAACGGAGAGAGCCCAGATGGAAGAGGGGGCCGCAGGGGAGTTCTTTGAAGGTTAGATCTGCCTCCTGCGCTTTCCTTTCTCATGCTTCCTGGCTGCTATGGGGCAGCTCTGTTCTACCACGCTGAACATCTACCGGGCTGAAATCTCTGAAGCTGTGAGCTAAAATAAGTCTTTTAACTCCTTAAATTATGTGTAAATTCTATGTAGTAACCCTAACCCCAATACATCCCAGACTTCCTAAACTGGCTTTCTGTGTTGTTGGAGGCAGAGTCTAACTATGTTGCTAAGGCTGGACTGGAACTCAGGCTGACCTTGAACACATAATCCTCCTGCCTCATCCCCCCAAGTGCTGGGATTACAGGCACATACCATCAAAGCCACTCCAAGCAGTCTCTGCTTTTTCTCAGTGCCTATAGTCATTTCCACTCGATCAGCACTAGGTGGTGCCCAGGGCCAGATTTGCCAGGTCTCTGTTGTCACTCCGTCTGTACTAAAGTGCAGTCCACACCCACCCAGGATTGTCCCTAATAATCTGTTAGTAAATTGTTTGCAAAGCGGGGCAAATGTCTAAGGAGGGTAACATGTCCCCACAAACCTTCCTCATCCAGGATAATCCCAGATGGCTCATCTATGCTCACTGACCTGTGACAGGCAGACAAACCAGGGTTTTGTCTAGCTCTGGCTAGAGTTGCCATCAAGAGACCACCTTTACATCTGCGCTCATGAAGATGCTAAGCTCTCTCATACCCTGAGCCCACAACCCACAAAGATGAGCATAAAACTAACAATAGTTAGGATCAAGGTCCTCATATCTATGAGCTATTTGTGGCTTAGGTGAATCTAGGAATTCAAGGACACTGCAACCAGTCATCTTTGAGGCTGGCTGGAAGTGTGATGTGTGACGGTCAGTTGCCACATGTCTTCCACTGCCATTAGAATTATTCCAGAGGTGGAATAACTCTTGAGTAACTTGGGAATAACTTCCCTAGGTCCAGTTCTAAATCCCAGGATGAAGACAGTCTTATGACTACTTTCCCATTGATATCCCTGAACCCGGTCCCCCACCACACCACAGTGTCTGAAGTGGGGGTAAGACTAGTAAAGGTAGACCCTAGGCCACCTGGGCTAATGTTAATCTTGGCCATACTTGCATTTCTCAGCTGCAAAACTTGCGACATTTCAGGAGGGCACCGAGTCTTACAATGCAGTTATCAGTGATGCAGACTCAAAGATGAGTCTGTCTCATGGGGGCACAGGTGACAGTACTGGCCTTACAGTGCAGCTAGAGTTCAGGGAATGTCTGCCTCTGGACCACCAAAGCCAGTGGGAAACTAGGTCAAAGCTGAGTCTCTCAACCTGCAGGATCTGGGGAAGAGGGCGAACATTCTCCAAGGCCCTTCCAGCAGAAAGTCTGGGTTAGTCCCACATACATACATGTCTCCACCTGATGCCAGAGAGAAGTCTAGAAGCTCTGTTTGCAAATGGGGGCTTTTGGTACCTCTTGTGTGCTTGGTCTCGCTATAGTGAGTATGACATTGGACTTTGCAACAGAACCCTGTGCCAGATCATGCTCCCTGGTGGTTTAAGTCTTGCATCCTGTGGTTGAGGGGATGGTGGAGGCAATTGTGTGTGTTTTTACCTGACATGATGCACTTGCAGTAGCTCAGTCTGTAGGTTAGCTATAGGATAAGGCGTTGGTATACACTACTTCTCACTATACTGGGTCTCAAGTCTAGGGCCTGGATTGAAGTCTCACATCTGTCATAAGTAAGTGATTTCTCTACCCACCCCCACCCCCACATGGCCCTGGACTGGGTAGCTTGAAGTTAGGATAGAGGTGTAACACTTTCCTTTCTACCCTCTTCAGCTCCTTTTTTTTTTTTTTTTTTTTTTTTTTTTTTTTTCGAGACAGGGTTTCTCTGTGTAGCCCTGACTGTCCTGGAACTCACTCTGTAGACCAGGCTGGCCTCGAACTCAGAAATCCACCTGCCTCTGCCTCCCGAGTGCTGGGATTAAAGGTGTGCACTATTTGGTTATATGGAAGGCAGGCATCAAGGGATCACTTGATTTCCTCCGTTCTGAGGCTGGTATTTTGTTGTATGAAGAGTGGTACAAATTGGTATTTTTACAGAGAAATTATCACTAGAGAGTGAGTTGAGCAACAGCCCACTCTGCCTCTGGAATCCCCATTTCTTAAGGACCCCAAGGAAATCCCCCCATGCAGCCAGGTTTGATCAGAATAGGTGGCTGACAGTGTTTCTTAAACCTGGTCTCTTTAAATACGTTTTTTTTTTTAATTGAATAGTCTCACACCACATGGAATTTTAATACTGTGTAGTGTACTGGCTGGTTTTGTGTGTCAACTTGACACAGGCTGAAGTTATCACAGAGAAAGGAGCCTCCCTTGAGGAAATGCCTCCATGAGATCCAGCTGTAAGGCATTTTCTCAATTAGTGATCAAGGGTGAGAGGGCCCATTGTGGGTGGTGCCATCCCTGGGCTGGCAAACCAGGGGAAGCAAGCCAGTAAGTAACATCATTCCATGGCCTCTGCATCAGCTCCTGCTTTCTGACCGCTTGAGTTCCAGTCCTGACTTCCTTTGGTGATAAACAGCAGTGTTGAAGTATAAGCTGAATAAACCCTTTCCTCCCCTACTTGCTTCTTGGTCATGATGTTTGTGCAGGAATAGAAACCCTAAGACATATAGTCAGCTTTTGAGATCTGTGGTTCAATATGTCTAATGTAATGAGAGATTGGAAATATTTTTAAAATGTATTTGCATCATATGTGTATATGTATATGTGCTGCTCGTGTCATTCCCTAAACAAGACACTATAAGAACCGTTTTATTTACAGTGGATTATATATTATGAGCAATAGAGATGATTTAAAATATATGGGAGAATATGTATAGGTTCATTGTAACTAGTATGCCATTTCATGTGAGGGACTTGGGTATCTCCATATTTTGGTGTAGTATTCAAGGGTCCTGCAGCCAATTTTCTACACATACCAAGGGATCACTGTATATGTATTTAAGACCAGTGTTTCAGTGTATAGAGCTATGTTGTGCATGTGTGTGTGTGTGTGTGTGTGTGTGTGTGTAAGTTTTTATTACTATTATTCCTCCTTCATCCAATTTATACCATCATGGGGGACAATGCTGCCTATAGTAAGGTTATATAACTGCAAGAATAAGAAACAGATTCTTGAGAATTATTCATTGTGGAGTTAATCTTGGTTTCCAATTTGACTGAGAAACAGGTAGGAGGTTTGTGTACATCTGCTATATAAAGCTGGTGCCAGAGAAGGATGAGTAAGTAGAAATAAGGCATCCTCTTTCTGTTTCCTGACCTCCATGGGGTGAGGTGCTCTGCTCTACCTTGAGCCAAAAGTCAATCTGTCTCCCTATACATTCTTTTTTTCAGTTATTTTCCCATTGTGATAAGAAGTTTAACATGGAAATTTGGTAGCGGTGAAGTGGGGCCATTGCTATGACTACCTGGCAGTACAGATGTGGGAGGAATCTAGAAGTTTGAAAATATTGGCTAGAAAAAGCCAAAAATAGTTCAGGATGTGCTTAATGCATGATTCTATTGAGAGCTCAGAAGACCAGGTTGCTGGGAGCAATATCTGAACTAACACTTGTGCTTGTGTGGTTCTGAATGGGGTCAAGGACACAACTGAGGATTAAACCACAGGTTATTTGTGTTGTACGGTCACAAAGAGTTTGTCTACATTATCCTACACCCTGAGACTTTTCAAGTTGAGTTTAAAGAAAATGGATAATTGATATGGTAAAAAAAAAAAATTCAGGGCCATCTGGTGTTCGGTGGTTGCTAGACACCTTTAGACACGTTTCCAAAGAAAATTATGACCAAAGACTAGGATAGAAAGGTTACATTTTCTTTTTTACTTTGCCCTTAAAAGAAGGGAGCTTAAAGCTAGACCTGTGAAATCATAGCTGCTAAAGAAGTCAGGGACATTAAAAAAAAAAGTTTACATTAGGTCAATAGGAAAGATGTCCTGATGAAATCTTGGATCCTTTTCATAGTAGGCTTAAGGGTATAAAGATTTTTAACTCATTTGGAAGACCTTGAATTGAGAAGAGACCTCAGGGTCACACTGGTAGTCCAAGGAGTCCGGAGGTATATGTTTTTCTGAGTTTAGCCATACTCAGAAGCCACTATAGCCATGGATCTAAAGGAGACCTAGCTACTGTTCAAGCTGGTTGCAGACCTTCTTGTTATCTATGCATTGTAAGCATGTAGAATGCAATAATCATAGGGTTATTATAAAAGCATCTACCTAAGTATTAAAGGAGAACACAGGAGATCTGACAATGTATAGCAGGGTCAGAACCCCTGTAGATAACTTCTGAGATTATACATGTGACTTGAGGGAGAAACCTAAGCTGTGGTGTAGACCCTAGGATGTCCCCATCTGCTGAAGAAGGCTGGTATGCATGAAGCTAGTAGAACCCACCCAAATGAGAGACCATGTAGCTGAAACTGACAAAACCCAACTTATTTGGAGCTCACTTCCCACCACCATGTAACCAGGATGCCAAGCATGAACCAACAGGACCAAACATTTGGCCTGCTGCCTTTCAGTCTTCGACAGGTGTCTCAGGGTTTCTATTCCTGCACAAACATCATGACCAAGAAGCAAGTTGGGGAGGAAAGGGTTTATTCAGCTTACACTTCCACACTGCTGCTCATCACCAAAAGAAGTCAGGACTGGAATTCAAGCAGGTCAGAAAGCAGTAGCTGATGCAGAAGTCATGGAGGGATGTTCTTTACTGGCTTGTTTTCCCTGGCTTGCTCAGCCTGCTCTCTTGTAGAACCAAGACTACCAGCCCAGAGATGGCACCACCCACAAGGGGCCCTTCCTCCTTGATCACTAGTTGAGAAAATGCCTTACAGCTGGATCTCATGGAGGCATTTCCCCAACTGAAGCTCCTTTCTCTGTGGTAACTCCAACCTGTGTCAAGTTGATACAAAATTAGCCAGTACAGTTAACCCCTTGTCAACTTGACACACAAACACATCACTAGTAAGCCTCAGCCCCTAGTTTCTTATTCATCCCCAAGATCTAAACAACTTTAAAAGTCCTGCAGTCTTTACAAATTAAAAGTTCAATCCTTTTAAAATATCCAGTATCTTTTAAAATCCAAAGTCTTTTTACAATTAAAAGTCTCTTAACTGTGGGATTCACTAAAATAGTTTCTTCCTTTAAGAGGGAAAAATATCAGGGCACAGTCACAATCAAAAGCAAAATCAAACTCCAACTGTCCAATGTCTGGGATCCAACTCATGATCTTCTGGGCTCCACCAAGGGCTTGGGTCACTTCTCCAGCCATGCCCCTTGTAGCACTCATATTGTCTTCTATGCTCCAGCTGCCTGTAGTCCACTGCTGCTGCTGTTCTTAGTGGTCATCTTATGGTCCTGGCATCTCCAAAGCACTGCATAACCCCTTCAGTCCTGGGCCATCAATTGCAACTGAGGCTGCACCAATGGCCTTCCATGGCCTCTCACAGGGCCAAGCCTCAGCTGCTCTGCATGACCCCTTCATGCCTTCAAAACCAGTACCACCTGGATGACTCTTACACATTACCAAGTCCTGCTGCAGCAAGAGGTACAACCTATTTCTGGAACACAGCCTCTTTGAGCTCTCAGAAAACACTTCC
This sequence comes from Mus pahari, assembly GCF_900095145.1. NCBI lineage: Eukaryota > Metazoa > Chordata > Mammalia > Rodentia > Muridae > Mus > Mus pahari. The sequence continues at coordinate 138,393,039 of NC_034590.1, read as the reverse complement.
CAGAAGATGTCACCTCAACGATGCTGGTCTCTTCTTAATCACAGCTAATTTCTTAGCTCCAGCTAACCAGCTTCAATAGTCCCAATAATGCAAAGTTTTCACTTTAGTAGTTCTGGTATCTTGTTAATCACAGCTGATTCTTCAGCCCCAGCTAACCAGAAGGACAGAATCTTCACAATCAAAATAGCATTGGTCCTGAAGAGAGTCTTTAATTTTTCCTCTGAAATATCACAAGCCAAGCCTCCATCTTCTGCACTGTTCTCAACATTATCTTCCAAGCTCCTATACAACATCCCACAGAGCTCTTAACACCGAATGGATCTTCTGGCCCAAAGTTCCAAAGTCCTTCCACAGTCCTCCCCAAAACATGGTCAGGTTGTCACAGGAATACTCCACTCCTGGTACCAATTTGTCTTAGGGTTTCTAATCCTGAACAAACATCATGACCAAGAAGCAAGTTGGGGAGGAAAGGGTTTATTCAGCTTACACTTACACATTGCTGTTCATCACTAAAGGAAGGTCAGGACTGGATTTCAAGCAGTAAGAAAACAGGAGCTGATGCAGAAGCCATGGAGGCATGTTCTTTACTGGCTTGCCTCCCCTGGCTTGCTCAGCCTGCTCTCTTATAGAACCAAGACGTAATGGACTTGTGCTAGAAAATTCCGCCAACAGGGTTAGATTAAGAAGCAGGGTTAGATTAAGAAAGGCATAAAAGATTAGTAAAGCAAACTTCATGGTAAACCTATAAGGGATAGAGGACCAACTAAGGAAAAGAGAAGAAATCCATCATAGGCTTGCTTTCTCTCTGCTTCTTGGGCATCATAAGCTGTTCTGTCCCCTTACCCCAATAAAATGGGTTGAAACCTTTGAACTGTGAGCCAAGATAGGTCCTATCTTCCTTGAGTGGCTATAACCGATTCTGTGTCATAGCAACAAGAGTTGCTGTTGTCATAGAAGCAAGAGGTTCCTTGGAGTGATGGAAGTACTAATAGGGGTCATCTGAGATGAGGCAGTGCTAATACTTTGAAGTATGACAGCAACACTGTGAGCTTAACAGGGAAGAAATATACAGTGTAGCCACTGGTCCACTGGGCTATGCTGTTAACAGTTTGCAGAAATAGTTAAAGAATGATTAAGAGTTAAAGTTAAATGAACAGAGAATCAATTAGTTCTGAGAAGTGGAATATTTAGTTTACTAGGAAAAAAAAATGCTTCCAAGTAAGTAATTCACAATTCTTGTGCTGTTGTTATTTCTATTTTCTTTTTTTTTTTAAAGATTTATTTATTTATTATATGTAAATACACTGTAGCTATCTCCAGACACTCCAGAAGAGGGTGTCAGATCTTGTTAGGGATGGTTGTGAGCCACCATGTGGTTGCTGGGATTTGAACTCTGGACCTTCGGAAGAGCAGTCGGGTGCTCTTACCCACTGAGCCATCTCACCAGCCCTATTTCTATTTTCCATTATCAACAAATTAACATTGTGGGGAGGGGTAAGTGATTTTTTTTTGAGACTTATAAGAGGTGGGGTCCAATATCTATTATTTCTCCCCAGCTTCATAAAAGGCTTGGCTTGAGTTTTAACCCGGAGGAAGGCATTCATTCATCCAAAATGCACATTGGCCTTTATCACTATATGGCCACACTATCTGTAAGATATCTCATATATAAGCATGAAGCCTTTTTATTGAGTCAAGGGGCACAGTTTTGAGCTCCAGAAGTTCTCATTATTTTCTTCCAAAACCTTGAGTGTCCCCTCCTCTCAGCTGTAGCCCCTGCCCCACCCTGTACTCAGTTGTCCCATCCATCGGGTGAGCCACTTCGTTCATCCATTCCTTGGTCTGACCTCCATTTTCAGAACTGAGGAAAGCAGCTGTGCAGAAGGCTTTGCACAGAACAGAGGTGCAAAACTGGTTTGGAAAATCGGACAGTACTGCACAGATGAAGTAAACAGTGGCCCAGGGCCATCAGTGAGCCCTTACTAGTCACCTCTGCTCCATTTCTGCACTTTAACACACAGAGCCCCTGAAGGAATGAGAGTCATTTTGCTCTTGTGAGATCACTTGCAGCCTTCCTGCCAACAAGCCTTATTGGGATTCCTGTCCCTCAAAAGAGAAGTGATGGCCTGTCTAGATAGGAGCCTGGAAAGAAGTGTCCAGGTCTCCTGGGAACAGCGCTTAGTGGTGGAAGGTGTTGTGGCGTAGCCCTGTGAGTGTTTTGAATCACTCTCACCTCCTCCTGTGGTGACGTCTGATCACACAGCTGCCTCACGATCTCAGGATCTCCACGCCGTCACAGCACGGAGCTCTGTACATCTGTCCACTGACACCCGTTGATCAGCACTGGAGCGCTGTGCCTTTGAGAGCAGGTTCCGCGGGGCTTCTTGATTTCCCCCACCTTCGAGTTCCAAGATCCCCGACTTAAATTACAGGCTGCCTGGCAGAAAGAGGAACTGAAGGAAAGAGGTGCCGGGAACAGTGAGACAGGCTCTGGACTCAGCAGAGTTGGTCTCTGGGTCATCAGTTATCAACTACATCAGAAGCCTCCTTTGAAATGACCAGTTCTCACTCTCCCTCAGTCAGCTTTGGCTCTGTTCGATCCTGCTGACCTCCAGTGGGAAGCAAGGCTGGTCCTTTCCTCTGATCCCTGGAGTCTCTTTGCTCTCAGGCCTTCACTGCCCTCTTCTCTCAGAAGCTTTCCAGCTTTTAGGACTCTCATTTGCAACACACAGAAACTAAAAGCAAGTGTTGGAGCTGAGTCAGCCTCAGCCAGAGTACTGTGGACCTGAGAGGGCCAGAGGCTTCCCCATCTGCTTAGCACGGGTCTCCTGCACAGATCCCTTTACCAGCAGCTAGCTCTACTGCAGAAGGATGGAAAGCTGGGCAGTGCCCACTGGGGTCCTGTAGTCACAGGCTTCTGGGAACCCAAGAGAGAAAAGCCAGAACTAGGGAAGGGCTTGGCTGAGAGAGTGGCTTAGTAAAAAGCCCCACGAACCACCTCAGCCCAGGGGTAAAAGAAATGTGCTTCAGGAAGCTCCCTTGGTACCCTCCCCGTGAAACCTGCCAGCCTTAAACAACAACAACAACAATAACAACAAAACAAAACAAAACACCACTGTCTTGTCCTGGCAATTAAAAAGCCACATCCTTGTCACATTCCTGTGTATTGCCCCTCATAAAACTGCAAGTGATGCACTTCTGCAAATAGATGTGGCTGATCCCCCAATCTCAAGTCCATCTGGGCTGGAAGCTTTCAAGACTTCTGCTAATGCAGACATGACCTAGACCAGCTGGTGAGAAGCGGAGGAGGCTGGAAGCCACAGTACAGTCTCAGCTTGCTGCCGGCCAGAGAGGCCCATGGCCTGGGAGGAGGCGGTTACTCTTTAGTGCTGAGCACTTCTCTCTCTCTCTGTGCAGCCAGTTTACTACGCTCAGGGCCTCCCTTCAGAGTTCAGCAGCTCTTAAATAGGCAAGAGAGCACATTTCACAAAGCAGGTTGTGGCGCTGTTGCAACAGTTTGTTTCACTTTATGTTCTCGAAAGGAGTTCAACAAGTTGCATAAAAACCTGAGAAAAATGTGCTGACCTTGAAGTTTCACCCAGCCCAAAGACATCAGACAAAGGCCGGAGTGGCCCCACACCACTCCATCTTTCCAAGATCCCATTTCATCTGGCATTGGTTTGAAAAACACAGCTATTTCCTTTCTCGTCACCAGAACCACATATATAATATAAATAAATATAATATAATATAAATATGGTATCATCT
>NC_034590.1:138374271-138384271 GCF_900095145.1 Mus pahari | reverse complement strand
TTTTGTTTGCTATACATAAGCTGTTTAGTTGAAATTTCTTTGAGGTTGTCTTTGAAACTATGAACTGTCTCAGGTACATGACAGACAGGAACCAACGAGAGAAGATTGAGACTGGAAACTCCTCTATCATCATGATTGATGTCATTTGCAGAGTCCAGTGCAGAAAACGTTGGTTTGAAGGGCCATGACACAGGTCACCAATAGCTCTTTTGACTTCCACATGCTTCTATAAAATGCAAAGTTTAACGTGCCAGATGCCCAGTAGAGAAATAATGGAATGAAGATCATAATATTTTGAACATGCTGAACTGCTGGTATCTCCTTCAGAGTTAGTGAAATGATTGTGTCATCCTCTACTCTTACATAACCTTGCAGGGGTCTAGTTTGTGTGCTTGCGAGTAATAGAGTCTTCCTACAGAGATCAAGGTGAAATGAGAGGCCATGGAGGAACAGGAATCTGAGCTACAAGCTACTACTGTGAGACGTGACTGATGTCACACCCCCCCTTAAAGTCTATGATTAATACAATATATTCTAAATCCTAATCTAGACCAGCTTTATGTCAACATTCTAATTTAAATCTACTCTAGCTGTTCCTTCCTTTATTTCTCTAGCCAAGGTGCTCAGGGCTTCACCGGGTTCCATTATCCCCTTCCCCTCCCCCTCCCCATCTCCCCTTCTGTACATCCAGATAAGCCTCCCATGCTCACCTCCACTAAATCCTGGTCTTTGCAGCAGTGGCTTTCTTTGTTCTAGTGTTTGAGGATAGCTTTTGCAGCCTGTCCCCAGCTTGGACACAGTCTGTAGGAGCCTGATGACTTGTCGCCCTCCAGGGGCATCTTGTCAGCCCAGTCATGGTTAAGGAGAAATGAATCCACTGCCAGGGAGGAATGACAGGCTTTCTAAGGTGACCTGGGTGGGTGGGGGGTTCATTTGCTTATTTTTCCTAACTTTCTTCCCCCCCTCTCCTTCTTCCAGCTCTCCTGTACTACCTCCTCAAATTGATAGTCTCTTCTCCTTTGGTAATTTCTGTTACATATATGAATGTATACACACAAATATATTTAAAAACAACCCACTGAGTCTGTTTTGTTTCTTCTGTTGTTTGTGTCTATAATTGCAGAGCTGACCACTCTTTATTGGACAATAAATAAGAGTGATCATCTCTGAGAGAAGCCATCTCTCCTTTGACAAGTAGTCATTAGTTGCCTGTAGTTCTTTGTCTAGGAATGGACCCTACAAAACTTCCCCCTTTCCATGTTAATATGTTCATTGATAATGTCATCATTCCAAACTTGTTTGTGAGCCATTTCTAGGAGAGCTATCTCACAACAGACTCCTTTGTCCTTTGGCTCTTACAAACTCTCCACCCCTCTTCTGCATTGTTCCTGAGCCATGGGTGTAGGACCTGTGCCTTAGTTAGGGTTGCTATTGCTGTGGAAGAGATACTGTGGTCATGGCAACTCTTATAAGGAAAGCATTTAACTAGGGATGGTTTACAATTGAGAGGTTTGGTCGATTACTGTCATGGCAGGAAGCATGGTAGCACACAGGCAGACATGGTGCTGGAGAGGTAGTTGAGAATTCTACATGCAAATTGGCAGAAGGAAGGGCAGAAGGAAGAGAGTGACATTGGTCTTGGCTTGAGCATCTGAAACCTCAAAGCCCACCCCCAGTGACACACTTCCTCTAACAAAGCCATACCTCCTAATAGAGCTATTCCCTATAGGCCATTTGCATTCAAACCACCACAAGCTATGATGTAGATGTAACCACTGGGACTAAGTTCTACACAATCTGTTTATCTTTGCACTGTGTGGGAAAAGATCACTTTCCATGGGCCTTAAACTATATTTGCTGTAAAGAGAGGCTTCTTTGATGAGAGGGTAGTAGCGATACTTACATATGCTGCTTTCTGAAAGGTTGGAGGGAAGAGAGGTGAAGCCATTGGAAGTTCTTGGTATAATTGGCAACACAAGGTGGTGGCAGCCTGAGATCAGAGAAGTGACTTAGGTGTTGTTGTTTTGGTTTTTTGAGACAGGGTTTCTCTGTGTAGCCCTGGCTGTCCTGGAACTCACTTTGTAGACCAGGCTGGCCTCGAACTCAGAAATCCGCCTGCCTCTGCCTCCCAAGTGCTGGGATTAAAGGCGTGTGCCACCACTGCCTGGCTTGTTGTTGTCTTTTAATTTGAAAAAAATATGGTTGATAATCTATAATGTGAACACTTGGTGTAGAATGAAACTGGATAATGATTTAGAGACTTGTGTCCAAGTGGTGCACAGGAGCTCATATTTCTAGTCCCCAAAGCTTGGAGGCAAGCGTCTTTGGGGGTGTGTACCCTTGGTATTTTGGGAAGTGAAAAGATTGAAGACAAAGGTGTTTCCAGTCCTAGGAAGTCATTCCCTATCTTGAAAGTTGGAGCAGATCCAGATAGATTGGCACATCTCCAAATCTGAAGAACGTGGATGCCTGGCTCTGGTGATCTGTGTATGAACCTGGCGATCTCCATGGTCTGCTGGTCCCCAGTGCATGATGCTGACTACCCAGCTTGTTTTCTAGAGAGAAGACCATTCTATGTGGACCTTAAGTCTGTATAGTCCAGTTAGATAATGATGAGAGGCTTTAATCACTACAAAGTCATTACCTTGGCAAAAAAAACCATGGACTTTATGACTGTTCCTTCCCTGAAAATAAGGTTATGTTGTTTCCCAAGACAGTTTTCTGAAGGAAGCAGTTTATGAAGGGAAAACTCCCAATTTTGCTGGCGTTCTCATAGCGATGCTATCAGCCGTCCATGTCAGTGATCCTGGAGAGTGATTTGTCTGCCTCCCACTCTCGCTATTTGCAGTGTGTCTTATGGAAGAGCATGGGAGGGCTAAGCTAGATCTGACCTATGTAATGAAGAGCCCAAACAGAGCTCCAAAATGGTTAAGCTTCCCTTGGTGAAGTTAACTCATCACTAGGACTGGAGCCATCTGCAGAAAGATGAGCTGTCTGCTCTTAGGCATTGGTGCCTTCCGTCATAAAATTTGCAGACTGTTAGAGCTAAAAGGAAACCTAGAGCTTTCATCAGCCCACATGGAAAAACTCAGGACCAGACACGTGGTGAGTTCCCAGTGGTCAGTAGAAAGTGAAACCATTAGAACTTGAACTGATAACTTGTGACTCCCATGAGCAAAATTGTTATTTCATTAGCTTGGCGTGCTAAGCATTGTGGGATGAAGACAGAACAATGGCTTCATCCATATTTACAAGCACACGGAGGGGCTGAGCTAGGAGAGGAGAGGAGAAAGTAGGGGAGAGATCCGTGGAGGTTCCTTTACAGTCCAGGACAGATGTTTTGATCATCCTCATCATCCAGGAAACCTCTCTGAGGGTGGGGTGTCCTGGGAGGAAGAGAAGATACTGTGGCTCTGGAATACGTGTAATAAATAGGCTTGAATTCCCTTTATCGACCACCAAAGTATGTACATATGTGAGTGGGTGAGTATAGAATGTGAAAGTGTGTGTGTGTTGTATGCTCTTGTGTGCATGTGCTTGCGTTGTGTGGGGGGGGTGGGGTAGATGGAGAGTGAGCATTTGTCTCCTTCACTCCAGTGCCCTCAGTGCCAGGCACACTTGTTTACTTCCACATTAATATACACTACAGCGTTAGAAGAAGATGTGCTGGGATCTGGGGAGAAACATCCTGTTCTGTTTCTGTGCAGATGAGATGTGATCTGTCTGTTTCCTAACTGTCAGGCTGGTGTCTCCCTTCTGCTCCAAAGCTTTCCCTGTCACAATAGATTGTATCTCCTCTGGGACTATAAGCTAAGATAAACCACCTTATCATCTCAGTTGCCCATGGTCCTGATATTTTTGTCACAGTATCAGAAGAATTCTGGGCTAAGTTCTCCCTGGATTTCTGAAGGAGAAAGGAAGTCCTGTGTGAAGAGGGACCATGGAAAGTATCATGGAGATATGACACAAGTGAGGAACTGAAGTGATGTGGATCAGACAGGGCCTTAGTGACTAAGGGACACAGTAGAACAGAAAAAGCAGTGGACATGGGCAGGGCATATGTCACAGACCTGCTGTCCACTCTGAGGGTTTTGTAGTTAGCCCTAGCAATCATGGCTAGCTACTGCAATGCATTTAGTGGGAAGTACAGTGGCCAGCCTTGCTTTCAAAATGCTCTTTCTCACTTCTGTCTGGGAGATGAATCAGGGTCGGGGTGTCAGTAGGAATAGGGGAGAACTATGAAGATGCTAGTGGAGTACAGATTAGGGTATTGGTAGCTGAGAGGTAAAATAATTCCAAGGGAAGAAATTCAAGAAATAAATAGGGGTATTGTTAAGAATTAATGCAGGAGCATGACAGCCAACAAGAAAGACTCACAGTGATCCCTGGCAAGGATGACCTGGAACTAGCATGTGATTGTTGAAATTGGTGAGTGTTCCTGGCCTAAGCTACTGCAGTTCCCCTGTGTATCAATTAGTTCTCTTGTTGTCACCAAATGCCTTATAGAAGTAATATCAGGGGAGGGACTGTTTATTTTAGCTCCCAGTTTCAGAGGTGTCAGTCTATTCTTGACAGAGAATCCAAGGAGGAGCCTGGGCAAGATATTACTTCTGAGGACACAGCCCAGTGATGTGCTCCTACTGTGTGGCATCTCTATCAGTGATGCCAGGGCGCTATGAATCCATCAAGGAATTAAACATTTGATGAGGGAGATCCCCTATGATCTCATCTTCTCAGGAGCAGTCACCATAGATCCCCTATGATCTCATCTTCTCAGGAGCAGTCACCATAGAACACACCCAGAGGGGGGTGTGTTATTATCCCAGGCCCTTCTCCTTACAATCAGATTGACAATCAAGGCTAACTCCTATACCACATGATGCCTTAGATCTGGGAACACAGTTCCTGAATTTACTTACCAGCTCATCCCAGCTCCTTTAGGGAACTGCTTTTATTCTGGATAATTCTGGATAAGACAGATCAATTTGTAGAGTTTTTGGTCTGAGCCTAAAACTCATATTAAATTAGAATAAAGGGTTTCAAAGTGAATTGTGTTTTATTTCCTTTCTGTCAATTGCCCTTAACTTCAACATTTACCTCATGAGTAAAACACTATGGTTAATGGAATTCTTGGAAAAAGAAGAACATATAAAGTGAATTGTTCTGATTTTTCACTGGGAAAGTAATGTCCTAGCAAGGTAGAATGAGAGGCCACTAGCCTTTAGGGACGTGGAGAAGGGACTGTAATGAGGGGAAGCAGCCCATTGGTTGAGGAGTGTGGTCAGTGTAACCTAGATGTCCCCAACTTCTCCAGCAAGTAGGGATATTGCTTTTCTTTTTATGCCCAATGGGATGAATCTGAAACCTCTTTCTTATCCTTCACTTCTTATCCAAAGTATATCTGGGACTTTCGTATCATTCATTCCAGTTGGACAATGTATCCCGGCCACTGATCATCCCCAAGCCTGTGCTCCCTTTCAGGGTCGATGCTACACGTTCACACTTGCAGGCTAAATAGCTGCCTCTCTATTTTCATATGTAGGGACAGAGGCCACTGTCAAAGTCTAAGAAGCCCACAACTACATAGCCATATGCAGTGCCCATTTCCCAAGTCTGGCTACTGGCTCATTCTGAGAATAGTGAATCACAGTATTTAAGAAAATTTAGCACTGGCTTAGAAATAGTATCAAAATCAATCTCTCTCTCTCTCTCTCTCTCTCTCTCTCTCTCTCTCTCTCTCTCCCACACACACACACACACACACACACACACACACACACACACATCTCCTTCATATTAGATACAGGATGTACTGTGTCCCAGATCTCACCACAGGAGTCTTAAGCATCTCTCTGCCTAGAGCTGAGTGGGCTGCTAAGCAGAGGCCATCCCACCTCCTTTCAGCCGTGGATCCCCTTAGAACACTTGCAGCCAGGGTCCAAATCTTGAAGCTCTGCACAGAGAGGTGCCAAAAAGGAGAGAGATTTCCAGTTTCTCATCTAGCGTGGAAGGAACTTGTAAGGCACCTCTGCGTCCTGCCTACAAGTAAAAAGTTGAACAAACTGATAACTAATAACCCGTCTCATATCTACCACAGATGTGAGGCCGTAGAGGGGGCTGCTACCTTTCAATTGGGAAAGAGAAGCCACAAGGAGCGAAAGGGAAGTACACATGACCTATTTAGAAACAGAGAGCAAAGGCCTTCATGGGAACCTGTACTGAGATAGGAAATCCCTAAGGAGAGTTCAAAGGCTCAGTGTAGACAAAGCAAGTTTTAAAAACCCCAGGGGTACCCAATGATAGGGAGTGCTGTACCAGCTTTGTGAGTTTTTACCCTCAGGTGTTCACTCACAGCGACCATCAGAGAATACCCCTCTAATTCAGGAGAGAACCATTTGGAAATATCCTAAAGCAGTCGATGATTCTTAGCAAGAGCAGGATCAAAATATAAAGAGTTTTCTTTTCTTTTCTTTTCTTTTCTTTTCTTTTCTTTTCTTTTTCTTTTTCTTTTTCTTTTTCTTTTTCTTTTTCTTTTTTTTTTTTCTTTTTTTTTTGTCTTTTTTGAGACAGGGTTTCTCTGTGTAGCCCTGACTGTCCTGGAACTCACTTTGCAGACTAGGCTGGCCTCGAACTCAGAAATCCGCCTGCCTCTGCCTCCTGAGTGCTGGGATTAAAGGCATGTGCCACCACGCCCGGCCTATAAAGAGTTTTCTAGAGTCTAAGCTAATGAGGATATTCAGAACTTATTAGACCTGAGAGAGAGAAAAAAATGCCCAGCTCCAGCCAATCAGAGCCAGCTTGTCTCCTCTCCAAAGAGAGAGGATTATGGACCATACTGCTGCAGTTCACTGGAAGTGCAAGTTCAGTTAAAGGATCAGGCCCACATGTAGACAGACCATCGATGCTATGAGACGGTTTCACTCCCACACCTTGCCACTGCACCACTAATGGCTGGTCTACTGGCCATGGTCCACCTTATCCAGTGTGTATCACATCCATGTGTCAGAAAAAGATTACAAGGCATATTAATAAGCAAAAGGAAAATGCCATGGTTTTATGAGAAAAAAAGCATCAAATGTAGGGATGTGAATCTGTTGGACTGTCGGGCTTACTGAAAACAACTGTGTTTCATTTGAAAAGGCTTCTGATGGGTAAAGGACACTGGATAGGAACAGATGGATGTGCAAGCGGACAGAAATTACAGCCCAAAAAGGAAATACTAGCAATAAAAAGCACTAACGGGAAAGAAGAATGTCTTTGCTGGGCAGGGCGTGGCTGGGGATTAGCAGCATAAGGATAGCTCAGTAGACACAGGCAAAGCTGAGAAATGGGAGAGAATGACTGAAAAAAATTACCTAGAATGTACAAGAACTGTGAAACAATTACAAGAAACCCTTCACAGTTGGGACTATCAGAAGGAAAAGGATGAGGAAGGATAGAAGCAGTAGATGAGCCCACAGGGACAGAGAATCCCTGCAAATTAACTTCAGATGCCAGACTCCTTCCCCAAAGATGTATTAGCTTCAAAAAGTACACATTAAAATTTTAAAACCTTGAAAGGAGCCCAAGGACAAAGAGGTCCTATAGAGGAACAAAGTTAAAAACTAGATCCAGCTTCTCAGAGACCATGTAAGCCAAGAAGGGGGCGGGTACCAATTTAGAATTCTGAGCACGTTGCTATGGCTTGTATATGGGCTCCCATGGGTTTGGGTGCTGGAGATGTGGTCCTCCACATGATAGTGTTAAGAAATGGTGGGGTGAAATGGGAAGTCCGTGGGTCACTGGAGATACTGTCTTACAATGATTGAGACGGTTCTTGGGAAACATTTGAGTTCACACTCATGAGAAGATTGTAAAGAGTGGGCACCCCAGCCCCTCTGGCTGCCAATAGTCGCCCCCTGTCATGCACTCTCTCGTTTGTGATGCCACAGGCCACGGGATCTCTACCAGAGCCAGGGCAGTGCTACCGCCATGCCCTTTGAAGCCCAAGAACCTTGAGCTAAAGGAACCTTTTCTATTTGCAAAGTCGTCAGTCTTAGACATTGTGTTACAAAACACAAAACAAAAACAAACAAAACCAGAACCAATAGACCTGTTAAATTAACCTTCAAAAAGAAGACTTTCTCAAATGAACAAAAATCCACAGTTTGTTGCTCTCTTTCAAGAAACGTGAAAGGCCTATCTTACAGGAAACACTGTGGTTTGGTTTGGTTTTGCTTTTGAAAGTTCTTTACAAGAAGAAAAATGAAATAGACCAGACACTCAGTTCTACATTAAATGGGAGAGTGCTGGGATTAGAGATATCTGCCTCTGTGACTCCCCCCCCCCCCCAGTACTGAGAACTGAACCTGGGACCTTACACATGTAGGCAAGTATTCTATGACTGAGCTATATCCTCAGCCTTAATTTTTTTATTGCCTTGACATACATCACTTTGTTCAAAAATATAACAGCAATGCATTCTATTGTTTATGTTTATACTTGTGCATATGTTCATGTGTGTATACTTTTGTATGTGCCTGCATAACTTAATGATAATGACACAGAAACAAAAGGTACATTTAGAGTATTTGATTCCTCAAAGCAACGTTACCCATCTAGTGGTATAGGGTTATTTGAATGCGACACTGAATTTATTAATGACGTACATTGCAACCTCTAGGACAACAACTAAAAACTAAAAATATATGATATGTAAAATGAAGAAGAAATAATACAGTAGGCAACAGGGGAAGTGGTTGTTTAAAATGCTCAGTTATAACTAACTACCAAGAAGAAGAAAAACGATTTGGAAGATAGGAACCAGGAGAAAGTTGGTTGATAGGAAATATTAACAATATACAGATAACTCTCCAACTGTACCAATAAAAGCCTTTAGTGGCAATGGTCTAGTTACAACCATCAAAAGAAATTCTTGCATGGAATCAAAAGTTACATGTTGTCTAAAAAAAATCCACTTAAAGACTAAGCTGCATGTGAATCAGAAGCAAATTGGCAGAGATTAATTTGTGATGCTAAGTCTAATTTAAAAAGCAAAGCAAACCAGAGCAGGAAGTTTTATCAGAGACAAAGATGGGCATCATGTCAAGACAGAACAGTTCATCTTTCAAGAAAAGACAATCCATAATGTACACATATAACAAGACAGTCAAATTATGTGAAGCAAGAGTTGATTGGACAGACTCACCCACCCGTGCTGTTGGAAACTTTAACATCCTATATTAGAAAAGGATGCACCCAGATGGCAGAAAATCAGTGAGGGCATAGTGGAGTTCAACAGTACCATCCATCAGTTACCAAAACACTTCTTCTAGCACAACAGAGAACACATTCTTTTCAACCTTGTAAGGAGCAGGCATTCTGACAGACTATATTCCAGGCCATCAAACACATTTTAACAGATTTGAGAGAACACAAACCATACAGCGTTTTCTCCCAGACCCCAGTGCAATTAAAAAAGAAACCAATTAACAAAAAGGAAGAAAATATCATAATATTTGGATACTAAACATACTTCTAAGTGACCTATAAATGAAAGACTAGATCTCAAGCTAAATTTGAAATTTTGAAATGAAGGAGAAGTAAAAACACAATTTATCAAAATTGGTCCAATGTACTCAAAACAGTGTATCATTTTGAACATGTTTATTAGAAAAAGAGAGAGCTAGAATTAGTAGCAAATTTCTGCTGTGGGTAACCAGAAAAGATGAACAAATGACATCCAATATAAATATGGAAAAATAAAAATTGGAAGAGAAATAAAAAAATAGAAAATAGAAAGTCAATAGAGAAAAAACAACAAATTATTTGGAAATATCAATGAAAACAGATTATATGTGGAGGTGGTTAATCCTGATTATTAAATTGGTTGGATTAAGAGATAACCCAATTTTAGTGGGTTATCTCTTTCGAGTTTCTCTCCATTTACTTTGATGTTGGCTACTGGTTTGCTGTAGATTGCTTTTATTATGTTTAGGTAGGGGCCTTGAATTCCTAATCT
>NC_034590.1:138330835-138374181 GCF_900095145.1 Mus pahari | reverse complement strand
CCCCTCTTCCAGGCTACTGTAATATGAGCTGCTTGACTCTAATACATCATCTTTGTTGATGCACCAAACCCTCTGATAACATGAGTGAAAATAGATACTTAGTACATCAAAGAAAAATCAAAAGCAAAACAACATGACTACAAACAATCAGTGAAAGGACCATTGAGAAATATCCTGAGCACATGATAAACTAAAAGAAATCAATCAATTCCTTAAAAGATGCAATTAACCATTATCCCCCACCCATCCACGTAGGAAGTTCTGACTTAGATCGTTCTACTCTACTTAAGAAATTCAATGACAAAAAAAAAAAAAAAGAACTTTCCAAACCAGAAAGAATCACCCATAATGGCTCACTGGTAAACTCTACCACAGACTGAAAGAAAAAAAAATTAATTCTATAAAATTTATTTCAATAGAGAGAAGGAGAGGCAACACTTCCTGATTTATTCCATGAGGCTGGCATATCCTAATCCTCAAGCTAGAGAATAATACAGGTGGAGCACCTTTGATCCAAAAATCCCTAATGTTCTGATGTGCCCCTCAAGGAGTATGAGATTGTGCAGCATTCTGGGTTTGGGAGTTTGGGTTAGGAATGTTTTATTTAAATCTAGGTAAGTATTCTGCAGTGTGACATGCGCTGACATCCAGAAAACTAATGTTCAAAGCATTTCTGATAAAGAATACTCAGTCTATATTGCAAAAGAAAACTCCATCAGAGAGCTCCTAAGAGCAGATGCAAGTGACTCCCGAGAAACATACAGAGTGACTGACAGGTTTATGCAAGAGTTTAACGTTCAAAAATCAGTGTAATCCCCTGTACCATGGCAGAGTCATACAATCATATACCTAGATACAAAAGAAAGTGAAAAACATCTAACACCTACTCATAGTGTTTTGCCGCTGGTTTATTAGGAGTAGAAGGAGAATTCTTCAACTCGCAGAAGGAAATCTTCAAGAACCAGAAACAAACTCAGAGCAAGCAACATCACATTAATGATTAAGACACTCAAAGCTTCCTCACAGGGGCAAGAACAAGGTAAGGATGTCCCCTTATGCCTTCATCTTCCAACTGTCAGCAAGTACTAAAAAAGACAGTAAAAGAAGCAGAAGAATCAAGAGTAGAAAGGAAGAGAGGAAACTGTTCATAGTCGATGTGATTATCTATATAGAAGACCAGAAAACCAGAAATGACAAAAAGATCCTGGCAAGGGATAGTATCAAATGAGCAGACTGTAAGATTAACATCAATGCCACTCACAGACATAGCAAAACATAAACAGCCTTTGAGAGCGAGAGAGAGTCCTATTTACATTGACATTCTATATTCTGGAAAGTGTAATATCTGTGAGCAAATCTAAGACAACTATGTACACAATCTACTTGCAGAAAATTCAAAACTCAAAATATTAAGGAGCAGAGAAGCCCATGTTTGTGGATGAGAACAGAAATTCTTTCAGGGGTCAGTTCTACACTTGCTCTATGTAGTGTATTCCCAATCAACAGCGAGCAAATCCTCCTTCTGTGGCTATAAATAACAAGTTATATCATTTTTATACAGAGAGGAAAGAGACTCAGGAGAGCTCAAGACAGAAAAACAAAGATAGAAAACATGCTGTTTAATGTCAAGACTTAGTACGTAGCTGAAGGAATGAAGGTGATACATTAGGGAAGAAAAGACAAATCAACTGATGGAAGAGAGTAGAAAGGTCGGAAACGCATCCCATCAATACTGTCTACTACAAAACACAGTTCATACGATTACATGCTGTGCGCCTAGACTGGGCAGATCTACCACTACACTACCATCTTCCACAGCTTACGAGACCCCTTAGAACTTGCGGTTTCTCCAGGCCATGTGCTTCTGCTCCAATTTTCTTCATCTTCCTCCTCCTCTGCATTCTCTCCCTCTTCCATTTTCTCTTCTCTCCCTCACCTTCCACTCCACCTTCCCTTTTATCTGCCCAATCATCAGCTCTCATTTATTTTACAAATAAAGGTGGGAAGCAGATTTACAGGAGATCACCTGAGTGCTGACTCATTCCTTGTTCACAGCCACTTGCAGAAGGGAATGAACATAAAATATAATTAGCCCCAGAGTTATCTACAACATTCAGATGCCCAATACTTAGGGGCACCAAGGTACTTCAATTTATGTGTATGAATCCATTCCTGAATTTGCACTAGTTTAGCCCTGATAGAACATTAATTCAGTGACAAGAAGTCTATTGTCACTGGGTTCCACTTTCCCAACAGAGGGCCTGTCACTGACAACCTGTTTGGTAGTATTTGTGTCTGCCAGATAGATGCAGCCAAAGCCATCTTGGTCAATAGGCAATCCTAGTTTCTATTCCTTCCTAGCATGTCAGTTATGATCTTTGCGGCGGCAAGCTGTTCTGCAAGACACCTCTTTGTTGGTCCCTGTCTTCCAGCCTGAGCTGCTTTTATAGGGGGACATTCTCTTTTTTCTTTCTTTCTTTCTTTCTTTCTTTCTTTCTTTCTTTCTTTCTTTCTTTCTTTCTTTCTTTCTTTCTTTCTTTCTTTAAAATTAGATATTTTCTCTATTTACATTTCAAATGTTATCCCCTTTCCTGATTTCCCCTCCAAAACCCCCTATCCATTTCCCTCTTCCCCTGTTCACTAACCCACCCATCTGTGCTTCCTGGCCCTGGCACTCCCCTACACTTGGGCATAGAGCCTTCATAGGACCACGGGCCTCTCCTCCCATTGATGACTGACTAGGCCATCCTCTGCTACATATGTGGCTGGAACCAGGAGTCCCACCATGTGTACTCTTTGGTTGGTGGTTTAGTCCCTGGGAGCTCTGGGGGTACTGGTTAGTTCATATTGATGTTCCTCCTCTGGGGCTGCAAACCCCTTCAGCCCCTTGGGTTCTTTCTCTAGCTCCTCCAGGGACCCTGTGCTCAGTCCAATGGACGGCTGTGAGTCTCCGCTTCTGTATTTGTCATGCACTGGCAAAGCCTCCCAGGAGAGCACTATATCAGGCTCCTGTCAGCAAGCTCTTGTTGGCATTTACAATAGTGTCTGGGATTGGTAATTGTATATGGGATGGATCCCCAGGTAGGGCAGTCTCTGGATGGTCATTCCTTCAGTCTCTGTTCCACACTTTGTCTCTGTAATCCATCCCATGGGTATTTTGTTCACCCCTTCTAAGAAGGATTGAAGTATCTATACTTTGGTCTTCCTTCTTCTTGAGTTTCACATGGTTTGCAAATTGTATTTTGGGTACTCTGAACTTCTGGGCTAATATCCTCTTATCACTGAGTGTATATCATGTGTGTTCTTTTGTAATTGAGTTACCTCACTCAGGATGATATCCTCCAGATCCATCCATTTGCCTAAGACTTTCATAAATTCATTGTTTTTAATAGCTGCATAGTAATCCATTGTGTAAATATACCACATTTTCTGTATCCAATCCTCTGTTGAGGGACATCTGGGTACTTTCCAGTTTCTGGTTATTATAAATAAGGCCACTATGAACAAAGTGGAGCATGTGTCCTTATTACATGTTCGAGCATCTTCTGGGTATATGTCCAGGAGTGGTATTGTTGGGTCCTCAGGTAGTACTATGTCCAATTTTCTGAGCAACCGCCAGAGGTATAGAGCTAAACAAAGAATTCTCAACTGAGGACTATCAAATGGCTGAGAAGCACCTAAAGAAATGTTTAACATCCTTAGTCATCAGGGAAATGCAAATCAAAACAACCCTGAGATTATACCTCACACCATTCATAATGGCTAAGATCAAAAACTCAGGTGACAGCAGATGCTGGCAAGGTTGTGGCAAGAGAAACACTCCTCCATTGTTGGTGTGATTGCAAGATGGTGCAACCACTCTGGAAATCAGTTTGGTTGCTTCTTAGAGCATGCACAAGGTATTTTCACCAGAAAGGCCAACTTGCTGTCCACAAGTAGTATGAACTTCATAATCCCCTTTCTAAAATCATTTGTCCATTTTTAATAAAGCTCATTCTTAAGTTCACAAGACAGAGGTCCCAGAAGCCACCGACTTAGGGTGGCTGTTGATTTGTTTGGAGTCTTAGCTCTCTGAGCATCGCACAGCCGGGACTATGAAGATCCTTGTGTGCACCTCCCTCCCTTTGCTCTGTTTTGTGTAGATACTTGGTAAGTCCATCTCTTGGGTTTCCCATTACTCTCCCTGTGGTGGGTTTTCCCAGATAAACCTGAGACAATGAGTTTTGTACAGTTTGATTCAGAAGATAGTTCTGAGAAGCATCAGAAATAGAAACAAATGAACAAAAAAATGGGGATGATTGTGGCTGTGGAGCTGGAAAGTCATCTTACTAGGAGGCAGTGGATGATAACATGATCAGAGTTGTCCCACCCTGCTGGTGATAAACCACGGTAATTATTTACCGCTGCCCATCTTCCATTGCCGGAGTCTCCTCTTCAAGGATTTTTAGCTTTCAATACATCTGTCTATTGTTGACTTCATATGACAGATTTAATACTCTAGTGAGCTCCATTATGAAGCTCTCTGCATACTCATATCAGTAAATGCTGATGTCTCAGAGGCAGGCCAACAAGAGACTCTGCTGTACCCACTTCTGCCCCCCAACCTGGACTGGAGTGAGTCCCACCTGGTAGCCAAACAGCCTCTTACAAGAGAAACTTCGCTGGAAAAGATTTTGCAGAAATCAATCTCTGTCTCGTAACCATTATTTTTCATTTATTCTAACTGGCCTCCCCACTCTTTAGCTCCTACTATCTGAATTAGTGACATTTTATTGCCTTATCAGAGGTTGAATCTACATTGTAAAAATTTCAGTAAGAAGTTCTATGAAGGGATCTGAAAGAGAACTTAAATCTAACGGACAGGACAGTTTCAGCCTCTGAAAAAGTCCCCTTCATTAATTTATAGACTAGTGACAGTAGTATATCATGAATTAGGAGAGTGACACAGGCCATACATCTACTGAGTGTACAGATAATGACAAGACACTACTGGGTAGAAATGACAAGACATTCGACAAATAAAGTCTCTTCATGTTTACAATAAAAAATAGCAAGGGACCGAATTCAATGAGAAAAAAGTTTATTTTTCTCTACTGAAAAATGGAACTGACTGAGCAAACCAGGGCCCGGATAATTTATATACTCTGAAGCCAATACTGGATGGGGAAACATATGAACCCAACAATGAAGCTAAGAGACAGATGTTACATGTTACAGAATAATGACACAATTCAAAAACGATGCAGGCAGAAGGCTAAAACTGGCCAGTCAGAGTAGAAAGAGCTGAAGGGCCGTCTCCACTGGCCTTGGGTTATTCTTTCTATGTTTGAAAGTAACAGGATCTAAGAAAATCTATCACATAATAACCTAGTCTTCAGAAATAATGTCTCTTCCAAAGTCTGATTGTTCAGGGCTACCTTCTCCAGGCTTTAAGCTTCTAGACCTTGTTTATGCCCCCTGTCACTCTGTCCTAGGTCTGGCCTTGACTTTGGAACGAAGGATAAAACAATGCTTTTGTTGACTATATCGGAGATGACAAATACAAACCTAATTTCGTGGAAAATGAAGAAAGAGGAAGGGGAGGAGGAGGAGGAGGGAGGAAGGGAGGAAGGGAGGGAAGGAGGAAGGGAAGGAAGGAGGAAGGAAGAAAGGAAGGAAGGGGAGGAGGAGGGAGGAAGAAGAAGAAGGAGGAGCCACAGCTGCTATGGCCACCACTAAAATGGGAGACTCTTCTATAACATTTATATTATACTTCTCATGTGCTTGGTAAAACTCCCAAGCATGTAAGAAATGTAGAAAGTCTGAGGAGGGCAGTAGTCTGTGCTAGGTGATGTGTGGCAAAAACCTAGGTGGGTAGTTTGTGAATAAACTTTGCCTCTGATTGTGCCCTTTTATGGCAATGTTAGATGTCTTCTCTGTGTGCTAAGTGAGCTTTGTGGATCCTACTAGCTTCACTATGCCAAGGATATATAGGTCACTGAATCCACACCTCAGCGTTCTAAATGAGTCAGGCATGAATTAAAGCAACGATCAAGATGTGGAAACCCTAATGCTTAAAAGTCTAGCAGAGCACAGAACTACTGAGCTGCCAGTCCTCGGGCTCACAGAGCTGTTCTGTGAAATCATCACGTACAAGGAGCATCCCCAGACAGCCAAGAGCCAAGGAGCCTGCAAGAATTCTGGAGGCAGGGGCGTAGTGCCACTTTGTGCTGCCCAGTCACAAGTCTGTAATCTCCGCTAATGAGCTGGGGAAGAAGCCCTCCCCACCCCCCCACCCCCAACTGAGTTGGTAACCCTGATGGTTTTCTAACAGCCCAGGGGTAGATGTGGGCAAGAAACAACCTTTTCACACTTCAGGCATGCTATTTTCTTTCCTGGAAGCTGTTTGGGCTTCACCTCTGGGGGCCTGTGGTGACTTTGGAGGGAGAATGGAAGGGGCTGGGCATATTTGATGGGGTCTTTCAGTCTTACAAGGTAAGAACTCTTAGTGCACAGTATGAGACTAGCAAGAATAACTGTTCTCTGGCATCACAATAGAAAATTCTGTCTGTGGGCAGAGCTGCGACTGTGCAATATGCTTCCATGGCCGCATAAAAAAAAAATGGGGACATTTTAGAGCAATTTTAGGCTTGCTGTTAAATTGAAAGGAAGGTTCAGAGACATTCACGTCCTCCTACTCCCTCCACACCTGAATTCCCGCCCTTGTCAACACTTCCCCAGAGTGTTCCAAATTATTAGCCTACATTCCATTATTTCACACTCAGGCTCATTGTTGGTGATGTACCGCTTACGGTTCTAGGTTCTAACCTATACACAGCAACCTGCGAATACCGTCTCCAGTAACATCCAGAATTAACTTGGCTGCCTGAAAGTGCTCCTCGGCTCCTGCTTCCGATTTCCACCATACTCATGTCTTCCCTTGAATGTCCAGTGAGTGACAGGCTATGACAGCTTCAGGCTAGCTCTTTTGCTTAGTAATACTCATTTGTTTTCCTCCATGTCTGTCCATGGCTCAATTGTTCCTTTTTGGGCGCTGAGCGATATTCTGTTGTTTGTAGCACAGTTTTTCTATTTACCTGCAAAAGGATGTCTTGGTTGGCTCCTTCTAAGTTTTTGGAAGTTATAATAAACCTGCTGTAAATATTCATATGTAGGTTTCTGTATGCACATTTTTGCTTTTCCTTCTTTTATTCCTTCCCTTTTTAAATTGCTCAGAGTCCAGGCTGGCCTCACACTTAATGTGCTGGCTATTCATTCATTTATTTATTTTGTCAACTTGACACAAACTAGACCCTTCTGGAAAGAGGGGACCTCCTTTGAGAAAAATACCTCTTCATCAGACTGACCTGTCGGCAGGACTATGGGGGCATTTTCCTGATGGGTGTGAAAGGGCCCATCTCATTGTGTGGTGTCAGTGCCACCGGGGGCATCTCGTCCTAAATCACATAAGAACAGTAGCTAAACATGTCACATTCTTCCATGGTTTCTGCGTCAGTTTCTGCCTCTATGTTCCTGTCCTGCCTTCCTCTGTAGTGGAATGATTAGGGAATGTAAGCCAAACCAAACCTTCCTCCCTAAGTCAGTTTTGGTCAGTCTTTTTATTACAGAATAGAAAATAAACTAAGATGCTCTGGACCACTAAGCAAGCATCACCATGCCTGGCTTACCTATTTGCAGCTCCCCCGGTGAGTAGGCAGCACCACACCTGCCGGACCGTATGGTGTTTATTTACACACTTTCAAAGCAGCCATCCCATTTCTACCAGCAAAGAAGGAGGCTTCCTGCTGCCAACAGTGCTCTGGATGGGGCCAATGGCAACAGCAGTTCTCTTTAAATTCACACTTCTCTGGTCATAGCAGGTAGAGAGTATCTTTCTTATGTGCCATCTTTGATTTATCCCTGCTGAGTCCTTGATCCATTTTTAAACTAGACTGTCTCTTACTATTGCTTCTGTATGCTGTAGGCAGCAGTACCCCATCAAACACATCTGTGCATAAATTTTGTCAGTGAAGTCTTCTCATTCACTTGACTACATCTTTTACAGAACAGATATTTTCCATTTTGTTTTTTTTTTCTTTTTTTGTTTTCTTTTTTTTTAATTTTTGTTTGTTTTTTTTCTTTCTTTCTTGATATTTTCCATTTTAACAAAAGCTACTATATTGTTACCTCATCCAAGAATTGTGTGTTGGTTGTATCTAGAAAATCACTACTGGACCCAAGGTTACCCAGGGTTATGCAGATATTATCTTTTGAGACAGGTTTTTATTGTATACTTCAGTCTATAAGCTACTTCACTCACATTTTGCAAAGGGTAGAGGATCTTTTTTTTAGGTTCTTCCATGTAGTGTGTGTATATAGTGTGTATGTATGTAATATGAGGTGTGTGTGTTTGTGTGGTTTATATCCGTGTTTGTGTGTCTTTGTGCATTTTTGTGGTTGTATGTGTTTATATATGTGGTGTATTCGTGTGTGCTGTGTATAGTTCCTTTGTGCTTGTGCAGTTGGGTATGCTGTGTGTGTTTATGTGTTATAGCTACATGTGATGTGGTGTGTGTGTGTGTGTATGTGTGTGTGGTTGCATGTATATAGGATGTCCTGTGTAGTATGTCTATGATCTGTGTATTATTTGTTATATGTGTTTCTATATGTCATATCTATATGTGTGATTGCGTGTGTGTGTGTGTGTGTGTGTGTGTGTATGTGAGAGAGAGAGAGAGAGAGAGAGAGAGAGTATATATATTATGTGTCTATTGTCAGAGGTGTATTGGTATGTTGTTTGTTCATACCAATAAGTTCAGGTGTTTGCGATTGGTTGAAATCAGGCTGTTTTTCACACACATGCAAAACCACACTGTTAAGTTAGGTTTTGGTTTGGTTATTTATAGGGTCAGGTTGCAGTTTATTATATAAAAGTTTGAATATAGAGATAGGCGCAGGCTGGCAGCCTCCTGCCTATTGAAACAAATATGACTCCTGCTTCTCCTGAAGCTTAGTAGTAGTGACAAGTATAAGAAACGAGTATGTATACATCGTTCTTCCCACGTGTGTGCACACTGTCATGGAAGATCATTCTGAATCTGTTAGCATCAGAAGCTGTTTATAGCCAGCCCCTGAATCCAGTGACAATGTCATCCCTAGGGTGCAAGGACCCTCCTGTGTCTGTTGCCACGGCAACTGTCATACACCCCCTACACCTGCGTTACCTGGGTTACCTACATTACCTGTATCATCTGCATCACCACCTGCATTACCTATTTCATGGCCCAGATAAAAGACATGAACCTGAACCAAAGCTCTCTCTCTTCCTTGCTTCTTCCCCTCTGTTATGAAAGACCTCCCAAAATGAGCACTCTGCTGACTTAGCCTGATCTCTCCAGGAATATGCTGTTTTTAGCTAACATTGGTGCCAAAACCCGGGACTTACACGTAGCTACTAACTTCTGAGTGATGACCCAGGCAAGTCTAGATCTGGCTGTTTATTTGTTATTGATTTTGTCCTCCAGATACCAGTAGGGACATTTTAATAATAACTTTCACACCCAAAGAGTTGGCCTTCATCATCTTGTCCCTACCTATTGGGACATCTCCAGGTCTAATTCACAGTACCCAGCAAATAATATCTCTATATGACCACTTAACTGGCACTTTAAAAACAACTCTCTTGCTCTCTTCTCTTCTCCTCTTGCTCTTGATCCCTTACCCTTTTCCACATTTCTCCTCCCTCTCTCTCTCCTTATGTTTATGTCTAGCCTCTACTCTTCTACTCCCCCTCTCTCTTTCTCTCTCTCTCTCTCTCTCTCTCTCCCCCACACCCCTACTTTTCTCTGCCTCTACTACTTCCCCAACTCCCCTTTCCATGCCCTAAATAAATTCTATTCTATAAGATACCATCATGTGGCTGGTACTTCATGGGGAGGGGATGCCTCAGCATGGGCCCACAGAGGCTCTACCCACTTCTCCCACACAATACTGCACTTCCACCAAACATACTCCTTCCTCCTCTATCTTTTTATAAAACACAACAGAAATAGTTCAGTGAAAGTGGAAAAAAATTGGACGGACAGGGTAGCTCATGCTTTTCATCCCAGCACTAAGGAGGTCAAGGCAAGGAAATCGCTGTGAGTTTGAGACCAGGTTGGTCTATGTAGCCAATTCTAGGCTAGCCAGTGCTATATAATGAGATAGTGAGACCCTGCCTCAATAGGAAAAAAACAAATGCAAAATATTGCTTGTAAGGTTTACCACTGATGTGGACAGGTTGGGATGAAGCTGTAATTAGAGAAAACGAACACACAGTACCATCCACATGCCAGCAACTTCCTATGCATGCCCTCATTCACTCCATTCATGGCACTTCAGCCCAGAGCTCTGTGGTTCCAAAAGCACTATTTGACTCACTCTCCTGAGTAAAATGGATTATCTTTAGCCCGTGAGCTAATGTAAGAACAGGACCGTGGATGTGAGTTCATCTTCAGACTAACCTTGAACTCACAGAAATCTGTCTGCCTCTGCCTCCCAAGAGCTAGGATTACAGGTAGGAGCCACCACAGCAGGCTAGGCAAGTACTTTATTACTGAGCTGTATTACTAAAATGCTTTGGGTTTTGTTTTGAGACTAGGTCTTGCTAAATTGCCCCAGCAGGCACTCTACTTGGGGGATCCTTCTGTCTCAGCTTCTTGAGAACCTGGTATTACAGGTATGTTTTAGCAGGCCCAGCTTCTTTCCTTTCTATATAGATGAGCTCACCTAAATCCAGCTGCTATGTACTCAAGCCTTTCAGCATCCTAGCTCCCCTTCCCTCATACCCCTGGCCTTTTCTTGCTGCAGGGGCCTTGTGGTGGGTTAAATAAGAATGGCTCCCATAAGCTAATATATTTTGATGCTTAGTCATCAGCAAGTAGCACTACTTGAGAAGGACTAGGAGGTGTGGCTTTGTTGGAGTGGGTTTGTCCTTGTTGGAGGAAGTATGCCCCTGTGGGTGGGTCTTTGAGGATTCAAAAGCCCAAGCCAGACTCTCTTCTTGCTGCCTGTGAGACTTGCCTAGTTCTCCAGCACCATGTCTACCTGTGTGCCGCCATACTTCCCACCTTGCCAATA
Organism: Mus pahari; assembly: GCF_900095145.1. Taxonomy (NCBI): domain Eukaryota; kingdom Metazoa; phylum Chordata; class Mammalia; order Rodentia; family Muridae; genus Mus; species Mus pahari. The sequence goes on along the minus strand of NC_034590.1, from coordinate 138,363,084 downwards.
ATGGACTAAATCCATAAAACTATAAGGAAGCCCCAGTTAAATACTTTCTTTTTATACAGTTTGCTGTGGTCATGTTGTCTCATTGCAGCAATAGTACTGTGACTAAGACGGGCCTTATACTCTTAGTTGCAATTGCTCAGAATGCTAAAACTATTGTGAAACAATAACTCAGTGTGTGAAGCTACATGAGCTGGTGGGCTAAGGACCAGGGTGAGCCCTGGGCCCTCTGCTTCCGTTTGTCTTTGGTTTCTTTATAGTCCACGAAACAGACTGTGCTTTACGATAGCTTTACGATAGCTTTACGATGGCGTTCCACTGTGTGGGACTCTTTCCTTTGTTCAAATTTCAGTGAAACAACTGACTTTTAAATATCTTAGATTAACTTGGGGTTTCTTACACTTGTAGGCCTGCTACTTGGAGAGCTGTTTCTAGTCCAGGAAGTGACTGTCATTGCTCATAAGTGTTACTGAGCACTCCCTGCTCTGACTCCCAATAGACTACTGATTAGTGGGGTAGTGTAGGGGTGTTCCTGTGGGTGGGTATCGCCTACCCATTCCTGGCCTATTTCATTCCGTTTATTTGTGCATGGTTTACATACAGATATCCTCATTGGTATGAGTAGGTGTAAAATAAACAAGGAAATATGCAAATTACAGTCATGCTCATTACCAATGGCTTTCCCTGAAATATATTAAGTGCCATTTCTTAGGATCTAATATATTTAACAAAATCTATCGGCATGTTCTCCTTCCCCCAGCCCTTACCTATTAAGGACTAATGAAATGCCGTTTATTTAATGACACATGCTCCGGCTATTTCCACTGCATCTGGAAACTTACTCGTGCAATCGTCTGTCTTTAATTATCTGACTCCAAAGAATATTTCAAACTCTTTCCAAGACCTTCTGAAGTTATTATTTCACTTTTGAATAAGATTTGCTCTTCCCCTCTAGACACATAATCTCTAATCATTTTCCTCAGGATAAAGTTGACACTTCATTTGTCTCCTAAGCAATAAGACACGACTACCTCTGCACATAATGAAGGACTCCAAAGCTGAATTTATTGTGAAGCACATAGCAAAACTAATTGCATGGACCACAGAAGTCTAATCAGTATAAAAATTAGAATATAGACACTCATTTGAATCATAATACCAGAAAGGACTTGAGAGATCATTTGTTATCAGCTCAGCTTACAAAGGAGAAAAGTCAGGTCTAGAAAAACTAAGAAACCTCTGAAGGTCATAGCCTAACTCCTGGAAAAAACTGCCTCCCAAATTCTTCTGCAAAGAGACTTCATACTGCACTGGTTTTTTTTCTTAAGCTGGGTTACTTTCTCAAACATTTCTCATTTTAAGCAAGGAATGACAAGATCCTCTTTTTAATGTACTTGAAAATAATTTTTAGTTTGTTGTAGAATACTCATCTTTTAAATTTTGTTGCATGACCAGATCGGATGCCTTGAAAGGATGTCTGTTTTCTCTGAATACTTATGTGATCTCTTTACCTACAATGCGGACAGGCCTGTTTTCCTATCTTACTTTGTACTTGTCTACACCCATATCTTCTCTTAGGTCAAGAGTCTCCCATAGGGACTACTGTGAGATCTTGGTCAATGTGAACATGGGAAATCCTTCCATCTTCTCCCTTTTCCCATACTATTTTAAAACTTTTCATATCAAATTCTGACTGTCTGTAGAATAGCATCATGGGGGAAACAACTATCTATTTGGTTTAACCAAGAACATGATAGTTACTGATGATCACCAGGAATGTGTACTCGGATGCCATGGTATGAACCTCATATGCTTGGATTTCAGTAAATTCTAGCCAAGTACAATAAAACTTGCATTGCAGCACGAGCTAGTGGGGGAATTTTAAATAATTAAGGAGTTTAAATTTATTTCTCTTCCTGAATGGCAGTTTTAAGGGAAATTTAATTAAAATTTACATTTTTCATTATTGTTACATCTGAAATTAGAAATAAAACATAAGATTCCATTGCAGTCACCTGGGGTGGGAGTGAAGATGGTATAATATTATTTATTACTACTTTAGCTGTCTTATATCTTCATCCACTCATTTGGTCAGGAGACAATACAGCGGGATGTGATAGCTTTGATAGAGAAGCTCAGGATCACTGTGGGAGCACAGAGAGGAGTATTTACTCTCCTTCACAGGGACAGCGGGCCAAGCCCATGGGAGAGATTGGCTTCTCAGCTGAAGGCAGAGGCACGAGGGAAAGCCAGGCCACAGTGGTAGCAACAATGGTGAGAACATACCAGGGAATGGATTGCATATGCAGAGCCCCAGAGCAAAAGAAAACTTGGTGTAGCTACCAAGAGGGTTGCAGGAGGACCAGGGCACAGAATGGCAGGTGAATCTCAATGAGAAATAATAATATAGGTAAATGTCTGGCTCTTTTAGTCTTCTAAGAAACACCAAACTTGGTTTCATCTAGGTACTTCCAGGCAGAAATACAGTCCCAGTTTTCTAACAGAAGCTTCAAGTCTAGTTTTTAGGAGAAATCCCCATTTCTAAATGTTTTTGACAATGCCTAATGCAATAAAAAGTTATGGTGGCCAAATGTAACTAAAGAGTGCTGGTTTGTCATCTTCTAGTCAGGAACACTTATTCTCAAGGTGTGGCCCAGAGTCAACAAAAGGTCACTGCTGATATCTTGGATTTGAAAATTCTCAGGCCTGGCTCCATGCCTTAAACAGCAAAACCTCTGAGGAGCTTGGGGATCTGATTTCACAAGTCTGTCAGTTGATTCTGAGGCAGCTTCTTGGAAGACACTTTTCATTGATTACTTGAAACTTGAGCATGCTCATGCCATTTCGCCAGTGGCACTTGGACAGGGCTTTTTCATGGTCCAACCAGACTAAGATGCCAACAACAGCTCTGCCTGTCTCATGTCTTCCTCTTTCCTCAACCTTAAACCATACTTTATATCCTCCACTTAACATCTGAATTCTCCTTCCTTAACCCCAAAGAAACCCTCTCACCCATATCTACACCCACACCACATGAATGTCACCCTATCCATGCCATCCGTTGTTATCAACAATGATAAACACAGACAAGAGGCAACCAGAATATCCATATGGAACAGATTTGGGAACTTCAGTGAGATAATGGGATAGTCACTGACTGGAAAGAACAGCTCTTTATTGGCTGACAGCATTTCTCTCGAGAGCATGTGTGCGACCGTGTCTATGCCAGGCTTGAAGGAGAAGTATTTTATGGACTCTATAGCACCATCAATAGTAATCTGGTTAGGATTTGATTACTAAGGGGAAAAAAAAACTCTTGCCAGTTGAAATTATGGTATCATAGATTAAAGGAAATTAATGTCATTTAAAGATGTAATAAAATCCTACAGGTTTAGCATGTATTAAATGCATTTGCATTGATATGTATACATGGGGTATCTTTTTATTGACATTTTCTTGAACCTCTATGGTCTGAACTGTTCTGTCCCAGTGAAGCCCTCACTTTGGGCCACATAACATCGGGTCCCACTCTTCCTATCAGGTGTACATTGCCTGCTTTCTGGTTTGTAAATGAAACAAATTTGAAGTAAAAACAAGATACGATTCTCTTCCACTGTTAATCCCAGGCCAGATACTGGGCTTAGCCCTTGCCCAGCCTTGTAAAGCAAGCAAAGACCATAGCGCCAAGTAGATGACAAGAAACATTGCAGAAATCTTAATCTGGGTGGCTACCCCATCTGATCATCCATTGAGAAGGCCTCTTGATCCATCATGGGAGGGGGGATTGGTGAAGTGTGTAATACAGGGGGGGGCTCCATAACTTCAGAAGATACACATGCGTGCTAGGATTTGGTCAGCACTGGACATAGGAGTGAGCATAGGAAACCATCAATGTGTTTTAAAGGAGACACATAAACTGCAGACACGCTTCAGAAACGTTGGAGGCAGTGGAGGCTGGTGCCTGACTCTTAAGAAAACTCTCCTTGTCTATGTTGTTTATTAAGGATCTCAACTCCCATACACGTTCCCAGAAAATCTGAAAAGCTACCTGGACTGATTCAAGTGCCACTGCTGGGAAGTGTGGGGGAACAGGACACCCTGAGCACACTGAACCTTTGATGACTGAGCAGTCCCTTCCTGACACTATTTGCAAATATCATGTCTTACGACAGTTCATGTGGATAGAATTTTCTAGAAGTGATATTTATATACGTAGGGAGTGCGTGCTTGGATCTGTGTAGTACTGGGTGGTCTTGGAGTTCTGTTTCTCCAATTTAGCCTCCCTTTAAAATGTGTTTATAAATTAAGGAACCTCTAGAAGTCCTCATGTGAATTATTGTCACAGGCTTCTTCTCTAGGACTTTTCCCTGGGGTCACGCTCACTGCAAACACTACATTTTTCAGCCCACCAACAGGACAAGTAGTGGCATTTCTATCGAACCACGGCAAACAACAAACATTGAACCTCACCACAAAGAAGCTCGTGTCGCATCCAAGGGCCCACCTCTCCAAGAGCTGCTATTGGGAGCAAGTTTCTTGAGAACACCAAGAGAAGAGAGGGCGAGCCTGCTCTGAGTCTTGCCAGCCCCAGGGACTCAAGGAATTACATGGCAAATTGTCAGTATCCCTGCCCATGCCTTCCTGGGACATATAAAATAGCTTTAGCCATATGACCAAAGTTCACAGTGGAACAAATAAAATTGGACTTTCTGAAGATGTCCAGTCTATGCGCAGCTTTAAAAGTATGTTATCAAAGGCTGTGGAGTTTGCCTTACCATCTATATAATTAACACCATCATCTATTTTAATTTTGAGGAAATCTATTTTGCCATCAGGTTCTTTTATGGCCCCTGATTTTGGTTGCCTGCAAGAAAAATAGTTTTCTAATCTAATAGCACACTCTTCTATGCTCTTTCTTAGAGAAATATTTCTCCATTAAATTTAAGGTCCAGGGGCTGGAGAGATGCTTCAGTGGTTAAGAGCCCTGACTGCTCTTCCAGAGGTCCTGAGTTCAATTCCCAGCAACCACATGTTGGCTCACAATCATCTGTAGTGGAATCTGATGCCCTCTTCTGGTGTGTCATATACATAGAATAAATAACCCTTCAAAAATAAATGAAGGTTCAGTTATCTCATGTGAATTTCCTTTTGTGAGATGAGGTATCAGTTGGAGTATATTTTCCCCAAACTCTTATCTAATTATGTATTTGCCATATAATATAGCAATCTGATACTTCAGAACTCACCTACTGGATTAAAGCCATGGCCACTCAAAAAGCCTACATGGCAGTGTTCAGAGCAGCCTTATCTAGTAAACCATCCACCAGAGCAGATGTACAGGTTATAGAATATTCACTATGAAATACTACTTGGTAATAATAAGACACAAAAAGAGTGCAACATGAAAAAAAATCTCAAAAAAACAGTAATAGTTAAAAAAAAAAAAAAAACCACAGGGGACTTCACAATGTGTGATTCTCTTTATATGTGAAGCCCAAAAAGGACAAAATTAGGGTGAGAAAAAGTAGGTGAGTAGTTGCCTGAAGTGATGGTCAGAAGGTAGAGGCTGATGACAAATGACTCGGAGAGCTTTTGTCTGTGAGGAAAATGCTCTGAACAGCTGCTGCTGTTTTGGTTTTTGAGATAGGACCTCGTGGAGCCGGGTAGCCTTGAACACCTGATCTTTATGCCTCCCCTGCGCATGGTGCCATGCCCAGTCTCAATGCCCTGACTATAGGAGTGTTCACACTGTGGTATGTAACTCCGAAGCCTTCCTGTTAAAATGGGCAAATGTGGGGTGTAGGTTTACAAACTAGTAAGCCTGGGAGAAAGGAGCATGAACAAGAGTAAGAGAGAAAGAAAAGTGAATTTGCGTCTAAATCGCAATTTTCCTTTGCTTCAGTAGGCACTAACTCTCTTTATCTGGAGGGGTTTTCTCTGATATTAAATGAATGCCTTCAGGGAAGTCACCCTCTCCTCTTAACTTTACGTGTCTTCCTGTTTAAAATGAATTTCTTGTAGATGGTTTTTGTTTCTTGGCCCCCTCGGTCTCTGCTATTTCATTTGGTATATTTAGAGTATTGCCCTTCAAAGTGAGGATTGTCATAGTTGAATTATTAATTAATTAATAATCTTATTTTATAGTATTGTCTTGTCTTTATTGCCTTCCACACTTCCTGCCTTCTAGTGTTAATTAATTTTGTACAGTTTCTTTTTTTTTTCCTCCCCTTAGAACACCAATTACACTTTTATTTCAGCATTTGGCCTATCAACTCCAAGGGAACCTTACCCTTGTTAACCAAGCACTCTGCCACTCAAATATATCTTGTTCCTTATACTTCCAAAAGTTTCTTTAGTGATTACCCTAGAGATAGTAATACTCAGTTCCAGTTGTAGGCAGGTCTATTTTGTGACAATGCCCTACCACAAGGAAAGGGCCAGCAATTTATGATGCGGTCTTCCTAGCTCACCCCTTCCAGACTGTAACATTTTTGTCTTGCGTTCCATTTGTTTACATGCCATGATCATCATATATACTAGTGTTGCTTTTTCATACAATTCTTGGTAGATTAATTAGGAATAAGGAAAGTCAAGCATGTCATCCTCCTCTAAGGCTGCTTTTCTGTGTTCATCGAATTCCTTTAGAGTGGCACATAATAATCGTGCATATTTGAGGGATAAAATGTGGTGTTTTGATATGCTTCTACATGTGTACTGAGGAACTAGGATAGCACAGACACACCTCATTTTTTTCAATAATTTTAATTTACTTTACATCCCAGTAAAAGGGTCCCCCCCTTCCTCCACATCTCATTTTTTGAGATGAGAACATTTAGTCTATCTTAACCATTCACTCTTTACTGTTAACTACTGAGAGATACTGATAGATACAGTCTGTCTTATATTTTATATATATAGTAATACATCCTTCACGCACACACAGCTCTCTCCTCTAGGCTCTCTCTGAGATCCTTTATTTTTGCTCTGCAGACACCTTGCAGTTTGCAACTGTCTTATCTATATTTGGAGGATCACACTTTTTGTCCAGTTCAACGTCACCTCTCTCCATTGTCCTTCGGTAAGCAGCTTATAGTTCCATCTGGCCCCTGTCTGTGTGAGGGAGGGGGCTATTCCATTTCTTTGCATTTGGACACCACCATTTATTTAATTTTAAAATTATACACATTAAGTTGGCTTCCAGAGTAATCGGTTTCCCTATGGGTCTCCAATCCATACCTCATCCAGCTTGATTCTCCAGTCTTCATCTGTCCCTGCTGCCTCCTGGTCCCCACTTCCTCCGTCCCCCAGTACCCCCTCTCTACTCGCTTCTCTTGTTGCAGCTGCTCTCCCTCAGAGTCTCTTCTTCCTCTAGTTTTCTGACCTTCCCCTTCTCTCCTCCTACCTGGCTACACATCTTTACCAGAGGCTATGGTCCATGTAAGAGAAAGAACGTACAGGCTGCCTCACCTAATGTTTTCCAGATTCACACATTTCCCTGTAAAGTTCATTTTTTTTTCCCTATACAGATGAATAAAATCTCATTGTGTATAGGAGTCCCACTCTGATCATCCATTCTTCAGTTAATGGATATCTAGGCAAACTTCATTTCTTGCCACTGTGAAAAGACCAGTGGAAAACATAAAGGTCTATGTCATAAGATGTGGAATTCTTTGGGCATATGCTCAGCAGTGCCAACAGTTTTTATTAAAGAGACCTTTCCCCCACGGCATGGCTTTGGGCCCTTTGTCGTGTATTAATTCACAGGAATATAAAGGTTTTTTTTCTTTTTTAAGACTTTCAGTTTCATAGATCACGTGTTAATTTCATGTCAGTACCATGCTGTTTTGCTTATTATAGCTCTTTAGTATATTTTGAAGCTAAGAAGTTCTACCTCCAGTTTCTTATTTGTTTTGGCTATTTTTTGTGGCCTCATATGAATCTTAAAGTTTATTTCTCTATGTTCTATAAAAATGTCATTGGTATTTGGTGGGAATTGAGTCCAGGATATCTTTGGGAATATTTATTCATACAGATCAGTATCTTTTATTTTCTTTTTCCCTGAAGGATCTTTAACATTTCTTGCAAGATCGGCCCGCTCATGATTGAAAAAAAAAAAAAAGCTCAATTTTTATGAGAAACTACAGAAAATAAAAAGTAAAGAAAAAAACCTAAGACTAGAAATATAGTTAAGAGTTAGTATGCTTGTTTTTCCCTTCTCTCTTTTTGACATGGGATCTCGCTATGTAGCCCAGGCTGGCCATGAACTCCAGCTCCTCCTGTTTAAGCTTCCAAATGTTTCTTCATTTTTGAGGAACAGTTTTCTCTAGGATTTAGAATAGCATGTTGCTAGGGTCTTTGTGTGTGTAAAATAATTCCATAACACAAGCCCCAGCTTGTGGTGGCAATCCTCCTGCCTCTACCTCCCTAACACTGAACCTCACACACTATATGACTGTGTATTCAAACAAGCAAAAAAAAAAAATCATACTTTATCTTGAAGCAGCACTAGCAAAATTTCAAAGAAACAGATTGGTTCTTTCCTCCAAGGTATCTATGGAGCAAGATTGAGTGTTCATATGAAATTCTTTTGGGGGGGAAAAGGCTATATCTTCAAGCAGACACTCTGTCAGTACCTCTCTGCTAAGCAAACCAAAGATATTTCCCCTAAGTATTAGACCATATCAGCCTGATTGAGGCTGAACTCGGGTACAAATGAAGACTGCTGCCTGTCACGGAGATGACAGGAGAGCTAGGTGAGAGAGGGAAACCCCCACCTTTCCCATTCATTCTTACTTTCTTCTCACGAGAATGAGTGTGCTGGGGTGCACACAGGAAGCAGCCGTAGAAACCAAGATGAGCTCGGCCACACACGGCTCCCCAGAAATGGGTTAACAGACTTTTGCCTGTAATCTGATAGATTTAGATTTGTGGGTTTCACATGCCAGGGAAGGTATTTTCGACTCCTAGGGCTCACCACGACTCTACTTGAGTGGGTCTCAGATGAACCTGGGTCCCGTGTGCCCAAGTGATGCTGATTTTGTGGGTCTAGGGAACAACACTGTGAAACATTGATTTTGAAACCATTGATGCTTGATGAGCTTTTGACAGTGGTTCTCAACCTGTGGGTCGAGACCCCTTTAAGGGTCACATAACAGATACCCTGAATATCAGATATTTACATTAGAATTCACAAGACAAATCACAGTCATGAAGTAGCAGTGAGGTAATTGTATGATTGGGGGGGGGGTCAGCACAACATGAGGAACTGTTTTAAGGGGTCACATCATTAGGAAGGTTAAGAACCGCTGCTTTACAAAACCACCTCTTAGTTCTATGAATCTTTCTGGTATTCTTTAATGACATTTATAAGTTATTATTTCCCTAAATAGTGGAAACCTTTAATAACAAAGCTGTATATGAACTACAACACTAAACTTATAGACAACTCATTCCATATTTTGCAGAGGATACTGAAACTCATGTATGTCTGGGACAAAGCCAGGAACAACCCAAACATTTGATTCTAAGTGTAAGGGTTATGATCTCAGTTTCTTAACTAAAAATGAAAAAAAAAAAAAACTTAAAGAAAAAGAACCTTTAAAACAGAGGCCTTAATAACCTTCCCAGGCATGCCTGCTATAGTGCATACACTGCCCAGTGATCTTCCAGATACAACAGAGGTCCCATAGAAGGAGCTGACAAAGGTTGTTGCCATCTGTTTTCATAAGAATAATCTATTATATTCATATAGCAACACATCATGTGACAGCGTTTCCCCAAAAGCATTGTGCTGTTGAAGGAAATGTGGCCATATCTGGCACTCTTTGATGAATACCAGCATATCTCATCCTACAAGGCAGACCTATGAAAATGACCTCATTGGAGACCATGAGGCCCATGCTCTGAGCTCAGGTCTTAACTCAGGTTGAGACAGTCAAGGTGTGTGCCAAGCCAGGGACACTGAAACCAACTCTCTGGGGGACTTAGCTAAGAGGGCAAGCTGTGGCAATGCCCCCAGGATCTGATGGTGGAAGGGTACTCCACTGTTTGCATAGGGGAAGTGCTTAGCAATATCTTCTACACAATGTGTACCTGGAGAACTTGCTTGATGAAGCTATATGGTAGCCCTCCTTTCCCACAGGGACACATCCTAAGATCCCTTTTGGAACCACCAACAGTACTGACCTTGCTATAAAATATCCTTATGAATGCATATGAAGTCCAATTTATAAAGCAGGCAGAGAAAGGCTTAACTAGTAGGAAATAGTACAGTTTGGGCATTATTTTGATGTAGTTTGGATCTTGAATACCCCCCAAAGGCTTATGTCTTAAAGGCTTACATTTCTCCAGGAGGTGCTTTGGGAGGGGAGGGAAACAGTCATAGCTTAAGTGGACCTTAGCATGAGATCTTGTGGTCACTGGTGGCATACTTCTGAAGGGAACTGTGGGGCCCTGGTCCCTCTCTTTTGGTCTCAGGCATTTCATTGTCCTGTGGAGCCTTAGCCAGAATAAAGTGAACTGACTGTGAATTGAAAGCTCAAAAAGTGTGAGTTGACAAAGCCTTTGTGAGTTCATTATCTCAAGCATTTGTTGTTTCCCTCCTCCTCTCTCAGCCCCAGCCCCCACATACACACATATAAATACCATATTATACTGACCCTTTCAGTGATCATGAGATTATGCAGCACCTACATAAAAAGCTAAAATGGCGAACGATGTGGACTTAGGGTACTGTTGATCTTGCTATTTGAAGAAGCACAGTACTGTGAGTTGATGGCATGACTAGCAGGTGGGTAGCATATACAGCACGGAGACAGTGGACAATGGGATGCTTCATGTACCGGGCAGGGAGAACAGTTCAGCAAATGCAGCAGGGGTAGGAGGGGAGCACACCCTCCAGACAGAGGAGGTTTGGGTCACTTTCCCATTGCAAGGCCTCCAAAGCCAAGAACAGCACAGAAAATACAGAAACGAAAGCAGAGGGGAAGGCACTGTTTTCTTTGAACTGATACTAAGTGGTCTTGGAGAGGAAACTTAATATGGCTTCTCTCTGAAGTCTCCATTCCTACCGCAGTAAGTAAATCCCATAAGCAAGCCAAGAAGAGAAATACAATATTCCCGAATGTTCCGAGTAACCGGGAAGTCAGAGAAGAGTTGATGGGAAGATGAAGCTTCATAGGACTGTGGTCTGATATGGCACCGGAGAGCTCACCTGGTGCAATCTCACCTGCTCCTTAGGAAAATGTTAACTCTCCTTAGTGGTGTGGGAAACTTCCATTTGACTTTGCCGGCAGTTCCTTGGGAAAGGATGCACCAGTCTTGGGGCTGGCTTTTTAAGGACTTTAAAAAGGCATCAAGACATATGATTGAAAACCCAAACACAAATTTAGGGCAATTGGCAGATATGCTAGTGACTGATCTACTAACTATTAGAGGATGGGCGTTAATCCCTTCTGCTTGATAGTGGGACTGTGGGTGCCAATGTGACTTACATCCTCATGGCTTATTAAAACGAGGTGCACTGCACAAAATTTTGTTAAATCTTAGTGGGAAGGGCATATGGGTAGTGACTGAGCCAGTCTCCACATTACCTACTTTTGTAGATTTTTCTGACTAATAATGAAATTTAAAGCCAGGAGACCAAGTTTGACTGGCAGCAGACCCCCTTTTAGCCAGAAAAGCAATGATCTTGCCTGTAATATCACATCTAGTTCATTTCTGGAGATGCCCCTTCCCCATATGACCTGTATGACAAGGCCCTTCTCTATCTGCAGATAGCTCTCACTCACCCCCAAAGGTTTAGTGCCCTAGAGCTCATAAAAGAAAAGGCGACAGCGTCAAGGTAAGTTATCGGTTTATTAGGAAATTACCAACACCACATTCTTGGAAATTACTGGAATTTTATTTGCCTCAGGCTTATGACTTGCAACCAAAGACATTGTGCAAAGAAAGCAAAGATTAAGTACACTTTAGGGAGAAGGAGACCATACACTGGTAACACGGGAGATCGGGTGGACAAAAGAAGCCATCCAGGATAATCTAGACACTGTAATACTCAATAGCATCGTCAATAAAACGAGAACAAAAAAAAAAATTCAGCAATGTTTACAGTAGACATAAATCTTATACAAGTCAAAAAGCTTTTCTTTGTTCTTCAGATCATAGAGCATAAAATGGAAAAATGTATATGTAGGTGATATCTAACTACTGTACATTTGTCACTAGTAAAGTTGCTTATATGTACCACAGTGTAAAAAAAAAAAAAGAAAAAAAGAAAACCAACAATACTGAAACAAATGAAAATCTTGAAAATCGCCTGATGAAAAACAAAATAGCCAGTGGCTTTGAATGGTTCCTCCTGGTCATCAGCACTGCAGAAGATAAAAATCTTCTCATCAGAACAGATGACAGGACCCAGCACGTCAAACTGCTACCAAACTCGACCCACCTGTAGAAATATACTATCTACCCACATCTTTTCCATCAAAAGCTTTTTGTTTTTAATCTTTGAATCTTTGAGGCCCATTTGGTCACAATATGTTACAAATGTGTGTGTGTGTGTGTGTGTGTGTGTGTGTGTGTGTGTGTGTGTGTACGCGCGCGTTTCTTTTTTTTACACCATGATATCATATGTTTGTCTGGCACTACCCTAAAGCTAGTTCTAGATGACAATGAGGACGGAGAAATAACCCAGTGTGCCCGAATGGCAAGTGAACTCACTGGGGAGGAAGGAGAGGGGGAAGAAAGCATTCGGTTCTGCCGCCACAGGAAGCTCATGTCCAGGATGGTCACTCGTTATCAGTTCCACTTGCTTCTGACTGTTCCTAAAAGAAAGAGGTGGACAGCCTGAGCACACCACACCCCCTTTCTGTGGAAAGACAGACTCTGCAGAGGAATGGGGGTACCCTCTATGCCCCAGTGGGGAGTGCTGCATTAGCAAGCCCCTGCCAGCTGCTCCTGCTGACTGGCTGCCACTGGCCACTTCTCTTCAGAAGAGAAGTCTAACTGTCGCTAACCAGTTCTACCTTTGTCTGAGCTATGGAAACCTGTCCCACGATAAGAATAAGATCATGCCTTGAATCTCTGCCCACTGGTAAGTCATCTCAAGAAAACATGGTGTTTCAGATGTAACCGAAATACAGTAAGCCAGGTTCTAGAACTGCCCGATCATGATCATGCCAGAGTAGCAAAGTGTTAAAGGAAAATCAAATTCACTCATGTACTAAGATGGAAAACCGTCTTTCCAGAATGAGAGCTAAGTAGGGGTTGTCTGTCAGTGAAGCCGAGCTGCTGAGGGGAGTGAGTTAAGGGACAGGGCTGGCCAAGTTTCTGTCTGCTGTTCCCCAAGACCAGCAGGGTCAACAGTGTTAGATGGAGGAAGCGCCTGGCATCTGGATTGAGACCCTACCATTCACTTCCTCGGGACCTTCAGAGTGCCCTGTATCCAAGTGATATATCTAGGCGATGATGCTAATATAAACATTAAGTATGCCTCAGATTGGAAGGTGCTGGTTTGATAAAATACTTCTTAAATTTTTCCTGATAAGAATAAAGCCTCTAGGTATTTAATCTCAGGCACCACAGCCCAAAACTCCGCCACCACAATGCCTTTCCTTTCCCCCCTCTAACCATTATTTTATCTGAACTGCTATATACTCACAGCAAGCTGGGCATGAGAGATATAAAATATTAACCAGCCATGAAGAAAACTGTATTTGCACGTACGTGCACTGGAAGATTGAAAAGGGGGAATTGCAATGGAGAGCTTTTCATTTCCACAGCAACACGGGCAGCTTTAGATTCTTTGTTCTAAATTTCACTCAACATGACTCCCTTTCCCAGGCCTCCTCCTCCTCGGCCTAAGTTGAGGACTGTGTGTACCCCAAGAGGGCCTGGGACCTGGAGCACGCTGCAGCCTCTGCCCATGCCTGCACACTCACGTTCTCTTCCTGCTCCTCGTCGCTGTCAAAATCGCTCACGACGGGTTTGGCTTTGCCTCGGTTTGGCCGCTTCTTGCCCTTCCCTGTGTCCCGGCCTTTCTCTTCCTTTTTATTCAGCTTGATTTTCACCTTCACAGATTTCGCTAGAGCAGACACAAGAGCGACCCCAGTGAGGACACAATCAGTTAAATTATTATTATTATTCCACCTGTGGGTAGCAAGTCCGACCTCCCCCCAGTGCTGGAGAGCCTCAAGGGCATGCCAGTTCACCCTGCTTGTCTAGATAGCATGCGCCTGCCTCTTCTACATGCAAGCTTGTCCCTGTTTGGAAGGTGAGGGACACACACAGTTACTCGGGAGGAAGACCTCGGAGTGGGGGTGGGGGTGGATCCTTTTCCTGGCTCCTGATGGCTGAGAAGGGCAGTTATCAAATAAAAGAATTTACACTAACTATTACTAAATCCAATAAAGGGTTGTTTGAAAAAAGAAAAAAAAAAGGATGATTTCACTGTGTACACTATTTAATTTAAACATCCAAGTAGTAGAATGGGGGAGGTACTCAGGGAGAGAGGGACAGGTAGGGGGCAGCATGTATGATGTAAATAAACAAATAAAATGAAAAAAATAAAAATTTAAGTCATTTGAGTAGCATTTTTTTAATGTATAGAGACAAAATGGGAAGCAAAAATGACAACATGCATCCTTGACCCCATTTCATGACTCTCTACTACTGGTTATTTCCAGAAAAAAAAAGCATAGTTTATACCTGCAAATAGTCTATATTCTAGCCTACAAAGAATTCAAATATATATAGACACACATACATGCAGAGATATCTGAAGCTTTATTTAGTTAGATAAATCTTCAGGGCATGCCCGCTGTCCATGGCTTGCCTACACAAGGGAGACAGCCATATATATCAGCTTACACGTGTAACTTCTTTTCAACCCCCGAAAAGTTCCCACGCACCATTCACTCTATAATTGATTTAACCAGTTCCCCAGTGATGGGTGCTACAACAGAGAAAGCCACCGTGAAGCCATGCTGGCAGACTTTGGTGGGGGTACCGTGGTAGCAGCCACACGGGGCATTCTAACGCTGCCCACTGCATCGTCAGGGAGACTGCAGCCATTTCTGCTCTTGCTCAGAAGAGTGCAATGTGCTATGCTGCCTCAGGAACTTCTGGAATAGTCAGCCTGTGGCTATGGATCCACATACTTGAGGATAAATCATGAGAAGGTGGATCTACCACACAAGCCAATCCCCCCAACCTTTGTAGATCTCAAGACCGGCTGGTTCTATTTCAGTGCGGGTGGGGGATTTGATCACTGCAGAAAGAATATGTGAGCTGAGACTACCAATCTCTTGGGGGGAAATGTAAGGAAATGGCCTCATTGGAACAGTGAAATTAAGACAGTTTGATGCATTCGTTAATGTTTTTGGATCTGTTAAATGTGGAAATATATGCTACAAAATATCAGAGAACTAGAACACACTTCTCCACATAAATTGATTATGGGTCTATACCTTTCATCTTCCAAGTCACCTACACTAATCAGCAATGAACCAAATGATGTTTATGAAATCAGGTCTCTATGCAGACCAAAATTAATAGGTACACTAAGATCAGTTTGAAAACCGATGCCCGTCTAAGCAAGGCCTGGGCCCAGCAGCGCCCCGTGGGAACATGTGGTGGGTGGGATCCCTCTGACCCAGAAACACTGGGATGGAGCCTCGAAGTCTATGTTCCTCAAGTCCTGCAGATGCCATGCTATACAATGCTATGCCCGGAGTGACAGGTGGTGTGTACACGAGTGTTATCCTAACATCCAAAGGCCACAAGGGCAGTCCTGAGCTTCATGGCTGGTGTGGAAAACTGGGCACGAGCAGGGCAAGTATATGGCCTTTAGTGTCTGCGGAAGGGCCAGGTGCACGGGACTTACCCTCCGACTCCGATTCCTCTTCATCGTCTTCCTCCTCTTCTTCATTGCTTTCTTCCTCACTCTCTTCTTCTTTGGCAATTTTCTGCCTAGCACTCTTAAACACTGACTGTAGGACAATGGAGTCTTCGTAGATCTAAATGGCCAAAGTGTCAGCTGTTAAAACCCAAATGCTGAGTCCGGCAAACCCACAGCTGCTGTGTGCACCTCCTTAGTGTGCACGTGTGTACATGTGCGTGCATGTGTGTGTGTGCGTGCGCGCGCACACACACACACACACACACACACACACAAAGCTTTTAGTTTAAGAGGTGCCACTATTGGCTTCCTTTCCCCCATGTGTATAGTATGTGTTCATATGTGTGTGGCCATGTACGTAGATGGCAGGAATGTTCCTCAATCACTCTTCATATTCGCTGTTGAGGCAGGATCTCTTCTAGAATTATCGGCTGGATCCCAAACCCATCCGAGATTCTGGGAGTCTTAACTGGCCCTCATACTTGTGTGGCAAATGCTTTAAACTCTGAGCCAACTCACCAGGCTACCATTTACTCTTATGAAAACTCAGAGGCAAAACAGTGAGTCCAAATATAGGCACAAAGATACTCAAAGGAAGACCAAGGGCACTGAGATGAAGCTAAAAGAACGTGTTGCGGCTGAGTGCAGTGGCATGTGCCTTTAGTCCTTGCACTCAGGAGGCCGACAGAACTCTGAGACCAGTCTGGTCTACAAAGTGAGTCCAGGACAGCCAGGGCTCTGTTATACAGTAAAACCCTACCTCAAAAACATATAATAATTATATTTAAATATGTCGGAAGAGATGGGGTCTCATCTTTGACCAAAAAACAAAACAAAACAAAACAAAAAACCCCACAAAATTTTTTTTTGAGATACAGTTTCTGTGAGTAACAGCTCTTGCTATCATAGAACTCACTCTGTAGACCCGGCTGGCCCCAAACTCAGAGAACCACCTACCTTTGTCTCCTGAGTGCTGGGATTAAAAGTGAGCACCACCATATCCCAGCCAAAATCAAAGTTTTTAAAGTACACTCATTTAAGCTGTACTTTTAAATACCATGGCAACCCAGTGGCAAAGGAACCCTTTCTTTCCATTGTTGTTGCCTGTCGCTGACCTTCAGTGCAGACAACAGTTGCTTAACATTTGCACCCGCCCACAGACAGCCCCACACTGTAGTGAGAGGGACAGGGAGTCTAACCACAGTTCGTTCCCTCAGGGAATGAAAATGGTGCAGGACGAGGATCCAGCCTTTGGAAGGAAGGACCTCCAGTCTCCTGCTATCACACAGAAGAACCCCGGGAAGCCAGTCGCCAAGAGATGGACACTAAGTGATCCCATTTATGTAGTGAAACTCACATAAAGTCCAAGGGTGGCTACAGGAGCCTCGGTGGGGGAGAAGAGTGTTGCAGACCTAAGGTGTCATTGTTTGCTAGAGACCTATTAAATACCCACAGGAGCAGCCTTAACACTACTGAACTGCATCCCTAACAGTTAAGATAGGAAAGTTTATGTTGTCTTTTTGCCATGATTCAAAAGCAAAGTATGAATGAACGCCCGTTGCTCTCTGGGATTGAATTCCTTTGCTGTAAAGGTGATCCCTCACCAGCTGGGCAGTGGTGGCACAGACCTTTAATCCCACCACATTCAGGAGGCAGCGGCAGGCAAATCTCTGTGAATTCAAGGTCAGTGTGGTCTACAGAGCAAGTTCTAGGACTGTCAGGGCTACACAGAGAAACCCTGTCTCAAAAAAAAAGAAAAGAAAAAAGAAAAGTTCCCTGACACTTTCAGGGAAGTGGTAGGGTAGCCTGTGGCAAACGATAAGGACAGCAGTGGGGACAATGAGGACACTGGGACAAAATCTGCCCGAGATATGAGTTAACAAGTTAAGGTGAGGATGAGCTGGTCAGGGGTAAGCCAAGAGTACAAAGGAGAAAGGCAGGAAGCCCAGGTCAGGGAATGTGGCGGTGTCACTGTTAATCCTGGCTGTGGAAGTGGACTCTACTGGGCCATATGCTTACACGCAGCATCTCTGGGTAACCTGACCTGCCCCATTTCTTTCCTTTTGCTGGACATGGCAGCCTTAAGCCAGAAAGACAGGAAAACAGAAATCAGTTCCCACCAATAGGTAAGCGGTATTGAGAGCTGTTCCTAAAGAGGAAGTGTCTGCCTCCCTATGCTCATAAATTCACTGCCACTTACAATGACTTTCCCGACTATGAAGAAGAGAACCAAGAATTTTCTCAAACCCTCTCCATTCTATTCTAAGTCACTGGATTCTGACCTCCCGGTAGAAGGCAACTGTCATCACAGAGAGTCTCTGTCAATCTAGAGATATGGTACCCAGCCTTTAGCATCACCATCAACGGCTTGCTTGAGCTCCTCCTCTAATGGGGAGACGATCCTCAAAGCAAGTGTGAGTAGAAGCTTAGCCGGCTAGGGCCCAATCCCTCCCCTTATTGGCAAAGGCTGCAGAGAACATGACCTCTTTGGTTTTCAGTATTCTGATGGGGAGGAAGGAACTGTTCAAAAAAAGTAGAAATGAAATACTTCACTTCCCAGAACCTAAGCACCGTTAAGGTTAGACATGTCTCAGACAATTTGACACATACCTGGGATCCTTCCAAGTTGAATGTCTGTGCATTGTGACAGAGGAGCATGACATCTTTCTCCAGGTCTCCCAGGCTCCGGTACTTATGATTACGGATTCGTTCCTGATGGGAATTTCGGATGAAACAGAAGAGGGATATGTAACCGTCCTTACTTGTTTAAGGAAGCCCACATTTCCCTTTGTCTTGATAGCATTTGACCTTGTTGGGTGGGCGGGGCTGAGCAACCCCAAGGGCGGGGCGTCACTGAACAGGACCACCCTCCCACCAGTGACCTTCAGGACGGGGAGGAAGGTGCACGGAACGGGAAATGAATGGCAATGGAGGGACAGGAAGGTTCTCAGAAACATGCAGTGGGTGTAATCTGAGCTTGCAGTGACCAAATGACATGCACAGGAAGGATGGATGCCATCCCGGCCCCGCCTTTCCTGGGGCAAGCCTTGTGTAGGTCAGTGGTTAGCAACCAGGAGGCCACGACCCCAGCCCCACCTAGAATCACTCCAGAGCATCCATGCATCATCCTTTGTGTACTCGAAGAACAACAGTGAACAAAGTATCTACCTTTATCTTTTTGAAGTCCACTGGCTTCCTAATTAATTCATAGTATTCTGGTAACTCTTTCCTGGAAGGTAACTGAATGAAGACTTCACTGAGCTGTCGCCCTGAACTGCAGGACGGGGGAGACAAACAGAAACAAAGCAGATGAAGCACTCCTCAGCGAGGGGATCATTTCAGAGACTTGTCAACACAGCAAAGGAGGTCCCACGCACACACGCATGGGGGCTCTGGGAGTGGAGCGAAAGCCCACCACAGCTCTGGAGGTTGATGCCCCACATGCTGGCTTCAATCACATGTCCCCGCTTCTGTCACACACACACACACACACACACACACACACACACACACACACACACACAATGTGGCAAGTACCCTGTGGATTCCCCTGTCAGGAGCTAATCTCTTTTCATCATGACAGAAATATTTAAAATAACTGATTGAGCCCCAAGTCCCATTTTAAATGAAAAACAGGATTGGTTAAAAGAAGGCGCATAGCCCTGACTCCCGTGTGGCTTTTGTCTTCAGATTCACTGTGTATTTGGAAAATATGTTAAAATATACAGAGCAATGCTAATGTGAAGCTGCTGTATGCTCCCACAATCCTTTCCGTGTTTCTACACACCAAGAAGCCCCTCCCATTGTCCCTTGCCCGAGGAGCCCCTTCCAGTCCCCCAAATGCACTTATGTGGAGCAATTTGGACAAATGAGAACAATTGCTAATGTGCATGCTGCGTGTTTCTCAGCTCTGAGCTGCACCCTCCCCTCCCCAGTGCGTGGTGGGTTTATTGAAAGCAGGTTTAGAAGAGAGATGCTTTAGCCTTTTGTCATTTGGGAGAGCAGGCTGCAGAGCAACAAGCTTTCCACATCAACTTAAAGCTGGAAGCAGGCGCGGTTAAAGGTACAAAAGGAGGATAATTGAGGTTCACGATCCCAGTACCCGAGCTGGTCTCGCAAAATCAATAACAGCTTGTGATATATGGTCTAGTCATTTTCCACGAAACTCTTTAGGACAGCATCTCCAGTCCCTTTGTGCGGCCAGAAACATCAAAAGATAATCATAAACACCCCCCCCCCCCCACGACCAGGCATGTAAAATTTGGAAGGTGGCTGCGCCAGGGCTTAGGAATGGTCAGAGGCAGCAGCAAGGCATGAGTGACAATATGCCATTTTAATCCACAGTCCCAGTTGTATAATTAAAAAATAATCATAATGACAGTTATCATAAAAGAGGCATGCGCACTAACTCAAGTGGTTGCCTAGCAACCAGTGGGGGAAAAGCTGAAGTGCAAAGGGGCCTGCATAAATTAACCGACAATCCTCAGTCAAAGGATGGGCAAGTTTTTTCAGCTATGGCGGGTCACTGTTTTATTTTTAATGCTTAGATGAGCCTCATGAATACTAAAATTGGGGACAAACACAAGAGGTTTAAAAACAAGACTACTGATCGCTAGGAAATTAGATTCTTGGATTACTGTGGCAAGAACCAAGGTGTTCTCTTACCCCTTCCAACCCTTGCAGACTGAGATATGTTTATGTGTCCATAATTTGCATGACAAAGTATATAGCACATTTCCTTGTTTACAGTCAGTTCCAACACGGGGCCACAACTGCGGATGTGCATTTTTTTACCCATTTTGAAATTGATAGACTCATATTTTACCTTTTTTTTTTTTTAGCTGAAAAAGAGAACATCTTAATAGTGACAAAAAAGAACTCTCTCTGTGTGTTGATTTTTCTATTTCTGTAAGTATTTTCTTCAAGTGTTTTCACAAGCTGGCATGCTGGACTTTCCTGTAGCCCTGGCTTTAATACCTGACCCTCAGTGATATCGCCAGTGTCATTCCCTATAGTCCCATCAGATGGTGTCATTTTTCTATCGACAGATTACAAGCACATCTTGGCTGTGCACACCTGTGATGGACAGACTCTCAATTTCACCTGTGCTCAGGGTGAAGTAAGAATTAAACACTATGGACTAGACCCAAGGATTCACCAGAACTTCAAGTGAGTGCAGAGCCATAAAGGTCACACGTGTCTGCCTCCTCTCTGCAGGCAAACCTGCAGGCCCTAGGTCTACTGAAGGAACCAGTCCAGAGACACCCATGCTCATAAGAGAAAAGTTGAGTGGTCTCAGACTTGGTGTTGGTACTATAAAATGTGAACAAATTAAAAAAAAAAAAAAGGCCCACTGATCTAAACGCTCCTTCCTGCTTTCTCTGTTACCCTCCCCCACCCCCCTTAAAAAAGAGAGAAAGATGCACGAGAGTGACCTGAAAGCCACTTACGAAGTTGTCTTCCAGCCATCAAGCTGGATCACACCTTGCATCCACACCTTGGGCTGGCCACCAAGACCTCTAGGGTGTGGCTTTATGCCCTACTTGTTCTACGGATGCTTTGTGAGCTCGGCAGAATTGCCCGGTTTCCTTTGAGACATCCTCATGTGTATGACTGAGTATTTCTTATATCTGGTGCTGGAGGTGGCAAGATAGGGTCAGTCTCCTCTATAATCCACGGATGGCCAAACCCATTGCATCCTCTCTCCTCAGCCTGCAGAGGGTTAGGATTACAGGCGTCAACTAGTCCTGGTTGAAATCCACCCCCACTTCAAACACTATATTGATCTTCCCACAATCCAGACTCATCCTCTATAAAAATGGAGGGCTGTCTCCTTAATATTAACTGCACTTAACTTAATGTGCCTCACTTCTCAGAATTTTTTTCTCTTCTTCCCACAAGATGCCAACGTTTTCTAGTCAAATCTTTGCCATCATCCTTGCCAGGGCGATTGGTGATGGCAGCCCAGGAAGGGGAGATCAAGGCCTGGGCAGGAAGGGCTGACCTAGATAATGCTCCACTCTTGATGAAGAGGAAGTCTAAGGGTTCTTTGGAGTGTTAATGGTGTTTTGCTGGGGCAAACATGTGAAGGAGTTCTTGCCTGAAGTAGACACGGGTGAAAGACTAAGGCAGACTCATGAAGGAAGGTTTCGCTGAAGCAGACACAGGAGAGAGGCTGTTCTGGTAAAGCAAGCACATGAAAGAACATGTGATAAAGAATTCTTTGCTAACAGCACGTGTGCATTGGTCTACCTTAGCATAGCTGAGCATCATTATTGGGACTCTGAGGACTCAGGTTGATTGGATGCATGTGCTGAGGCAAGGCACGTGGAAGACACGTGATGTTTGGAGGGTATAACTAGGACTTGATGGAGTGCTGGAGGGAGAGCTTGGGTCTCTTGGCACAGCTATCTGTGTAATGCTGTGGGTCTTGCATCTTCACTGATATTCGCTTCCCTGGGAGATGGCACAGCTGAAGGAACCTGGTGTCCCTCCAGGTCCTTCCTGCTGATTCAAGCTGAGGCCTGGCTGTTTCTGCTAGGTCATTGCTGTTGCTAACCTGACTCTACTGAACTTGACTGCTGGTATATCTGAGTGTTTGCGAGTGGCTCAAGCTGCCCCTGCCTGCTAACCTATGAACGGAACTGCTGATGTCCAGACAACATAGACGGGAATTGCTCCAAAGAACCTTTCTAAACAGGTCCACTTCCCCCATATCCTTTTTTTCCCACTACCTCTGGTGGGTGATGGGCTACAGGGGAGGTTAAAGCGTTTAAGAACCATTCATAAAAATAAACACTGGAAAAATTAGCATTACATTCATTTAAGGACCTATAGAATGCACCAGGGTAGCAGAACACTTGCTAAAGGACAGCAACAGTTAACCTCACCCACAAAAAAAAAGTATAGATTTAAACAAACAAAGAAAAGAAAGTCACTTGAATGATGGATAATTAGAGAATTGTTTGGAGAGGGTGGTCTGGCTCTGTTGGAGCCTTTAGTCTACCCTAGATATTTTTTTCATTATGTTATCTTATACGATGTAAGATCTAAGTATAAATTATTGAAGTGCACTACTTCCTGTGGCAAAAGCTGCGCCTCCTCCCTGAGTCCACAGACAGCTTTAACATCCATTTTTACATCCACACATCCTATGATGTGTGACTTCAAAGATACAGGGCTAGTGGGGCCAGAGAAGGCTCCTCTTGAGCCCAGGGCTTACAGGAGCAGGTGGCAAGCTCTTTTCTGTCTACCAAGGTGAATGGGCACAAGGATTTATTTGATGGCTGTGTCCTGTGCATGAAGAGAAGCATGATGCCCCGCCCATAAATGGGGACTTGCAAACCGTGCCTACAAGATGCCCATGCACACACCACTGAGATTTAGTTTGTTATGATTCATCTGGAAACCAGTTTGTCCCCATTACCTCTAGAGTCCACAAGGTGAGGTTCCCCCATCTACCATACGGACTCTAGATGGAGGCTGTATACAACGCATGAATACCAGCTTCACCTTGACTGGACACCACAGGAAACATGCTTTCGACTAGGTTAGAAGTGCCAGCCTTTAAAACAGCTGAGGCTGACCTTGACCTTGCTATCCTCTAAAGTACAAAGATTATGCATCTACATGGTTCATGCAGTTCTGAGGTGTGTGTGTATGTCAAAACCTGGGATATGAGCTTGCAAGGCAAATGCTTTAACAACTGTATTTTCTTTATCACCCAATGAAGTTGATCAGTTGACTATCATGGCTGTGAAAAAGATACAGCTACCTGGGGCAAAAAGAAGGCCTGCTGGTAGTAAACAATGAATGTAAAACTGTGGCTTACTTCATAAGAAAATGAAGTTATGAGTTAGAACGCCCACTTAGGGTTGGAAGGAGAGTATAGGAAAATTACCGCAGTCCTGAAGGTACTCTATACAGGAAGTAATTTGGGAAGAAAACCTAGACACTGGAATGACATCTCAGCAGGTGAGTAAATGCTGCCTTCTCCCCAGATCAGGTTCCCGAAGAAGCTTCATACACCCCACTGATATCACACCTGTCCCCCACCCTTACCCCACCCCAGCTATCTAAGAAACCCTGAGGCAGGTATGAATCGGGAGCTATGAGCATGCCCTGGTCACTGGTGAGATCTGCTGTCAGAGGTTAGGGATCACCAGGCAATGACTGATGCTTCACTCTGACTTCCCAGGCTCTTGTGGCTTGGAATAAGTTTAATTTTGTTCATGGTAGTTGGGTGGGTAGCCTTTAGAACCAGCCTGCATTTCAAGAAAGAACACAGATCTCTACACCGCACCCCTCAGTTATCAGAAAGGGCAGGCTACCAAGATAGGGAAGCCACGCCCTCACTCAGGCAGGACTGCCACCTGACCTCCCGCACAGTTCAGGAACACTGGCACTCGGAACCACTGTTCTAATTATTATTGTCTCCTCTCGGTGGGAACAAAGATAAAGGTGAGGTCGTGCCAGAGAGATGGGGCAACGCTGAAGGTCCATACCACCAGGCCTGATGACCTAGAATCCATACCCAGAACCCACAGGGTAGAAGGAAAGAACCAGTTCCCACCAGTTGCCCTCTGACCTCCACGTGCATGCCACAGCATGTACACACACATGAACACACAAAATATATAAAACGAGAAAAAGATATGACAAGATGGTCATCATAGGGCAACTTACAGTAATTTAAATCAAACAGTCAAGATGTTTGCCATCAGAGAGATCTGTGATAATGGGGTATTAGGGAGTCTAAAGATGGGGGTGGGGTGGGGGGGGAAGAGGCTGTTATGGAATTAAAAAAACAGACCACCCAGAGGATATTAAATTCTAAGTGTGGCCCATCTCAAAAGTTTTGAGATAAGCATAGGAGAAAGAGATCAGAGAGCGATGGGACAACTGTACAGTCACAGGGACACGTGCTGCACCAAGATTTATAAGCCAAGGCAACTCTGAACCAGGTCACCCACAAAGGGGGGGGTCTCAACGCTTTGACTGGGCCACCTTGTTTGGAAATGTGCTGTAGGTCGAGAATCACGTTTTATTTTCCCTTTGAAAAAAAAGAAAATGACATGTGTCGCATGGCTAGCTTTGCTTTCTCTACTGAATGAACGGCATGTTCCCCTACCCACTCCTTTAACTCTGACCAGTAAGACAAGCGCAAGAGGAACCCACACCGAAGAATGACAGGAAAACTTTCCCTGAGGTAGTGCAACCGTAAGAAGCGATTGCATGTGTCAGAAAGTTCTTTAGAATAGTCTCATAGCATCGCCCACTATAGAGACACTTGGAAAGAAGAACGTTTACTTCCAAGTATTTCCTCTCTTCACTTTATATTGTCTAAGGCCATCAGCTCCCAATCCTCCTGCATTAGCCTCCCAGACAGCCGCCTCAGTTACAGGCTTGGACCACCCACATCTGGCTCTTCTATTTTCTTGACAGGTAACTTGAGACTTTTTTTTTTTTTTTTTTGTAGACTTACTGCCTATCACTTGGATTTTAGAAATATCTACAGAGGCCATCTAGTTTCTTACACTTTTTTTTTTTTTTTGTAATTTCTTACTTGACATTTTATAATAGCAAGAAAAGGTATGAATTCTCACCTACCTCTGTCAGGCATGACAGCTAAATGGCCTGCCACTGCCTGGGCTTTCATCACTTCCTCCTGGAAACCTGAGATGTTGTCCTTTCACAGTGTAAGGATGGACTGACCCTGCCTTTCTGAGTGTTCTGTCCTTTGATCCTGGACAGTGTCTTGACTTCTATACGGTAAAAATGCTTCAAGGCTTTTGGTTGATTTGTGATACAAACCTAGAAGCAAATGAAGTCCAGTGCTTCTCTACTTGAGGAGTCTAAGGCCTAGATGCTATTTTGCTTAATGGTGGGCTGTGGTATGTTCCAAGGGCCTTTTCCTGCAGTGGCCAGTTGGATAAGCTCTGGAGTGAGGCAGATTCTTCTCACAAACACAAAAGGATTTATGTATGTAAAAATCTATTTAATATCTACCATTTTCAATACCAATCCATCTTTCGACCAAAATGTTCATGGAACTGAGTTTGAAGTCAGTGTCATCCCTATACAAAGATATGTTCTACTTTTTTTTTTTTTTTTTAAAGATTTATTTACTGTTATACACAAGCACACTGTAGCTGTCTCCAGACATGCCAGAAGAGGGCGTCAGATCTCATTATGGGTGGTTGTGAGCCACCATGTGGTTTCTGGCATTTGAACTCAGGACCTTTAGAAGAGCAGTCAGTGCTCTTACCCACTGAGCCATCTCACCAGCGAATATGTTCTACTTTTAGTGGGAGTCCCTTCCTGAGGGGTCATTTGTGCAGACTTGGAGCCTGACAGGAAGAGAAGGCCTATAGGGCCAGAGCAATACTGGAAGCTAGAGGAGGCTGTCTGTCATAGTTGGCTTTCTATTGCTGTGACAGAACACTATGGCCAAAGCCTTGGGAGGGGAATGGTTTATTTCCTCTCACTATTTTACACCTCTCTGGCCTCACTGATGGAAGCCAGGGCAGGAACCTGGAGGCAGGAACTGAAGCAGAGGCCATGGAAAAATGCTACTTACTGGCTTGCTCAGCTTGCTTTCTTATATATTTCAGGATCACATGCCCAGGAGTTGAACTACCCATAGCTATATAGACCCTCCCATGTCAATCATCAATCAAGAAACTGTCCCACAAGCTTGCCTACAAGCCAATTTTATGAGGGCATTTTCTCAACACAGGTTCCCTCTTCTCAGGTGATACTAGCTTGCCTCAGGTTACAGACAACAAAACAAAAACCATCAGGAAACCTTCAATGCCTCAGAAAGCAGATGGGCTGTCCTTGTCCACCCACCCATTATGTGGATATAACTGGGTGAGAACCATACCGGTCAAGTCACCAGGCATCACAGCAGTCTGCCCCAGCAATGCTTACATCACGGGTATGTGTAATGAGGGTGAAGTAAGACACCAGAGCCCACATATACCTACACACGGTCTAAGTGCAGTATCAAAGCTCCAACATAGCATTGCTCAAAGAGTGAGCCATAGAACACCAACCTGCGGGGCTATAGACAGTGTTTTCTGAAAGATGGTTGATCAAACAAACGCATTTGGGGAATACTGAGCTAAGAAAAATTAGACTGTTGGCTTCACAGCCATTACACACACACACACACACACACACACACACACACACACACACACACACACACAGAGTTCTCTGGCTGAACTGGATATCTCTAAGAGAGCTAGAAGATGAGTGTGAGAGGTCCTTCTGTAGGAGCCTTTTTCTCGGACAAAACACCCAGCTGTGACCTCACGGGCCTGCTAGTCTATGAGACAAACTTGGCAGCACTGTGTGAGGTCAAAAGTATCCGACAGAGAATGAGGAACTTCTCTTGAATGTTGTCTCAATGCATCCACCTAGGCACAATACTATCCCACAGTAATTCTTCTGGAATCCATGAAGCCTCTAAATGCAAAGGCGCCTGGGCATGAGAGCCACTCGAGCAACCTTCCTCTTCCATTTATAGGAATACGGAATGCCTCATGGCAGGGATGCTAAAAACAGGCTTTGTCTAAAACAATTTCTCAGCTGGTACTGAAAGAGCAGTCAATATTAATGATATAATCATGACATCAAGGGCTGTTAACAGCCACGGAGAGAACTTAAGTGTCCTGGTGTGGAGTCTGTGGGGCTGGGTTACTACATATACATATATACAGAAATGTCTATGCATGCTACCCCCCGCCCCATATACCCCACTGCTCTTTCACCTGCTTTCCTGTAAATGGCAGAGAACCTTCACTCACCACGCAGGAAACGGAGCCAAAGCTCTGGGAATCTCACCTCAGATTCGGTCTGCCCGAGTCTGTGCAACATTCTGAGCATGTAGTCTTTCTCCCCATTGCAGCTGCCTTCATCAAAAGGATGTTTCCCCTTCACCTCCAGCACCCCTCATCCTATATCTCCATGCTCCCCTGGACACGTCTCCTTCACTCCCAACATGTGAGCCTGTGACATGGCCTACAGTCTTCTCTTGGCTCAGCAAGCTGTGGGTAGCAGCCACTCAGCCACCAATAGCAGATACCACACACTGGTCGCTGAGCCCTCTCAGCAAAAACTCAGGTGTGTCCTCAACACTGGCGGACACCAATGGGAGGGACAGCCAACTTCAAGGACACAGCTTTCCGTGGCTGCTCCTCCGTTTCACTTGGGGATGACTCCCCTTTCTTTAGACAGGATAGCCTAGAAGTCCAAGGTCATGGTCTCCAGAAGCATTCACCCAGGCTCCCTTCCCTACAGCTCATGCCCACACAACTGAGGACTCTGGGTTTGTCCATCCTAACCCCTCACACTCACCCCACCACATCCCTCTGTCACCCACAAGCCAAGTACCTGCTCTTGCTGCCCTCCCCCCCCCCAACTCACACCAGGTATCCGCACTACTTAGCTCCTTCCAACAGTGCATAAGGAATCTATTTCACTTTGTCTGTCCCCCCCCCCTCTTTTTTCCATTTTCAATACTTACACAGAGACAGACACAGACAATCCTGGGCTTTTGAACAGCAAGGAGGAATTTTTGAATTGCTCCGAAGGAAGGGTTAATTTATCAAAACGCAACTCTGCCTGTCACACATCTCAGGTTTAGGGGCAAAGGAAACGAGGGGGACTTTAATACAGGGGATGCCGCCTCCAAAGAGCCCTCAAGGAAGCAAGCACCAAGGCTCTTCTAACCTCTAGAAATGACCGTTTAAATTGTATTTAGTGAAAATGGATGTATCTAGGTCCCAACTGCATGCAGTTATATTCTCTACTCTCAGAAAGCCCAGGCATGACATGGGGCGAGGGGGGGGGGTTACAGTAGCTTTTAAAGTCACTAACTCACTTTGTCATGGTCATGTGGCTGCTTTGAAGAGGGGGGGGGAGGAACAAAGGGAAAAGGAACTCAGACCCCTGCCTGCTTTGGGGGCTGGGTACCTTTTAGACCATTGGGCTTCTTTTCTAGGTCCACAGGAGTTGCAGCCTAGTCTTACAGAGTCAGTGGTGTCTCAAGACCACCTGAATCCTTTTCTCCTGATGATAGACAGAAACAGAGCATAATTGGCAGTGTTCAGCAGGCCCTGTGGGGTGTGCACTTTCTAGGATTGGATGAGGACACGGACACTGTGTTGGAGATCGGCGTTCTTAAAGAGCACGCTCAAGTTCCTCACTTTGGAGCTCACAGCTTTCTGTGGCTGCTCCCCTGCTTCATTCCATGGTGGCTCCCCTTTCTTTGGACACGGTAGCCTAGATGTCCAAAGAACACACGGTTTCTCTAGAAGCAGTCTATTTACCCACACTTCCGTCCATAGATGCTCAGACCCATATGGTTACTGACAACCAACAATCTTGCCTGGGTTTTATTTCTACAGACATGTGTTTAAGGCCTTATGTCAAAAAGAAAAAACAAAATGAAGGCCACAAGTTGAGATCTGTTCATTCTGAAATACGGGATATAACCTTGGTTCTTTTCCTTCTGGCCCTGGATTAGAGCCTGCACTGATTGGATTAGAGTTAGGGTTAAGGTTAGGGTTAGGATTAAAGTACAGATAACATTACTGGATCTTTTGACAAAGCTGGAAGACAGGAGGCAAAGCACTACAGTGACAATTTCAACAACTGAGCTTGATCAAAGGGGAGGAAAATACCACACTACCACACTCCATATACAGGGAACTTTTGTCTGGGCATGTCACCCATCCATCTCCAATCAAGCAACACTATCCAAGTCTAGCATCTATCTTAGGGGAAGTTCGCTTCTGATATCCACCCAGCTGGGGCAGAGGCACACGAATCTTAGACCGACAGTTGGCGGGGGAAGCTTAGAACTCACGTGATGGGAGGCTCAGAGGTCACCCCCTGAAATCCTGTCCAGCACACACAGGGGGCAAATGCAAGAAGCACTTGTCCTCTCCCCCATGCCAACTGCAATCAACTCCAGGGTACGCAGCAGGATGCACATGCCCTCACCCTCCTGTCACACATAGTGGCTCTCCTGGAGTTTTAGACACTAAAGCTTCAACATCTGGGCAGCACAGAGTTATGAGGTACGCAGGGTGCATACCAGGATGAAGTTCAGGAGAGACAGAGGTGGCAGGGACCTACCTCTGAGGTGCAGTAGGCGGGGGGGGCAGGCTTCCAGACGGCTCCTGCCACCTTTGCAAGACATGCGTGTACAGGTGGGCTCTTCCAGGTGAGCACACTGCACACATGACCTCAAAAGTGCGGCAGGGGAGTTTAAGAGTGTGTGTACCTGCAACACCCGCCCCCCCCCCACCTCGCCCATTCCCAGTAGAGGTGACTGGGG
This sequence comes from Mus pahari, assembly GCF_900095145.1. Taxonomy (NCBI): domain Eukaryota; kingdom Metazoa; phylum Chordata; class Mammalia; order Rodentia; family Muridae; genus Mus; species Mus pahari. Next base: position 138,332,839 of record NC_034590.1, on the reverse strand, counting down.
GCAGGGGAGTGGTGACTAGGTAAATTTGTTCCCAAAGACCAAGTCTATGCATCGGCTTGCTCCGTGTACCAAAGGATACCTGTATTTAAGAGACAGGGGTATACATGGCAGATCCTGACCTGCTTCCTTCTATTTCCAACTGAGAATTACAGGGCACCTTCTCCACGTTACACCTGCAGTAGAGTAGAAAGAACACTAGAGTCAGAAGACCTGGGTCCTCCTCCCAGCCCAACTCCTTCCTCTCAGGCTGGGTGGCCGGGGGGCAAATCACATAAGGTATCATTCTACAGTGATACACATTTCTCCAAAGTGGCCGTGGGAGTGGTGGGCTCGGGGCGTGGCTTCCTAGCATCTCTGGGCCCTTCCTGCACTCTCCCTGTTCTCCTGTCCCATCTCCCTCCCATTTGTGGTTCTAGAAGCTGTGGAGAGTGAGGAACCATGTCAGGCACGTGTGAGAGCTTCAGAAGGAAGGTGGCATGACTTTAGTCTGGTCTGGCCGCTCGTTTGTACGGTAGGAACCATACTTACCCAGACAGCTCCTGCCTCTGAGCTCGCTGGAGGAGGTGATTTCATCACAGCACCTGCCGCTCGCACATGCAGCAAGTCTGGTTTCTGATCACCAGCTGACCTCTCTCCCTCCCTGAAACTCTTATTTTCAGCAGATCACTGAACAAGTTGCTCTCGACCGGGAATGAATTTGAGCCACCATCTGAGGGTTACGTGACAATTTTGGACACTGACACGTAGGCGGCCTTTTGTGGTGGCGGCCTCGGAAGGGCAATCGGGTTGGCAGCACCCTGGGAAGCTCCCTATCCCATCCAGATTATGCACTAGACCAAACCAGCAGCCTCCCCTGGCAAACTCAGGCTAGCCTACTTCTGGACCTCTCTGCCTTGGTCCTGCCTGCTTGGCCCAGAGCAGGAGGCAATTGGACAGGAACAGCATATACCACACAGCGGAGATATGAATGTGCACGCAAAACCCTAAATATACAGCAATAACCAGAAAGTCTGAAATCCGAGAGAGAACAGGGAGGGCCCTGTTAGAAACATAACACTGTAAAGTTGCTAGGCTGCGAGCATGGAAACCTACTTTTCCTAAGCCAGGGGTCTGGAAGCTTTTAAAGACCAGGAAGACATGATCAGATATGTGTTTCAGAAAGAAGGCAAGACAGAAAGGGCCGAGAGACTGGACTCCCACACAACTGGCAGCTACCTCTAGACCAGAGGTCCCAGGGTCTCATGGGGGAAAAAGTGTAAGGATGCAAGAGGAGGCTTGCCTTGGAGACTCATGTGTGGGGAGGGGCCGGAAGTGAGGTGTGGAGGGAAGACTTTTCGGCAGATGATGCTGATGCAGAAGCCCAAACCGACTGGGGTCCTCTCAGAAGGCTTAGCAGCAGCAGCAGAAGAGGAACCGGGGAAGGAGGAACACCACCCTGGGTGTTTTATAAAATATACTGTAGCTAGTTCAGATAAAATCAGTCCCAGTTCTACGATCTGAGAGCAGCAAAGGTGCAGTCTGACGGAGGAGGCCAGGTACTCAACAAAGGAAATTCTGACAGATCTCCTTTGTTAACAAATTCCAGTCGTTCTGATAGAGGTTAAGAATCTGACTAGCTTGGGGAAAGATACAAAAGCACAGACCACAACGGATGCTAAGCTATGCCAAATATTTGGGTTGCCAGGATGTACTTTATAGGTCTGTTTCCAAAGGCAGTAAGTAAGGCATGATGGTGCGAGTCGCCTGCCCCCTGGCTAGAAGCCTCGAAAGCTGTTAACAGCAGGCTCTGACCCAGGAGATAGCTCAGTGAATTTTAAAGATCTCTGGAACAGAAAAAAAATCTTAAAAGAAAACAATATCTTCTGGGAACAGACTAGTTAAAAGTGGGTCTTCAAAAATCACGGCTTGGCCGGGCGTGGTGGCGCACGCCTTTAATCCCAGCACTCAGGAGGCAGAGGCAGGTGGATTTCTGAGTTCGAGGCCAGCCTGGTCTACAGAGTGAGT